>NC_137210.1:11688536-11786036 GCF_960531495.2 Zeus faber | reverse complement strand
GAGAGGGGAGGTTCGTTTTTTTGCAACCACGTCCCCTAAGACTGAATCAGAAGAAGGTAATTTAGTCGAGTGCTTTATTCAAAATAATGCATTAACTGTGCCTCTTTTGGGGGGCATTTTTTTAAACGGCTGTAGTCTAGCGCTCGAATCTGGGCTAAGATAAGTATAAGAGACGTAATAGAAGTATACTTGTGATTGATTAGGAAATAAGTTGGTTGATAGGTGTAGTGAGTACGGTATTAGTAGGGATCTAATATTTTGCGGTTAAATCCAAAATGATGGTGACTGAACATTGCAAAATGCTTTTCCTCCTCTCCACAGTCCCATGTCCCCCTTCAGTATTGAGAGCATAAGGCGCCCTCGGAGGTCGGAATCCCCCGACTCCAAAAAGAGACGCATCCACAGATGTGACTTTGAGGGCTGCAATAAAGTCTACACCAAGAGCTCCCACCTAAAAGCACACCGGAGGACGCATACAGGTCTGTTTGGACGTTGTCTTTTATTTGAATATTCTCATCCTTCTGTTTTTAAACTTGATTTTAATTGTTCTAATGCTGTTATTGTTCGACTTTATCTTCATATTCTACTTTTATTAGAAACGTTTGGACATCCAAGCCCTGGAGTAGAGGCTCCGTCAACATTATTTACTCTATTGTACAGGGCACAAAACTATTGTGATGATTATTTTGAGAATTATTATTTGTTGTTGTTGTTGTTGTTGTTGTTGTTGTTGTTGTTGTTGTTTTCATTTTTTGTGTGTTGTTGTTGTTTGAGAATTATTCGAGAATTGCTTGTATTACTTCAAGTCAAATTAATTGGAGTCAAATACTTGTAATCATCACGATCATTCAATTCAATTTTATTTTTCAAAGAATATTTTTCTTTATTTTAATATGATTTTGATTATTGTGATGATGATGATTATTATTATAATTATTATTATTATGAACAGTGCTATACCAAAATCAAAGTTATTTTTATTATAATTATTATTATGCAAAGTGATATATGAATAAAGGTTATTATAATAATAATAATAATTATTATTATTATTATTATTGTTGTTATTATTATTATTATTAATAATAACAATAATAATAATAATATAGTCGTTGTTGCTATTATTATGATTAGAGAAATAATAGCAATAGTAATAAATATAATAATATAGGAAGAGACCATTTTTTAAGGCAAATCATCTACAGTATACAACACATACTAGTGATGGAAGTTTTGTGAACGAGGCGTTCATCGTGAGCCAATCCTTTAAACCAGAAGTCGGGAGTCACCCGAGTAACAGGATCGTTTGTTCATTTAATTTGCGACTCTGTAACTGAGCCTATTATTGCGTTAAGTCATTACGTGTTCTTACTACAGTCTGGCGTACTGAGTGTGTGCTCTGCTCTCCCTCCAGGTGAAAAGCCATACAAGTGCACATGGGACGGCTGCACGTGGAAGTTTGCCCGCTCGGACGAGCTGACACGGCACTACCGGAAACACACCGGCGTCAAACCCTTCAAGTGCGCGGACTGCGACCGCAGCTTCTCCAGGTCGGACCACCTGGCCCTGCACCGGCGGAGGCACATGCTGGTGTGAACAAATTAAATTATAAGCGCAAAATAAGGGAACGGGACGAGAGAATATTCAAAAAGAGAGATGGAGACACACATGCAGCGTTGGGGAGCAGGGACTCCCCCCCCACCCCCACCACCACCCCCCTCCCTCCCTTGAATGTCGTTCAGCTGGACTGGACACACTCTCAAAAACACACACACACACATGCACACACACACACACATGCACGCACACACATACACACACACACACACATACACACACACACACACACACACATATCCATATATCTTGCTCATCCGCCTGTGATGATGAGGAGGGATGAAGAGGAATGATGGAGCTTGGAGAGCAGCACAAAACAGGGCCGCTTCTTCCGCTCGGGGCGGAAGGAACTGGACGGCGGGATCCTGCGGTGGCGTCGTGGTCGTTTCGGAGTTTTGGAGTTTCATCCGACATTGTCTTTTACAGCACTGTTTCTTAAATGTTTCGCTTAGACACTCTGCATTCGGACAAAAAAAAGAAATGCAACCGCAAACAGTTATCCTCACGGTATATTTCTTTCTTTTTCTTTCTTTTTTTTTTTTTGGTCTAAATTGCTGCTTTTACAGGCGATCATAATGTGAAAGACCCGGGTGTGTTGTGGAGTGGATTTTTATTTTATTTTTTCCAGGGTCCTGAAAAAAAAAAAAAAAACTGGCCAAAATTGGAATTTTGGCCCAAGGACTTAGGCCCTAAAGTTTGATCCCCCTCCAAGCAGTATTGTAAGTATGTCCTTATCCGACCAGCAGAGGGCGCCATATCATCATAATTATTGATTATTTCCATCAACTGCTGGATCGACCAGTGAGATCTGAGGCCCCTGGAGCCAGTGAAGAGGAGGCTCATTGTGAAGCCACTTTCACACACAAAAAAAAACAACAACAAAAAAAACCCATCATCAGCAGCAACTTCACAGACTCACAATCTCATCTTTACTTATTCGACGCAAGGTCCCGCTACTTGCTTGTGATATTCGGTGTGTTTTTGATTCTAATCTAATGAGACTGGGCATGCACAGCACCACCAGCAGTGAAACACGCCATATTGTGACCCCCTTTCACAGGGTCCGTCCCCAAAAACCCTCCAAACTCACTATCGCTGTCCTTCATGCTGAGCCTCTTGGAAAACATTTTCTTTTTTTTTTAATAAAAATAAAAAGATCTTTGGTGCATTTTTGTGCTGTGATTAGCAATCAGTAAAGTGCAATCTTTTAGGGTAATTATAGTTTCAATTTGACATTTTATTTTGTGTTTTTTTTTTTTTTTGTTCCTTGTTTTTGATTTTTTGTTCCTCCTTTTTTTTTTCCAATTTTTTTTTTTTCCAATTTTTTTAAGTAATGCCTGCTTTGGTTTTGTTTAACAAAGAAAGATCAACTCCCCTCATGTACATTGACGTTTTGAAACAATCAATGGCATCCATGTGGAAAGAAAATCAACAAAAAAAACAAAAACGATGGCAGATCTATAGCGTTGGCGGGGTGGCAGCGGCGCTTTGTGACGTACGACCTAGAAGAGCAATACATTGCGAACAGGGTGATGAGGAGGTTGGAAGGACCTTTTGCCTCCCTGGCGATTGTCAAACGGAGGTCTGCCTTCGACCTGTCTCACCTCTCTAGCTCTCTTCGCAAGTCCCTCTGTGAAACAAAGGGACTGGGTTGCACAAGCCCCTCGTCTGTAGGTTTGGGGTCTGTCTTTGAACCAACCATCCTGAAAGCCCCTCGAAACGTTTTCACACAAGGTATCTCTTATTACACGGCTCTGGGGAATAGCCAATTCTGATTGGTCAATGAGGGGTCGGTTATTTCTTAATGGCGATCATTACCGCGGGCAACCTCTTGTGGCTGCGTCGTTACGGAGCAGTTGTTTTTTTCTCAGCGGAAACTCTTAAACTAGACGTGCCCGTCTCAATGTATCCCGGTGTTTAGTAAGCAGCCGTGTAATAAGCGGGATAACGTGCAGCCAGCCGGTCCTTATCGCCAAATGGGGGGATTCAGAGTGATGCAGGACCCTGCACGTTGTCCCTCACATCTATGCCGATATGAGATTTGGCTCTAAAATATTGTGTGCTGTGGAGGGATCCCCACATTCATCCATCGATGGATACTTGCATATATGCACAAATCCAAACACACACACACACACACACACACACACAAACGCACGCACGCACGCACGCACGCACACACACACACAGACACACACACACACACACACATTTCTTAGTACGGGTATACGCTTCACAGTAATTTGATAGTGTTTTCGCACCAACTATGCCGGCAAAGGCCATCTTTAATGACTTTTCCAGGCAACTAAAGTTACTTTTCAGTGCTAATAAAACAGTATGGTTCATTTCTAAGCTCATAAGAGAGTAAAAAAGTAAAAAAAAAAAAAACTGTCCAACCTTGAACAAAAAAGTACAGTGTGAAATGTTCCATACCGCCATTGACCCCCACACAAGAGCAGCCCACATAATATGATAGAAACGTCTAAATGGACATCTTGGACGACGGCCAGAAAAATGTTGATGTGGTCTTCTCTGATATTAGCACCTTGGAAACCACATGCACACACACACACACACACACACACACACACACACACACACACACACACACACACACACACACACACACACATTCGTTTAAGTATTGAAATATTATCCCCACTGTGCAACCAGATCCAGGATGCCCGTTCCACACAATCCGCCCAAAGTAGGCTTTACGATTCCCCTTTAATATTAATGAAGAATTGTCATGTACCTTGTCATATTTATGTTGATTATTTGTTGTAGTATTATTATTATTTTTTTTCCTTTCTTTTTTTTTTTTTTTGGGCAAAAAAAGCATATCAGCACCTTGTTTCTTTTTGGGGTTTTTTTCTTCAGTATGATTCTTTTGAAGATATTTTATCTCAGATGTCAGTTTATACACGAAAAAATAATCACCACCATATTTTTACCATCATTTTAAGTTACTGTATTAAAAAAAAAAAACATTCTATGATTGAGGGGCACTTCGTCATTGCATATAACTATTTTCTGTATAAAAAAAATGATTTTTTGAAATGTTGTAATATATGTGACAGTGAAGATAAAAACATATTACGAGTTCTACAGACTGTATATACATTGGAAGAATAGGGCTTTTGATTAGTAGATACAGGAAATACATTTATACATGTAAAGTCTTTTTCAGAGACAGTAATTTATCTAATTTGATATACAGTGAAATGGGGCTAGTGGTATTTGCGACCGCAGTTTTTCATCCTGTAAATGACCATATCGTGTGACGTCACGTAACAGTTTGCCTCTTCTTTTGGTTCGTGATTTACTAGGTTTTGTGATAAAACGAAAGGAAGGAAAAAAAAAAAAAAAAAAAAAAAAAACCAAAACAAAACAAAAAAAAAAAGGATCATTCTCTCCCAAGGCGGAACCAGTGCCCGGCGTCATTTCAAAACAACAAAGTATTTTCTATACATCGACCATATCAAGGTACCTGATTCCCTGTCCTGCTTTCTTTCTCTCGCCACACCCGGACAACAGCCCAACACCAGACGGATGGAGCACATTATTAACACCACATATATTCTTGTATTCAGTGTAACTTTGCATGCCTTAATCCGATCTTTTTTTTTGTAGCTTTTCCTTTTCTTTCATTTTGGAATTGACTTGAAGATGGCTACGAGTAGGACAGGGATGTATTGTACCCCCCCCCCTCCCCAGGCCTCCCCCTCCTCATTTTATTATTGTTATTTTGGAGCATAATTTTGTAACGGCAACCAGGGTCAAAGTTATGCAATAACAAAAATGAATAGTGCCTCACATCGCAAACCTTGTAACAGCGACTCTCAAAAAACGGGGGCAGGGTCTCGTTGAAATTTATCAATGGCGGATTACGGACGAAAAAGGAAAAAGTGGAAAAAAGAAACCCCACCAATTTTGTAAAAAAAAAAACTAAAAAAAGAGGAAAACAAGAGAAAAAGCACGGACATCGTTATGCAAATCGGACCTCTCATGTGTAACTCTTTTGTTTTCGTTTTTTTCGCACTGAGCCTTATTTTGATTTCGCTCTTTTACGACGCGGCCTCCTCCCATTCTCACAATCTGTTTGTACCTGGTATCGCAATAAGTCGCTTTATAAGGGGAACAAAAGTGAAATGTATCCAAATGAACACAGTGGGCACATGGGATGAGGATTATAAATATATATATATATATTTATAATCCTCTACTATCCACTGTGGAGCTGTGTGGACTGCTTTGCACACACACACACACACACACACACACAAACACACACACACACGCACGCACGCACGCACACACACATTTTACACTTCTTTATTGGTTCAATATCTCTTTTTTTCTTTCCGTGCAGCATCTGCAGTTTTATTGTCAACCTATGAAACAATTTTTTTTTTTTTTTTTGTTGTTTTTTTTTTTCTCAAGTAGTGAAAGCCAATACCTATGTTAAAAGGTTTGCTATATTTACGTACAGTAATTGTTGTTTTTGTATTTATGTAAAGTGAATGTATTGTAGATATAATCAGATCTCACTCTTGCCGTGCAAACGAAAACAAAAAAAAAAAGAAAAAAAAAGAAAGAAAGACAGAAAAATTGGGACCTCGCTCAGCAACGCTTCGAAAGGGGAGATCACGCTCAACCAAGTGCGCATCTGCAAAAGAAACCATTTTTAATCCCACTATTTTTTAAACCCGGTTTGAAGAACAGTCGTCTTTCTACGTTTTTTTTGGGGGTTTTTTTTTTTCCTCCTTCTTTCTTTTCTTTCTTTTGTTTTTTTTTTGTCCTTTTTCCTCCAACAAGTTGTTTAGATATCCAGTCAGTGTTCTTTGCTCTTTTTCTCTGTATTTTTTCTTATGGATGGAGCTGTGAAATTAAAAATGAGTTGAAACATATACATGTATATTAATATGAATGGAGGCATGAAGGATAATAAAGTTGCATTTTTTATGTAACACTCTGGTATGGGGGCGGGGTGTGACGTGCGCGGAATGTGGTTTCGACGTCGCTCTCGACATCTGAGCGTCGCCGGATATAGATGTGCGCGGCTTCCCAACAGCGTCCCATCCCGGGTGCCACGTGTCCTTGTGCCAGGAAAAGTAGACGACGCGGCCAGAGGTTAGCGGACACCGGGACACCGCACCCACGTGCGCTCGTTGAGCAGGTTTTGCGAGCAAGTTTAATTTCAAGCCGCCACCGGCATTAATATGGAGTTTGCCGCTTATAACAGCTTCCGCTCTCCTGGGAAGGCTTTCCGCTCGATTTTGGAGCGCGGCTGCGGGGGATTTGCTCCCTTTCAGACACGAGAGCATCAGTGAGGTCAGGCACTGGTGTTGGTGCCTGGCCCGCAGTCGGCGTTCCAGTTCATCCCGAAGGTGTTCAACGGGGCTCCCGCACGGTTCTCAATAAGGTCATTGTGTGCGGTAGCACTGATATTTCCCCTTCCCTGGGATAAGTCAAGCCCAAACCATGGAAAAGCAGCCACAGACCGCGATTCCTCCACCGCCAAACGCTACCGCCGGCACGATGCATTGACGCCGGACGGTGAAGCGTGATTCGTCACCCCAGAGGACGCGTTTCCACTGCCCCAGAGGCGTCGCGGCGGTGTGCTTTGCCCCGACTCCGGCCGACGCATTGGCGTGGCGCACGGTGATCTCAGGCTCTCAGTTCTTGCACCGACGGCTTGTTTCCAGAGGCTGTTTGGAACTCGGCGGCGGGTGTTGCAACCGAGGACAGACACGCAATGCGTTCTGTGAGCCTGTGAACCACTCCACGGTTCGGCCGTCGTCGCTCCCGCGGGCGGGTCTTTCCATATGGCATAGTTAGGCAATTGCCTGAAGCCTCGTGTGCCGGGGGGGCCGAGTGTGTAGATTTTGTTTAATTCTTTCATAAAAATCTCTGTTTTCCTTCGTCCCTCCAGCGGTCGGCACCGCCCATCACTCAAATCCCCTAAGCATCCCGATAAAATCGAATCAGAGATGGAGGCCCTTAGAGGCCGTACGGCGCGGAGACGGACACGGCGGGCGGAGGAGAGTCGGGGCCTTTCGCGATGAAGCGTTTTTAGAGATCGGGCTCGAGATCTTTGCGTGAATGGAATTCTTTCAGGCTGCTGGGCTTGCGATTCGCAGATTTGTTATTTCAGTCCACGCCTACAACACAACAGACCAAATGTATGTACGGTATATTCATTACACTAGGTCAACCAGGTGAAAAAGCAAAAGTAACCATAAACTTGGTACACGGCTCTGCAAGGATTATCATGCGTTTAAAACCTGAAAAATTACATTATTATACCGTCCCATATGGGAGATTTTTTATTTACAATCTGATATTGTGAAAGTCAAAATTACCGTGATAAACAATATTCCTCCATATCTAGTCCTAAAACAGACCCATTGAACACGATACCCAAAATGTTTTTGTCACGACTCAAGTCTAAAAGCCACAGGTTCAAGTCCTGGTTTTCCCACCTCATATCTGTTCCTTTAATCAAAGGAATGGAGGAGACGACCGAGCTCCACCGAGGTGAGCCGCCGTCGGAGGCGTTCCAGGAGTTTAGAGTTGTATTTCAAAAATTTCAAATGGCATTTCATATATTCATAATCTTGTCTTTGTCTTTTTCGAACTGAGCGAAGAGCGTTTGAATGGTTCAGTTTGCATTCTCGTTCAGCTTTGCTCCTGCTAAATCGTTTTTATTTACTAGCCGTGCTTTGCATTAAGCCGGGGGGGGGGGAAGGGCCTTGCATTGGCCCCGCCTGGGGCCCCCAGATCAGCCCCTGGTTGCTCCTAGATGTTTCCTGTTCACAGTAACAAAACATTTTTGAAAACGATTGAAAGAAATTTGACGAACTGCTTTGGTGGAAAGATGGCGTCCTGTGACGCCGCCATGGTGGAAGTCACTGAGCTCTTTAGTAAGGACACATTCTACTGCAGATGTTTGTCTCAGGAGACCGCACGGCTTTATGCTTCATTTTATGCACCTGCTAGTAATGGCTGAGGCTAGGGTGTTCTTTTGGGCTATGAAGTGTTTACCTCAAAATCCTCACGTACAGATGAGCATGAAGTGTGCACGGTACGTGCATCAAGCATCAATACTTTGTTTTTTGAAAATTCATGATCAACAGTTGAGAAATCGAACCCATTCCAGTTGGGTCAGGTTGGGGAGAGTTGTCCAGCGTTCTGGTTCATTAGACAAGCTACGATAGGACGAGTTAGGACGAGGTACTGTGGAAATTTAAGATAACAGTATCTTATCTTACAGTGAGATGAAATAAGTTCATCTCAATTTCTTAAAAAAAAAAAAAAAAAAATCAGAAAGGGATTAATAAAGGATTAATAAAGGGTTAATAAAGTGTTAATACACGATTGATAAAGTGCCTCATCTTAAAATGATATACCAACTTCTCTTAAAGTATGTTGGGATCAGATACGATAACTTCATCTTGATATCTCAAGATTAGATACAACTAAGGATTTATATAGTGATGGATCTGATCTTATCTTATCTTTCCCAACTCATCAGAAAACACAACAAACAGCCGCCCGGCTGAAGGAAGGGACATTTAGAGAGTCCGAATAGAAGGATCCGGCTCCACGCAGGACACATGGGTGTCCTGCCGATTTTGGAAAAGCTTAACCGTGCCCTAATTTGAACTCTACGGTACAAGAGCCGTAAAGCAAATAAGAGGCGCTTCCTCTGTAACCTTCCACGGTTCCCACTGGGAGTTTTCCTGCGCCGCGGACGTGCTGGGACACCTTCCACCGTGGGCTGGTCCTGGCACCCGCTGCCAATTCCCCCTCCATGACTCATGGCCCTGACGCTTTCCATACAATACGGAATAACTGGTATGAATAACTGAAAGTCACCTTTGACTTGAGCTGGAAGCGACGGGCGCAAAGATGAGCTCTTGGAAGACTTCTTCAGTGGGATGGTTTCAGGTTGGGGGAAAAAAAACCCAACAAACAGGACTTGAAGACAAAATTGAAAAACACAACTGACTTGCAAAGCCTTTTATAGAATTAGCATCTATGGATCCATAGATCTATTTTATAAATGAAAATACTATATACATATACTGTATTTTCTATACCATATACCTCTGATCAATATATATATATATATATATATATATAACATTATATATATATTCTGTTTGCAATACCAATACTCCTAAACAGAAAACTCTTTATCTGACATGTCTATATTATCATATGATGATTATATGACTTTATGTTCTTAAACCAAAAATGATAACTACTACTACTATTACAACTACTACTACTACTACTACTACTACTACTACTACTACTACTACTACTACAACTACTACTACTACTACTACTACTACTACTACTACTACTACTAATAAAAATAATAATAATAATAATGATATTACTATTACTACTGCTACTACTGCTACTACTACTAATAATAATAATAATAATAATAATACTACTACTACTACTACTACTACAAATAATAATAACAATACTGCTACTACAGTACTACTACTACTACTACTACTACTACTACTAATATAATGTAGTGGTAGCAGGAGTACTGTAGTATTATCATTATTATTATGAGTACTGGTAGTAGTAGTAATACTACTACTACTAATAATAATAATAGTACTACTACTACTACTACTACTACTGCTTATAATACTACTACTACTAGTAGTAGTACTACTACTAATAATAATGGTACTAGTACTACTACTACTACTACTACTAATAATAATAATAATAATAATAATAATAATAATAGTACTAGTACTACTGCTACTATTAATAATAATAATAATAATAATGATAATAATAATAATAATAATAATAATAATAATAATAATAATAATAATAATAATGATAATAATAATAATCATATTAATACTACTACTGCTACTACTACTACTAATACTACTACTACTACTACTACTACAA
Organism: Zeus faber; assembly: GCF_960531495.2. Classification (NCBI taxonomy): domain Eukaryota; kingdom Metazoa; phylum Chordata; class Actinopteri; order Zeiformes; family Zeidae; genus Zeus; species Zeus faber. Next base: position 11,775,461 of record NC_137210.1, on the reverse strand, counting down.
ATAATAATAACAATACTGCTACTACAGTACTACTACTACTACTACTACTACTAATATAATGTAGTTAGAAGGAGTACTGTAGTATTATTATTATTATTATGAGTACTGGTAGTAGTAGTAATACTACTACTAATAATACTAGTACTACTACTACTACTACTACTTATAATACTACTACTACTACTACTAGTAGTACTACTAATAATAATAATGATACTACTACTACTACTAATACTACTACTACTACTACTACTACTACTACTAATACTACTACTACTACTACTACTAATAATAATAATAATAATAATAATAAGAAGAAGAAGAAGAAGAAGAAGAAGAAGAAGAAGAAGAAGAAGAAGAAGAAGAAGAAGAAGAAGAAAAAGAAGAAGAAGAATAATTATAATGACTAATTTGAATCCTCTGATAGAAACATTTTCAAACAAATAGAAACATTTGAAATCTTAGCCTAGCCCGATGTGGATGCTATGCTACAACCAAAAATAATTTATTTATACTTCAATAGAAATCTTTACTAAAACCTAAAACAATTGTATTTAAAAAGATTCAAATTGTAAATCTATTTGTCCATAAATTAGAAATACTTCCAAGAAACATCCAGCAATTGTTTCAATTTTCGCTATTTTTAGATTCATTGTGAACGGTCAGGAAATAGACAAAATGAATGTTGAACTACACAATTTCCCAATAACAGCCAAGTGTAAAAGAAAATAGGAAGCAGTCATTTTTCAACCCTGGCATGTTTTTCTTTTGTAAATAAAGAGAAAGGGCAGTAACAAAAGGTGGATCATTTGATCCACACACTTGTACAGCACACTAAGACCGAGAGCATGAACGAACCTGCAGACAGACAGGTGCTCCCTCCAAACGGACGGCTCCACGGGGGCCGCTGGTTCTCAAACCTTTTAGCCAGGCACCCCTTCGCAAAGGGGTAACATTATCCCTTATGTCACCACTTGAGCAATTGGTGGAAACAACACGTTCAGCTGCCTCTTTGTACATCACACAGTGAAAATAAACAAACAGAAATGCACATTAGGAACCTGTCTTTCGTGACTGGTGTGATGGTTCACCCTCCACCTCCTGTCGGGCTTGTCATTTTGTTGATTGCGATCACTGCCAAAAAATAAAAGATCCCTCACTGTTGTGTCGAGGAGGGAAGGTATAAGCAATATATCTGTGATGGATTTACAGGGAAATTTGTGTGTGCTGTGGACGCCGGGGGGGGGGGGGGGGTGGGGGGGGAGTCCCCGGGGACCTAGTTTCAGAAACACTGCGGTCATTCCTAGAGGGAGATTCAGACTCAAAACCCTTTGAGAGAAACTTTGGTCTCAGTGTCTTCGCCTCCAAAAATAAATAGTTATCTGTTCATTCATGACAAAAGAAAAAAAAAGGAACTCAATCATGAAACTCATTAAAAACAAAACAAGCAACTGTATTAGAAAATGGTCAGGCCATGTCATATCTCTGCGTGATGGAGACACTCGATAATGACCATATCACACATTACTGTAGAAGGTCATTTATTGAGACTTTTGATATGTCAGACTGAAAACTGAAATAATGAAAATAATGGGCTATATTTTTTCTAGTTATTTAATTACATCAAATAACATGTGTCATTTCAAGTTATACACTTTAAAAGAAGCGGCATAAAAATATATGGAGAAACAACATTATGTTGACTAAATGTTTTATTTTCACCACTAAATTACAGTTTGATTAATAAATTGAGTAATAATTTGACACTTGGCAGGATCACATGAAAACTCCTCACCAGCACGTTTACACTTCTTAAAAAAACAAACAAACAACAAAAACAACCAACCAACCAAACAAAAAAAAGGACAAAGGCAAATTCTTATCCTCTGATATAACAATCATTCGTGGGCCAGCACTGATAGGGATTTTCCATTGAGGCGTCAACGGTCCAAAATCCTCGTTTGAACAGTTTTCTGTTTGTTGAGATTGCTTTAGAAATAATAAAAATATTAAAAAATAAAAAAAAAATAAAAAGAGCACATCTCTGTTTCTAGCTCTGGTGCCTCTTCATGTGCAGGGCCAGGTGGTCGGAGCGGGAGAAGCAGCGACTGCACACGCTGCACTGGAAGGGTTTGGCCCCCGTGTGCTTCCTGAAATGGCGAGTCAGCTCGTCGGAGCGAGCGAAGCGCCACTCGCAGCCCTCCCACGAACACTGGTACGGCTTCTCACCTACGGCCGAGCCACAAGATCAAATGAAGATGGCAGCAGAGAAAAGGGTGGGGAACAGACGAAAAAAGCATGATTTTGAGCCTCAATGAAAAAAGATTATTTACACACCCCTTCGTAAAGCCTTTAATCGATTTTGTTTTCGGGAGGAAGCTGGTGATGTGCCATGGTACTTGTATTGTGAGCTATAAATCATGGTTTGCTGTCCACCCCCCCCACTCTCCCCCTCAACCCCGCCACCCTTTATAAAAGCTACCGAGGTTATGTGATTTGACAGCCATGAGATATGAGCCCGGACTGTCTGCACACAGAAGGCATCTGCATGCCAAGAGCATTCTTCTGCCTGGCAACATAACAAACACTGTCACCCCCAAATTAGAGGTTGTCCCTGATAACAAATCTTTCCGGCGTTAATGGGGAAACTTTTACCTGTGTGGGTCCGGAGATGGGCTTTCAAATGGGAGGACTTGGTGTAGACCTTCTTGCATCCTAGTGCAAAAGAACGGGACTTGATGTCATTCAGAACAAAGACACTGCCTTTAAAACGCTTCATAAGCCTGGTGATATGAACTATAACGTTTGTGTTGCACATAATGGACATGATTTTCACCTGGGACATCACAGTGGTGAATCCGCCTTCGCTCCAGGTCGGGGTTATTCCTACGGTTGTACCTGATAGGGGAAGACTGACCCAGCACCGGGGACAGAGGACCGACACCCAAAGGTGTCCGGACCGGTTGCGCAGATTCGACTGGTGTGGGGCCTGAACTCTGAACCAAATTGACATTTGACTTTGGGGCCGGACCTTGTCTGGAACTTTGACCCTGCCCGACGTTATGGCTCTGGAAAGTCAATTTGGAAGCAATGCTGGCTTCGTAGGAAGGCGGCGGGGAAAGATTAGCTCCTTGAATTAGGGCTTTCCCTCTCTCTGGGCTGGCCGGCTCCGAGCTAGGCGGGGAAGGCGGCAGATAGGGAGGCCTCTGCCGGTGGCCATGATGATTTAAAGGGTAGCCTTCGTTCTGTGGACCCCTAACGGATTTGGCAGAATTCTGGAGGGGGCCTAAATGCCCACCAAAGGGAAGACCCCACTGGGACACGGGGACACCGCCGTGCACATCAGAGTTCCCTTGCGTTCCATGAACGAGCTGCTCCAAATCAGAGTTCAACAGCTGGAACAGGGGGACGTCCTGAAAGTCTATGGACGGCATCTCCTGTTTGATGAAGACATTACCGCCGGTGGTCTCCGCTGTGGTGAAGACGCCCGGGTAACCCGAAATGGTTGGTGGTCCTCCGTTGCCCTGACAACTGGGGTGGACCAAGGAGTGGGACAGGGGTTCGGTCTTTATGGGTTTCACGGATCTACAGAGGCCGGGACGCAGGTAGGTGACATCAGGAAGGAGCAGGCTCATGTTGACGCTGTAAGGGGAACCCAGGTCCTCGGTGAAGGAGGGCTCCAGCATTAGAGCACTGTCCCTGGACATTCTCTTAGAATCCATCCCCGTTTGGGGGCAAGAGGACAGGTAACTGTCCAGCTCTGATGTAGCCTGAAAACCAAAAGAGATCAGAGGTTGGAGGCAAACCACATCAGCAATCATCTACTGTATATACTGCAGATGAAATGATAAAAAATAAAAAGCGTGTCAACCTTGTTGTTATTGAAGATGCTACGTGATCAAACTTATATAGACTCGTTTATTTTTTTCTTTGTCAATGCTGCAAGAGAAAGACACACTTAGCTCCTAACGTTACGTACCCAAACTTACTCTAAAACGATCATTCTAGGGCAACGAAAAGACCAGCTGACTAATGGAAAAGCATGAGCAGAATCGCTCCCTGTGCTCTCGCGGTTCTCAACGTGGGGTCACTCAAGAGGTTCCAGGGGATCCCCAGTAAAATGATTCATAGTTTGAACTTGAACAATATTTAATTTACACGTTGGTAGAGTTGTTAGAGAATGAACAATAATGACTGTTTTCATCATATTTTTACTATTATCTCCCTCGGACAGATATTCATTTGGACTTCATTATATCTTCTTAGATGGGGGTCCCAGAGACCAAATCTTCCCAAATGGGGTCCTTGGCCAAAATAATGCGTATCAAATCGAGGGTCCTTGACATGAAAAAGGCTGAGAATCACTGTTCTACCTTCTCCGCTGATTCTATTACTCCATTAACTCACCATGGACTATCAAAATAAACATGGACCATGAAGTGAATGGCACTGGAGCTGCACTTCTGCCACATCAAAGAAGTTATGCCTCCTGCCTCCCTCCCTGCCAGGCTTGCTGGCTGGCTTTACAAGCAGCCTCCTTGTGAAGTGCTCTTGCCTTTCCTTTATGGAAATCCCTTGCTGAAATTAGACCTTCCAGTTGCTCCACTCCAGTTGCATTCAATTTCTATTTTTTTTTTTTTTTTTTTTTTTTTTCAAATGAATGAAAGCTGCTGTAAAGGCTGCTTTGGCAATTGGGATAAACACATCAGCATCACAGGCGGATACTTTATTTATTTTCTGGGTCAAACCTTCTATTCCCCATTGAGAATCTCGCGTCAACAAATTCTATGACGCTCAAAACGGCTGAATTTAGACGCCGAGAAACGGCGAAACGCGCTCCCCCAAAGGGAGCCATCGGATGGAGAACACGCTGCCCTACCGGAGTGTACTGGTGGGCAGAAGTTGCCGCGGTCTCCTGGTCCCGGGCGGCGGCGGCGGCGGCGGCGGCGGCGGCGGCGGCGGAGGCGGAGGTGGCGTGGATATCTCGGTGCCCACCGCCCGGACCGTCTCCCGCCGCGCCGGGACGCGTGGCGCCCCGTCCCGGAGGAGAGACCCAAGCGTGGTGCGTCAACGCGGCTGCCATGGGAGCGCAAAAAACGGAGCCGCTATCCGAAAATCCGCGGAGAATAAATTCCTCATATAAAAGGATATAGGCCTAGATTCTGCTGGAGACGGATTGTGCGGCAGCTGTCAAAGTGTTGGATTCAGATTCATTCCCTCTGTGTGTGCGTGTGTGTGTGTGTGTGTGTGTGTGTGTGCGTGCGTGCGTGCGTGTGTGTGTGTGTGCGTGGGTTTTTTTTGTTTTTTTTTGCGTCGGCTTGTCAAATTGCGCAACTGCGTGATCTCTCTGCGCGCGTCTCGCAGGGCGGAGCCGAGCGGGTGTGGGAAATAAACACGATGTGATCTACACCTATGGAGTTTAATGAATAATACCTTGCACTTCAAAAAAAAAACAAAACAGGTTTTTGGAACACGTGGGGTTTAAGAGTAAAGCGCACCATTGTCGAGGATTAACTTGTCAAGCGAGTGTTTCCATAAATCACTCGGTTCATCTGTAATCTCATGATGAAAGAAAAAAAAAAAAAAATAATAATATCATTGAGTCATGCAGTCACCGGTACCTTGAATGGGTGGTTTGAGGACAAACTGTACGCGTACTTCTTCAATAAACACATTTAGATAAATAAAGAGATAAATTGATAAATGAAGAATACAAATAGTCGTACATTGTATTCTTGGCCATTTACAATGGCGATAGGCATCCTAATACATCAATGCCGTGGTCAGTATTTACTACTACTTGGTTTGTAAGGGATTTTATATTAGGCTATGTCCCCCATTAATTATTCCCTCGGCCATTTTCAATTTTAGTTTATTGCTTATACATAAAGTATACATTAAAAAAAAGAATACCTATTTTTTATTATAGCATATTCAATACACTGTTTAGAATGCTTATCGTAAAATATCAATGTACATTTATTCTATTCTATTCTATAATATTATATATATATATATATATATATATATGAATTACAAGAACAATGGCACACTTCTGTCACTTGAGGTATTCTTTGTGTGTACTATTTTGGTAGCCAAAATGAACCAAAAATGTGAAAATTATATTTTTCAGTATATCCAACCACATCTTAAGTACCACTTCAAGTACAACTGAAATGGTTTTAAATGTAATACAATTTAGAGTCAAATGAACTATTGATGCATAAAAGGTATGCTGACTATACCTTCACATCACACATTTAACTCTACTTTCTTTTTTTTCTTTTTTTTTTTTTTACTTGGGCATATGAACTATGTACAGTATATGTGGCACTTTATGGAGGTTTTAACAGGCTCCTTGTCTGGCATGCCAAAAACGCCACTGCAGCAGCTGTCTGTCAGGCCTGCACACTTGATGCCAACATTCCTGCAAGCAGGGGAGTCTGCACAGACACTGAAGGGAATGTGTCCATCAAAATAGCTCAACATTACACTCAAATATATGATGGATTGATCAGACCGGGGCCCTTCTAGATTCTGCAGCCCTACGCGTGCGCTTCGCAGGCCGTCTGTTTCCTTATCACCTTGGATCTCTTCTAATCACGCCTTGAAATCACGGTGAGCAGTGTCTTTATACTCTGCCTTCCACTTAAGACGACATAATTGACTATAGTTATTGTTTTTTTCCCACACAGGTGCATGCCGATACCGGTGCATGCCACAGAGATGCAACATGTCAGAACAAGACGCACCCGAATGTCCATGAGCTGTCACGGCAAACAAAGGGCGATCTGGCTGATCACTAAAAACACACACCCCACAAAAGCTGGAATAATACCAGAAGAAAACTAGGTAGAAGGGCGTAGGCTCTCTGTGCATGACACACACACACACACACACACACATACACACGCACTCACACATACGTGTGAGTGCGTGTGTGTGTGTGTGTGTGAGTGTGATTTGATGGATTTATAGTGTGAAGAGAGCAGATCTGAAAGGAGAAATACCTGTGTCTAAAGGATTTGCAAACGTGACATTTTGACGCCACTCCCCCTCCCTATTCCTCCTTCAGGCCATTGCTGTTCTCTTTCTTTCTTCTATTCAAATATTGAAACACGCTGTGTTTACAAACGAGAGCGATGAACTATGATGAGGCTTTGTCCTGGGGTGAACCAGTTTAACTCCCAAATCTATCTATCTATCTATCTATCTATCTATCTATCTATCTATCTATCTATCTATCTATCTATCTATCTATCTATCTATCTATCTATCTATCTATCTATCCATCCATCCATCCATCCATCCATCCATCCATCCATCTATCCATCCATCTATCTATCTATCTATCTATCTATCTATCTATCTATCTATCTATCTATCCATCTATCTATATGTCTGTCTGTCTCTCTGTCTCTCTGTCTTTATACAGATACACAGTCTTTTGGCTTTAATATACTGCAAGTGTTAGAATGTATTATTAGGGGTCCTGCCCGAAGATACAGATACAAATGAACGAATGATAGATAGTTGCATGCGGGGCAGTCCACATACGCCGTTGTCCAAGTTTGATCCACATCGGTCCAAATTTGTGGGAGAAGTTATAAAAAAACGGACATGGAAACACTGCGGACTACTGAGTGGTCACAGAGAATCATCCCTGGGCACTGCTTCATTGCGCGACATGGGACATCAGGCCACGGGCTAACCCACACAGACAAACCCTGCCGAGTCTCTTCCTCTTCCTCACACACTCGTCAACAATATGGACAAAATAAGACTGAGGATCACTTCGCATGGATAGCTGTGTGACCGTCATGACAGAGACTTGGCCGGACAGCGCCATTCCTGACGCGGCTATCGAGCTGGCTGGTCACTCTGTTTACCGAACACTACTACAGAGTCCGGTGAGAGTGAAGGCGGAGGAGTGTGCATAAATGTTAATAATGAGTGGTGTGCAGCCACGGATAATGATGTGATGCACGGTTCCCAGACATAGTTATCAGACCTCATCTCACTGGAAATGAATTTGTTTGAAAAGGGAGGAGGCATTTAGGAGCGGCGACACAGAAGAGTTTAAAGTGGAAAAAATACGTTTGGCAAGGCGGTTACATACATTTGTAATAGCCCTTATATATAAAGACGGATTCCAAATGAATGGTTGTCTACAATAAACGCAATATTTCATTGTCAAAGCCAGATTTGTTGCCATTATAACATAAGAGTATGTTCCATTACAGACAATTTGGTTATATGTCGTCTTGAATTGTAGTTAGTTATAACATTAACCTTAATAAATTCTTCAGTATTGCGAATTGTATTGCAACACCTGGACCCCATACAGTTATAGTTACAATTATTATTATTATTAATATTATTATTACTATTATTATTAAGATTATTATTATTTTTACTGTAATTCTTCTTATTATTGATGTATAGGTTCAGATTAATTAAAAAAAAAAAGATTATATAAAATAAAATTTCATGTATCGTCCCCAGGGGGGGATTCAGGTGCACCAAAAACAGTGTAAGTCATGAAAGAGATCCAAAGTAAAATGGGTAAATATATAAATAGAAATACATGGAAGTCAGACAGTGCCCGCTTGCAGTACGTATGTTCGTACATTTGTCCACAAGGTTCAATTCCAATCCGTGAACATTGAAATGGCGCGGGGCTCATTAGGACCGTCTTGATGGTGGGGATGACCTTTCCAACAGTCGTGCACCCCAACCCCCTACCCCCCCCCCTTGCACCCCGCGCCCCCCCCCCCCCCCCCCCCCCAGATCCCAGTATTAAAACTTGCATCGTGCACAACAACTGCACGGCAGAGGAGCGGGAATGCACGGTATGTGCTTAGAGCATCACAACCCCTCTCTCCCGTTCTCACATGGACTCACACGGCCAGGCCCAAATTTGTAGGGAGTGATAACGGCATGTATGCGGCATGTATGCCGCACGTGGCTCCCGCAAGAATGACAACTTTGAAATGGAAATATTATTCTACTTAGAATAGACTGAACGGGGTTTAAGTGTTTTGCTTTTTATTGCCGGTGTAACTTAATAGATGCCAACACACCTCTGCTCTGCTCTATATTTAGTCGGTGTTGCAGCAGGTGCTGGGCGCACCCAGCAGAGGGCAATGGTTGGCTGCAGTTACAGCTTCAAAATGTGCCTTTTTTGTGGTTCCACCCAGTGATATTATTTATGGGTTGAATTGTTAACGAGTTTAATTCAAAAATCGTCAACATTCAACGATTCGGAGTGCCATATGAAAGGCAATAACGAGATTAAAATCAAACGCCAAAAAAAAAAAATCGAATCAAATAAATAAAATATTTAAAAAAAAGAATAAAAATGTATAAGCAATAAACAACAAAAATAAATAACAAACATACATAACAAACCAATGAATGGAAAATAATAATAATAATAATAAACAACAAAAATAAATAATAAACAGCAACATTACTAACAAACAAATACATGAATAACAAACATAAATAAACAAAAATAAATGAATACATATAAGATATAGTGCGTTTATCTAAAATGATTTCACAGATATATTATTTATATACAATTTGAACCCAAAAAAAAGTAATTTTAATGTTTTTATTCTGTTGTCAGGCCTGTGCTGTGTATTTGTTCCTCATCTGGCATTAGCACTCATTTCCTCAGCAGCACTAGAGAAGGCCTACTCCTGTTTGTGGAAACGCAGCAGATGAGGCAGACGCCGTTCTCTGGGGAGAAATCCAATATAATTTGTTAATTAAATGGAATAATTTAATTACAGTAACTTAGAAAGCATTCATCAATGTAATTGTTTCTCGGGCCAGCGTTCTAATTGAGGTTTAAGTGAAAACAAGTGAGTTTTTCAACATTTGCAACGCGTCGACCCCTCCATTCGTTCCCCTCTCCCTCCCTCTCGCTCTCTCCCTCTCTCCCCCTCTCTCGCTCTCTCTCGCTGTGATCTTTCCGCCTTTTCGTTTTGATAAACTAAACCATAGACACGCGCACGCACGCACGCACGCACGCACGCACACACACACACGAGAGAGAGAGAGAGAGAGAAAGAGAGAGATAGAGAGAGAGAGAGAGCAAAAACATTTATTACAGCCATTTAATTTAACCTCTCTACAAGCGTGGACAAGAGGACAGGGGATGATAGCGCCGCCGCTCCTGAAAGACTCTGGCTGTTTAGCTTCTAATCTGATCCTCCCTGCTGCCTTTCATAAGAGACACAACCACCCCCTCCCACCCCCACCCCTACCCCTCCGCAACATACCTCTGCCATTTAAAAACCCTCTTGGATTTCACCGCAAAGACTCGCAGTGGGAATAGGGTCCGATTCATCCTCAGGGGCCAAAATAATAAAACATAATTTGGGTCTAATCTGTCTGAAGAATGTTGTGTGTTTGAAGTTGACGGTGCTCTATCTTCTGGTGGGAGTGGGGATGGGGGGCGGCGGGGTTGGGTAATAATTGCCTATTTGAGTACAGCAAGGAGAGGCCACGGAGGTAAAGCCCGCTCCAGGTCTGTCCTGTTACAGGTGTGCCCTCGGACAAACAACCCGTTCCTTGTTCTGGGGGTTGGTGGGGGTGGTGGTGGTGGTGGTGGTGGCGGCGGCGGCGGCGGCGGAGGAGGAGGAGGGCGGGCGGGGGGGGGGGGGGGTGGAGGAATTCGACCGACGGTTTGAACCTCGGAGCGAACGAGAGCACAGGAAAACACTGGATCCTCACATGCTCGGTGCGGGCCACAAATGGGGACGCCGGCCCCCCTCCTCCCGCGCCGACAGAGCTGACAAACCCTCGTCACCGGAGCCGTTATCGTTTTGTTTGACGAGTTTCTGGAATTGCTCGGGGCGTGTAATCTGTTTGATTTGGGGAACTTCTGTGGAGGGGGGTGGGGGGCGATAAAACAAGTCACTGACGGCCCTTTGTCCAGAAATGTAAACTGGTCTCTCTTTGCATAGAGACAGGCTTTGTGCGAGCGGGTCAGAGAGGGAGGGTTTCGATATGAGAGCGGGGGCATTTTTTTATTTTTTTCTCTCTCTCTCTCTCTCTCTTTTTTTTTTTTTCTTTTCTTTTTTCCTCTATCCATTCCGGATGCATCCATTGATTATAAAGTTAAACATTTATTCCCTGATCATTACGGTTAAAGTGTAGCTATTCATCAGAGCTGCGCGGGCCCCGGTCGTTGGGCAGCCGGCGGGGTCCCGGACAAACCGAATCTCCACTTCATTTGTCAAACTTCTATCTGACTTTCATGAGGCCTATTAACCGAGCGGGGGAAATCTGCTCCTCTCTAAACACGGCATTCAAAGCTGTCCAACAGCTGTCCCGGCTCTGGAGAATCATATGGAAGAATGCATTATCCTCCTTGTTTGAATATTCCCTCAGATTTGGAATAATCAGGCAGCTATTCAGCGGCGCGATGGCCAGGCACAGATGCCAAAGCACAGCTGAGGGGAGCCACGCCGCCAAGTCGCACACGCAAATAACACGAACAAACAGCGTGAATAATGCAGGTGCTTTATTTCCATGTGCTGCTGCCGGACACTGGGAAGACAGCAACTCCAAATATTTTCCATAATATTTATATACTTATATATAGATATGCTGTATATACAGTGCCATGGAAAAGTATTTTCCCTCCTTTCGGATTACCTCCATTATTTGGCACATTGCTCACTCTGGAAAACCTTCCAATGTGTCTGAACTCAAGCAGTTCTGATAAAATGTTATCAACAATAATGTAATAATGTGATAAAATGGCTGATATCAAATTGCAGGAGGCGTGAGGCTGCAGTTGTCCTGCTAAAAGTGGTGCAAACAGGTATTAAATTGAGGGGCGCGATTATTTTTTTCACATTGGTGATATGGGTGTTTGGTAACTATTCTTTCATTGAATGGAATAATAATAATAAAAACATATATTGATTGTACAATATAATTGTCTTAAATAACAATTTGTCTAAAGATCTGAAACCATTGAGTCTGACAAATACTGTATGCAATAGAGAATCAGGAAGGGAGAAGATACTTTTTCATGGCACTGAATAGTATATGAATATCAATGCATATGTATACATGTATATATACATATATATTTATAAACTGTATATATACACATGTATATTTTGATTTTCATTTGTCTTATACGGTTATTTTATATCTTCTGCATGAGTGTGTCAATGTCTGTGGAGTGACAACGGCCCCGAACATGGTGTGGCACCCACAGGGCCCTGATCTCAACATCATCCACTCACATGAAGAAGAGACAGGTAGCAGCTGAGACCTGAGGCAAAATCTTCCGGACGCTTGGAACAACCTTCCTGCCGAGGACCTGAAAAAACTGTGTGCCCAGGGGAAGCGGTGCTGTTTCAGGATGGTCAACAACAAATATTGATTTGATTTAGGTTTTTTCTATTTCCTGCACTTTGTGTGTCGTTCATCGATAAATAAACACTATTCATGGCAGTATTTTTGAAAGCATCCTTACTTTACAGCATTATCTCACACGTGCCTTAAACGTTTGCACAGTGCTGTGTGTATATATATACTTTATGTATATGTATATGCGTAAATATATAAAGGTAATATAAGATAAAAATCTATACATATATATATATATGTGTTTTTCTTCCTTCTGCCCTACTCAAGGTGATCCAGCATTTGCTATGAGTGATTAATTGTATTGCCCAGTATCTAACATTGATCACACAAATGATTAGGAATGCATTAGTCAGCGCACAGTGTTTGCAGCAGCCAGGTTTAAGTGCTGTACTGCAGAAGCATTTTTCCATAGGTGTCCACAGTTTTTAATTCTGTTATATGGAATTTTGCAAATGGATGCGCGCGTGCCTCCCCGAAACGCAGCATTGGAGCTTTAATGCAGACGGACGTAATTTAATCTCCGAGATGGCAAGCGTGATGGACTCTGCAGAGAGCGCATCCCCGCTAAATTCATTATGCTAAAAGTTGCTAGATCTCACAAGCTGATGAGAGGGAGACAGCGAGCGGAGCGGCAACCTGCGCATTAGCAATCGCAGTCGGCTGATTGTAAAAGCAGGACGCCATGTTTTACAGCCGGCTCTGAGAGCGACCTTTTGTATACTCCAGTACACTCTGGACACTCTCATGTGTAATTTGACTTTTATACACACACACACACACACACACACACACACACACACACACGCACGCACACACATATATAGTATATGACATTGAATGTCCCATCCTACACATGCAGCAGGCCAGATTTTTGACTAAGCCCACACAAAGCTGCCGTAGCTATTAAACACTTTAATAGTGACACTGCCACCTAGTGAATTGTCTCGTTGTAATGAGGTTATTATTTCAGCTTGATTTTAAAAAAGTTATTTAGACCGGGAATCTATTTTTTTCAATCGATATTTTAAACTTGGGAAATCGATTTAAATCTTCAAATAAATTCTTGAAATAGATTGTAAAAATATAATTTGTATTGATATTATAGTTGTAAAAATGTTATAGATTCTTGGATTTTAGACATTTATACATTTTTTCTTGAGTAGATTTATCATATTTTTATATTTATTTTGATAGTTTCTCTTGGAATAGATTTTCTTTTTGCTTGCTCATTCTCCCTGAAATAAGAAGGCTCTTGCTTTGATCCAAATCCCAATTTAGAAAAGCCTTTAATTTGCACCTGACCTCACGGCCGTCTCCCCCGCACGCTCACAGTTAATATGCGTGCACGCTCCACTTCTAATCATGGAAAACAGTCCCTTCTTTATTGCCGCAATATCTTTTCCATCTCCTGTTTTTTTTTTTGGGGGGGGGGGGGGGGGGGGCGCTAATTACCAGATGTACAGTCAGGCTCATATTGTTTTTCATCACAATTTTCCAGAGCCGAAAACAAGGTGTCTGAAAGCTTTAATCTGAAGACGTTAAATTGCAAAAATGCATTGCGGGGACACATCGCTGACACTCCAAAGTCTAATTGGAGACACTGGGAGCAAAAAACGTCCAAATATTTATTATAGTGTGAAGCAAAGCGCCAAGTTAAACTACACTGCTCGCTGTGGAAATTGACAGATAGGTAAACACATTCACATTCACACAGATCTGATGTTTTTTTGTGTGTGTGTGTTTTAACTCTATAAATTACCCTTTCAAATATAACGTGCGAATCCGAGGTCTCGTCTGGGGCGAGTGGCGGGCGCCCTCTGAAGGCAGCGTCTGGCCACATGTTCAGCATCTCCCCATTAAAACACCGGGCGGAATTAATGAGATTCCATTGGCACCCGCACAACAAAGGGATCTATAAAAGCGCCGGCCCAATGTTCTCAGGGAAACTTTACTCTTCACTAGTTTCCAATCAACCGGTAGCGGCTGATTATACATTTTTTTTCCTGTATCCCTGCAATGAGTGGAAATAAAAAATGCAGTTCGCTGCAAGTTTCCAGAAATGTTTTCCTTGATAAAAAGAGTACTCGTGTCAATAATCAGTCATTTTTGGGCAGTAAAAGTGAAAGGGTGTAGTAATTTTAAGGGGACCTATGATGCTCCTTTTCTACAAGTTAATATCTCTGAGGGTCCCCAAAACATGTTTTTTAAGTTTCTTTTTTTGCTGAAATACCGCTCAGAAACTGCATTCAAGCCATTCTAACGTGCCTCTAAACCGTCCTGTTCCAAAACGGGCTGTTTTTTTGTGGCTGGTGCCTCCCTTCTGAGGCCACTAGTTCTGTGAGCCAATGGGGTTTGAGCTTTACCTCCGGGTTCCGCTGTATTTAGACCGTAAACTGTCACTGATTTCACCTCATCAGTCTACCGAATTCCGTTTCTGAACAAATTTGAGGCAAGAAATCAACAATCCAGTTGCTGAATCTTCACTCATATTAGATTTACAAGGCATATTTTAAAAGTTTGTTCTGACTTTCGTTGCCCTGCTTTAAGCTTGTGGGGGACATTGCACCAGGGATTTTTTTGTTTCATGTAAATGTCGGAAAATAAAATAAAAATAAATGAAATAAACACGTCTACAATAAAACCATACATTTTTTTTAGAAAGAAGTACACAGCAGAATTATTTTTTAAAATACTTGCATTTCCACCGTCTGCAGTGTCTTCACGGTCAGGTATTAAATCCTCCTTCTTTTAAAAGATTTGTGCTGGTCTGTAAGCCAACAGAGCATTTCCCAGCGGTGCTTGTTATTCTCCAGCCGTGGGTGGAGTTACTCTACCGAGGCATCAAGTGACGTAGGAAAGGGCTGGAAATCGTTATCTGAAATAGACAGCTCACAAAAGCATTGACATACACACTGCAATGATATTATATTTTATATATGATATTATATTTTGTATATTATATTATATTATATTATATTATATTATATTATATTATATTATATATTATATATTATATATTATTATAATAATAATAATAATAATAATAATAATAATAATAATAATAATAATAATATATTATATAATATATAATAATTAATATTTATTTGTCCAAATTGATGTATTTCCCTTACCAATCATAAAAGAAGCACTTTTTTTCACGATGGCCGGTGATTTGTACCCCTCTACCTGCTTGTTACACGGTAAGCAAACACTTTGGTATCAAAGGAGGAGGAGGATTTGTGGCTATTAATTAAAACTTTATTTATGCAGATGCTTTGTAAGAATTTGCATAAAAAGCGATTCCACAGATGGGTTTATGGCAGTAATGACCGTTACCGACTCCAATGAAACATCTGCTTAATCACAACAGAGGCGGTGGACGGGGGCTTTTTCCTGCGAAGACAGCCTGTCCAAAAAGAGTTTCTCGACCCCCCCCCCCCAAAAAAAAAAGACAAAAAAGAAAAAGAAAAGCGGTGAGGTGAGGTGCCAATGTGTACAGGGTGGGAGGAAAAGAAAAGAAGGAGAAAAAAAATACTTGTTCAAAAGCCGCTTTTGAGTTAAAAGAGATGCCTTTTTTCTGCTCTTGATGTTGAGGGAAAAATAACCTTATCGCGTCGGCGGAACAATCCACTTACTGCGTCCGAGAAAGAGACGAGAAAGAATTCTGTTCCAAGTCAAGCCAAGTCTTTGTCGACGCGTGCCAAAATATTTTGAGAAAATATTTCACTTTGTGTCTTTTAAGTGACACACACGCGCGCACACACACACACACACACACGCACACGCACGCACACATACACACGCACACATACACACACGCACACATACACACACGCACACGTACACACACGCACGCACACACACATGTGCACGCACACACACACACACACGCACACATGCACACGTGCGCGCGCGCACACACACACACACACACACACACACACACACACACACACACACACACAGGAGAATGGAGGAACAGTGGCGTGGCTCGCAAGGTCACTCCAAGTATTGATAAATCACCCAGCTGTGATTCCCTCCTGACAGCTCAAACTAACATCAAGCCAGATTGGGGAGGGAGGGTGGAGGGTGGAGGGTGGAGGGTGGTGGGAGGTGGGATGGAGGGGGGGGGGGGGTAGTGTGGGGGGGGAGAACAAAAGACCATCACGCGCACCCCCCCCCCCCCCACCCCCACCCACTTTTTTTTTTTTTTTCCCTGACACTTTTATTCAATCACGGCCCAGATTGCTTACGACAGCACCGGCAGCTGTTTCGTCTTCATCTTTCCCCCATTTGATAAAGCGTGTCAAGTCATATTTCGGTAAGTACTTCACCTCGCCCCATGCCGCGCCGATCCGCCGGCGATTTCGGCGCATGCAACATTCCACATGAGGGGAGCGTCAAATGGGTCAGGGAGTAATGACACCCCCGTGAAGGTCGAGGGTGGGAGGGGTGGAGGGCCGGGGGTAAGTAGGTGGATGGGTGCGGTAAGGAACCTACGGTAGGCGGATGGTGATGGAGGTAGGTGGGTGGTGGTGGTGGTGGTGGTGGTGGAGGTGAGAAGGGGGGGGGGGGGGTGCGGCGACAAAGCCACAAGCTGAAGGTCAAAGATAAGACCCCCGAACACCCCCCTCCTCCCTCCTCCCGCCACCCCCACCCCCCACTCGGTGGAGAGATATCTAAGATAGCCGGCCTGAAAATTAAACAATGTGGGACAGAGCGGTGGGGAGGCTTTGATTGTGTGATTGTGTTGTTTGGGGTGGAGGGGGGTGGAGGTGGTGGGGTATTTCGTGTGTGCTTTTAGGATTGTTATTTTGGGAAACGGCGTCCTTCTCTCTATTCTGGTTGACCTTGTCCTGTCCATCCACCCCCGCCCCCCCACCCCCACCCGGGTGGACAGAGGTCACAGGTAGTGGGATGGAGAAAGTATTACAGACGGAGGTCCATTGTTTTGTTTACGGTCGGCGTCTGGAAGGAGATTCCATTTTCCACGTTCCATCTTCACATCTGCATCTTTCAGTGTTGGCGCTCAGGTTGTGCGCTGCCGGCGGGGACTTGGTGTGCGTGTGGTGTTTGGATTACGAGTGTGTTTCTCGCGACTCGTTCCATTAATCTGGAATAATTCAATTGTGGAGCTGTCGCGGGTGACGTGACGTTTATTTTGGCGTCTTGTTTGTCGCGGGGTTTCCGGAGAACATGAACAGGAACAGGAAGTTGAACCTGTACAATGGATCAGCGGCGTGACTGGTAATTAAGAAACAAAACAATTAAGAACATTTCCTTCTTTTATTTAGGGTTATGTTTAGACAGATAGATAGATAGACAGACAGACAGACAGACAGACAGACAGACAGACAGACAGAAAGACAGATAGATAGATAGATAGATAGATAGATAGATAGATAGATAGACAGACAGACAGACAGACAGACAGATAGACAGACAGACAGGCAAACAGACAGACCGACAGACAGATAGATAGATAGATAGATAGATAGATAGATAGATAGATACAGACAGACAGACAGACAGACAGACAGACAGACAGACAGATAGATAGATAGATAGATAGATAGATAGATAGATAGATAGATAGATAGATAGATAGATAGATAGATAGATAGATAGATAGATAGATAGATAGATAGATAGATAGACAGACAGACAGACAGACAGACAGACAGACAGACAGATAGATAGATAGATAGATAGATAGATAGATAGATAGATGGATAGACAGACAGACAGACAGACAGACAGACAGACAGACAGACAGACAGACAGACAGACAGATAGATAGATAGATAGATAGATAGATAGATAGATAGATAGAGAGAGAGAGAGAGAGAGATGGATAGATAGATATATTGATAAATAGATAGATAGATAGATAGATACATACAGATTCAAACATATATGTATATTTCCTTTTTCTCCTTTTATTTATTTCTTATAGCATTTTTAATATAATAATATACATATATATGTATGTCTTTATATTGGGAGCTTAGGAGCTAAGGTTAGGAACTTTGAGGAACAGAAATGGCACATGCTACAGTCCATTTCTTAACTCAATGAAGGCAACAAAACCTTCACACCAAACGTTAATAAAACCATAATAACTCTGATGTATCCATCCATTCAAGAAAGGAATCATTTCTTCAACCCTTTTTTAACCCGACAGATTTCCAGCCGTACAGTAGGTCATGCCACCCGCCCCTCCCCCACCCACCCCGGCACCGCCCCGACTGAACAGGCACTGAGGGGTCCCGGTGCAAGGCGGTGGTCTCAGAAATTCCACTCGGGCTGGGACTTGGCGCGGCTCCCAGGAACGGGGCCCGCGGTGGCGGCGCCACAGCTGCTGTGGACATATGTTCCCCAGCGACGGGAGGAGGACATCAAGCGCGCCCGCCGTGCGCAGGTTAGCAGATGAATGGCGCTCGCTCCTTTGACGGCCTGCCCTAGCCCCTCTCCGCGCTTTGCGCCTTGCTCTGCAAAAAATAACTTTCTCCCAGAAGTGGCCCTAAACTTTTTTTTTTTTTGTTGGGGGGGGGGGGGGATTAAGGGGGGGATTGAGTAATAGCGAGGACTTATCATTTGTTTCCGTAAATAAAAGGTGGAATCGTCGTCCGACCGTTTTCAAATGAAGTTATTTCCGAAGGACAATGGCTCTGAAGTAATAAGGAGAAAGTATTAATAGAAGAGTGACACAAAGAGTCTTTCTCTCCGTAGCCCCCCAGCCCCCCCTCCATCAGCAGCAAATGACCAAAAGTGAGAGAAAAAGATTACATTTATTCAGGGCTGTCTTTCATCAAGAAGCTTAAAAATCCAAATTTATAAATCTAACCCCCAAATTATATGCATATTGGACTGACCTCCCTCACCCTCCTTTCATAAAGCCAGAGCTGAGGTGAGATATGCAAAAAAAAAAAAAAAGGAGGAGGAGGAAAAAAGGAAAAAGCCGCCCGGCCTCACAGATCCTTTGACTCGTCATTTCGACCATTTCAGCACTTTTTTACTTTCCCCACCCATCGCGTTGACGTTACCGTCGCTGATAGATAAAAGAAAGTCTCCCGTCATTAGCATCAAATTCATAAATCTCATGCACCCCCCCCCCCAATACCCCCATCCACCGCCATAAAAAAATAAAAATAAATAAAAAAAATGAAAAAACCTCCACTCATCACCGCAGCAACAACTATGTGACCTTACACTTCAAAGACTTACACTCACAAGTCAAAGAGTTTTGGTGACGATGGGAGCATTGGAAATAAAGGGAAAACAGCCTCGGCTGCGTTCTCTGGCGTTTAGCCATTGTTAACACGCATCCTTTTGTCAACCATCAGTGCGACTGTAACCTATTAGCTTTAGTGGAGTGCTCACGGGGTTGCTCACCCATCCGACGGGGGCCATTTACCGGAGAGACGCCCCGGAGCCGGCGCTCTCTAATGACTCCATCAGATACGCTGATGGGAGCAAATGGCACCCGGAGATTTCCACACATTTCCCCCAGCACGCATTACATTTGCTCTCCTTATTTTCTGTTATTGTGCTGTAATGGGAATGCGTGCGAGTGTACACGCGTGTAGGGACCGTGTACAACATTTCCTCCCCTGCTCCGCACACACACACACACACGCGCACGCACACACGCACACGCACACACACACACACACACACGCACACGCACGCACGCACACACACACACACACACACACACACACACACACACACACACACACACACACACACGCACGCATTCAGTTTCCCCTCATCTCCATTTCATTATGCTGTAGGAAAAACACACCGTGACTGTATCTGTAACTACAGATACTTTGGAAGCTTTTTCACTTTTTATATTGCGGAGTTTTTCCGATCGAAATTTCCGGCCTCGGTTAAGCTGGACTAACGGTAGCGATTATCCGACAACGCGTCCGACCGTCGGAACGCCGCCCCCCTAGCGGCTGCTGTGGCGCATGCGTTGAGATTTCGTCTCGCAATATGTCAGAAAAAATGAGAGCGAGCTCGGTCTTTTTCCCCGCTACCGACAGGAGCAGTTCGCTCACCTGGACGTTTAGCATTTTCAGTCAGAATCAGAATCAGAATTGGTTTATTTCGCCAAACACATTCACACATACGAGGAGTTTGTCATCGTGAGGATTGGTGCTTTGCTGTACGGACACAAAAAAAGCTTAACAGTCTTAACAGAACAGAAATATAAAAAGCCAAATATACAAAATATACAGAATGTAGAAGTGTTGCAGGTTTCTATGCATGTGATCCTATGCACAGCATAACTTACAGGTATAGCTATGTAAGGTATAGATTATTACTACTATATGTAATGGTAAATTATTAAGTCTCTACAAAGTTATTACACTGTTTTTCAATGAATGAGAGCTTAAAACTTCATATAGTGCTTGCGAAGTGCTTACACAGAAAAATACACACAATTATTAAATACACAATAACTTATCAATGCACAATTATTATTGTATTCTTATTATTATTCTACAATTCATATTATTATTATTATCGGATGTGGTGACGCCCAACGTTAACGTTAAGAACGTCGTTACTTTATACAAGTTAAGCATCTACTTCGTTTTAAGCCCAGTTAAAAAAAAAAATGTATACAGGCAACTATCAGTCGTAGCGTGGGTATCTGGAAAAATTTGTCGCAAGAGTTGAAATATAAAATAAATTGATAAATAAAAGAATCGGATGCGGCGGACTGTCTGCTTTAGCTCCTTCACCTGCGAGTAACCCCCCCTCCACCCCCCATCCACTCCCACTCTGCCGTAATTACCGTGATTTCCCCGGGAAAAACGTAGGGTTGGTACTCTGCTGCACCTCCGTGTGACAATTACCAGAAAATAGGTGTAAGATAGGAGAAAAAAAAGGGGGGGGGGGGGAGAAAAGTAGAATATGTGTTTCCCTTTCGTGTGAAGTCACTGGAGTATTCATTAAAAGAAACGCGTCCCCGTTTGAAACCGGGGCGTCGGAGGCTGTGGGCATCTCTGTCTCTTGAAGAAATATAATGATCCTCCAATTAGAGACTAAATTGTGAGACCTGTTTATTAGACCCGATTCATCTCCCTCGTTTTGCGCCGAGCGTATCAAACGCCATAACGGCGGAGAAGTCAACAAGTATAATTATGGATCTATTAATAGTTTCACAACAATGACAAGCGGAGCCGTTCACATGGCTTTCTGCTGTCAAGGACAATAGCGGGGAATCGCGGACGTGTTCATTAAACCCCAGCGTCGGTACCGGCTCAATGACACCCTGCATTTCAAAGATGACTGTGAGCCTCTTCAGATAAATTGCACTTTTTTTTTCATTAGCAAGAATGGTCCCGGTATTATTAATTCTAAATGGATTTTAAAACACCAGTCATTTCTAGCTTATCATACGATGGCAGGCCTTTTTGTGATTGGAAAAGCATTTCTTTTTCGTTTTCTTTTTTTCTCCTTTTGCCGTCATAGAAAGACCCGTAAAATAAAACGTATTGTTTGAGTTCCTGTTGCAGGACATGTTTAATTAAATGAACGGGATACGAAAAGGAAATCAGCAGCCGTGAACCTGATATGTAATGAGTGATGTCAGTTACAGTATCAAGTCAATGACAGTGTGTGAATTGTTAATATAATGGTTTATTGTCTATCTATCTATCTATCTATCTATCTATCTAGCTATCTAGCTATCTGTCTATCTATCTATCTATCTATCTGTCTGTCTGTCTGTCTGTCTGTCTGTCTGTCTGTCTGTCTGTCTATCTATATTTATATATATATATATATATATATATATATGCATTCATTCTGCTAATGCAATTCTATGCCATCTAATGCTAAAATACTGTACACAAAATAATACATGGATTGAGCTGTCTTTTTTTAGCATTAAACTTAAATTGATTAATTTTCAGTACAGTATATCACAAGCCATATCTTTAATTGGAATCACATCTCACAACTTTTTATGACGCAGCGCTGCATTAAAAGTTTACCGCATCTGGTGAGGCTGAGGACATTTTATCCAAACTTCTCAAATGGTGCATTCGATAATGCTGTAAGGATGACACACTGCCGCAGTGACCTATCTCGTATACAGTTCTGTGCATTTCCTGTGTGCCGACACAAAAGCAAAAAATGTTAAACGTGTAAAATGGGAGGTCATCATTTGCACGGATGTACATAGTGACTAAAAACACACCCTGTGTCTCAACATTGAAGATAACTCTGTTATTTCAGTCTTGTCAACAATGAATGCAAACATAGGCGTGAGGATTTTTCTTCTATTATTATTAGTTGTTGTTGTTGTTGTTGTTGTTGTTGTTGTTATGATTATTGTTATTGTAGTTATTATTATTATCATTATTATTATTATTATTATTATGATGAGTAGTAGTAGTAGTAGTAGTATTAGTTGTAGTAGTGCTAGTAGTAGTAGTAGTAGTATTGACCCTGTATTAGTATTATAGTAAGTTGTAAAGGTGAAAATACCCCAGAATAAATCGCATTAGTATTTCTAACACATCCTAATACAAATGCGGTGCTAAGTATTTAACACCATGTACCTGCCTGATTGAGAATCAGCCGCGGTAAGTGTTCTGGTGTATGAGCCTTTTGGGATGTCTATTCTGTATATCAATGTCTCTGACAATTGGGTATTCAAGCCGACGTAGTGAACATTAATGCCACAGTGATAAGTTATGAATGGTTAATAGAAGAAACATTAAGCTTCCAGATTGTGTTTTAAATGCGCGAGGCAGGCTTTGGCAGTGGAGGAAGTCAATTGAAATTCAGGCGTTTCGGCCACTATGATTGATGAACTCTGAAAGTTATCAATTGCTAGCCGGAGGAAAATGGCTGAAGATTGCCATTTTTCTTTTTGTTAAATTATATAAAGTTTGCTTGCTTGTATGTTTTAATTAAAGGAGATACCAGTAAACATGGGCCCCCACACACTATTGTGCATGTTTAATGGGAGCGACCTGCGCCTCAGTCCCTTCCTTCCCTTTAGTCCGTGATTTAAACCACTGATACATTGAATATCCAGCACAGTGTTGGCTCAAGCATTCTGAGGCTATAAAGATAGCCTGCTTGATGAATTCTTATGTAGCCACTGAGTCCAAGAACACTGGTTTCCACCTTAGCCAGATAGAGATGTTTACAAATATTAGTTGAACAAATATTAGTGCGCTAATTTCACTGTTTGAACTTCCTGGGCTTTGACAGTATAAGTGCTTCATGAGTTGTAAAGTCAACTCATCAGAAATTCACTCAATTAAAAGCCGCGGATAAAGTTGTAATGACTTGAAATGGAATTAAATTGATCGATTCGGGTCTTAAAACTTCCACGGGAGGATGAGTCAAAAGGTTATTTGTTCCTTCATTCGTTCAGCCGTATTTCATTTCCAATTGGCTGTCCAAATGAATGATGCACGGAGAAAAAGTGCTTGAAACTGCCTCAAAATGTTATTTGTGTGGTGAGAGCCACCCGTGCAAGCTTTAAACGTTGTGGTACGAATACGGATACTGATAACGGTGCCGCAACTGAAATCTTTAGTCAGTGTGGTACAGACCGTGTGGTACAGACAGTGTGGTACAGACAGTGTGGTACAGACCGTGTGGTACAGACCGTGTGGTACAGTATGTGACATGATACCACTTTTTCTTTTCCGATACCAATACCGAAATCTTGAGAAGATGCGATACAGATATAGATACTGATACAAATACTGATACCGATACTGATACCGATACAGATACTGATAACCACTGATACCGATGCAGAAACCGGTACCGATATAGATACTGGTATCGATCCCAATACTGATACAGATAAAGATATATAAATACTGGTACCAATACAGATATCGACATTGATACAGATACCGATACCAACACAGATAAAGATAATGGTACTGATACAGATATCGATATTGATACCGATACTGATACCAATACAGATAAAGATACTGGTACTGATATTGATACCGATACTGATACCAATACATATAGAGATACTGATACTGATACAGATATCGATATTGAAACCGATACCGCTCAGGTAAAGATACAGGTCCAGATACGGATACTGGTACCGCAAAAATTCTATACAGATACCGTTACAAATCCAATATTTCACCCTTACAAAAACGGCAAAAATATGACTTTAAAACACTGAAAACAACTTTCACAAATAAAATCAAATTGTTACTCATTTCTTTTCTTCAATATCCTGTCCAGAATTTTCTGCTGGTTCGATGGGTGGAACATGTTGTTAAATGTAAAAATGGTCCCATTGAATGTTGTCCTGTAGAAATGGGTTATATTATGTAAATAGATAATATCTTTATTTTTTTATTTTTTTTTAACCTGTGCTGTCAGCATGCTGGGCATACAACACAGAGTATTTGTGCCATTTGCATCCAGGACAGAGTTAGTCTGCAAGAGGAGTTCAAGTTCTCAACCTGCAATGCAACTCTTTATTAATTCTTAAATCATCAAGAACTGCTGCAATAACTCTGTCCTGTGGACGAGCTGTAGAATGACAACAGCACAGTTTTGGTTATGGAGAGCCACCACCAACCCCCCTTTTTCAGAGAACTATTTATCATGTTTGGGTCTATAAACAACTGATCACTACTCCAAGAGGGGGAGAATCACCACGGTGAGACAAATAAACATAGAAACAAACAACATTTACACAAAAACATGAAGACTGGATGACAACATGTATTGAAAAACTGAATTAGGTCCAGGAAAACTGGAACTACAACTGGTAAATAGATATTATCAATCAGTGAACGATTATTATAGTTCGGTCCCATGTTTAGTTGAACCAAAAACCAAACTTCGGGAAAATGGATGGACGACAAACGGTGAAAAGCAAACAGGTTGGTGTGGAGCTTTCTCATTACCCCGTCTTTATATCAACCAAAAAAATCAATCCAGATTAAAACAGGTTCTACAGAATCTCTTTACTTAAAGTTGCAAAAGTTTCTGTAATTTTCATTTTTATTTTGTGTTTTGTTTTATTTTTCTAGTCGATTGAAATCTCGGCCAAAATCACTGGTTTATGCCCACCCACACTCTCCGACTCAGGCTTCTGTTTTCTGAGCTCATCTATTCAAACAAGATGGAGATAATGTGAAAAAAAGAAAAGCAATCAATCAGTTACTTATGGGGTATAGTTGAGACGGTGACTTTTCTTTCGCAATGCGCGTTTGCCTCGGATTCAAGGTTGCGCTTTCACTTTCTGGCCAGAGACGAGTTAATTATTTTCCATCAACACGGCACATTCACGCACGCCGACCGTACGTCTTCAGAGCCCAGTGGAGACGGGTAAACATTTCTTTAACTTAGAATATCCAGGTAAAGAGAAGCTATGCGTGTGTCACCACGTCTAATAAGTGTGATCGACCGGGCGGCGGCTCTCTGCTTCGGCCAGGGGCAGCCCCCCCCCCCCACCTCTCCCCCTCTCGCTCTCTCGCTCTTTTCCTCTTTTTTGGGACGAATTAATCTGCAGCAAAGATGACTCGGATCAACTTTGAAAAACGCTACGATGAAAACCCCCCATAAAGCGATTACGAACGTTGGCCAGAATGACAAGTATTATCAACAAAAATTAATCAGGTGCATCTTTTCATGAACTCAATTAATAATGTGCAACAACGGGGTCTTTTTTCTCCTGGAATGAAAATTAATTAGCAGGGGAAGGTCAGTGGGAGATGCTGACATCACTCATCAGGCCGCGCTGGCAGTTCTAATTATTTGTCTTCCAGGCTTGGCTGATCAAAAATTATTGCCATACCTGAGCAACATTTAGAAGGAAAAAAAGCGCTTTGTTTAAAGCGCTTTTAATTAGACCTGCTATTTGATTAATGCCGTGTAAGCGCTCGGGATCGGCCCTCTTATCAGCGTTTCTGACAAGTTTGCTGGGTATTGTTGTGTGAAAGACGTTTCGCCGACGCTAACCAACTGTTTAGTATCTAATTCCTTCACTTTACTCGCAATTAAAAAGCTATTTGCCGCGAGGGCACTTGTTGATATTAATAAAGATGTTGGAAACTTTGACAAAGCGGCCTGTATCAATACTCGAATGAATGGTGGGTATTTAAGAGGAGTGGTAATGTCTAAAGCGATATCAGCGACCACAATCCAGCGTTGGATATGCAGCAGAAGTCGACGCTAAACAAACTGTCACCAGGGAGAAACCATGCATTACGCCGCACCTCCGCAGCGTTTCTGACCGCCTTCTGTGCACCGTAGTAACGCAGCACAGCAGCAGCCACAGCTCTAAGGTCCTACAATTTATTGCTTTATTGCCGGCCATAATTAATAACAAGAGGCAAAGGTCAGTGGGAGCCAGAGTGATTAGCACACCCCAGGCTGATAACACACACGGGCACCGCCGGGCCCCTCAGCCGCACAAAAGGGAAGACACGTCGAGCAGAGGCGTCGCCATAGCGCTTCCGTCCGCCCCTGATGTAATGCGGCGACGGGCGACCCGCGCGCGATTCGTTCGCGGCGAACCAGCCTTTCAAATGAGTCGGGAGTCACTCCGACGAAATTTGAAAATAATCACCGAGTCAGGGTGAAAAACCCCTAATATAATTTGTGTAGAATGTGACTGATTTACAGTTTGAGTGCCCGCCTACGTCGGAGTCAGAAAGTCAGAAAGCGGAGCGGCCGCGTCAACATTCCTCCCGCGGGAGTGTCACCTCCGCCCGGTCGGGGCCGCGGGCGACTCGGCCGCGCCCCCCCGAAGAACTATCTCCGACCCCCTAACTACATCAATTCCCATTACCTGCAAATTAGTCCGAGTCCTATTTTCCAGCTCGCGAGCGCGTTTGATCCAAATAGACTCTAAATGCCATTTCTGTTCCTATTAACCTAGGGATCGGCGTGGTGGATGTTTTCATGAGGTTGCCGGTGCGGCGAATGGTGGGGGGGAGAAAAAAAATACGGGGGCTAATGTCTGGGTTGTGACAGCGCTATTCATGATGATTTATGATTCTGTGTTTAAGTTGATTACTCCACTGCTGACTCGGAATACTATTTCAATTAGTGCACTGAAGGTCACTCCACGAAATCCCTCCATAATCTATTCCTATTAACACTAATGCGCCGAGTATCCATATCTGTTCACCCTTGTTGATTCAAATCATCCCCGCTCCTAACGGCCGGCTTGTTTACCAGTTTACTGCCTCGGACGTCGTCTAGATGGTAATTTTCTCTCCTCCGTGTATCATTAGCGTCTTCCCGCCCTGACACGTGGCTAGGAGGGACGTCTCAATAGGGATTGGGCGCCTGTATTGTTTTCTAATTTGTTTCGCAGATCGAACGATTATTTATGCTGAATGAAATTGATCCCGAAAACCCCCCACAGGTCTGGCGGGAGAGGCAACAACGCTATTACTCGTCGTCGCGAGGACCCAAAATAGCCTCGGCGTGATCAAATTTTCAGAGGTCTAGATTAATTTTACATCACTTTTCATTCATACCCCCACTCACGCATGCAGAGGGAGGAAATTAGCTACCTGTGTTTAATCTAATATGTTCCCGTTGTAAGCGCTGGTGGACATGATGGACTTCATCAGTTCACACTGGTTCAAATCGCTTTACCAGGCGGCGCTTCCCCCACAAACTCAACGGCTTCCAAAAGAGCCCGAAGTCCCGGCTTTTTCGTCGTATTTAAATTACTTTTGCAGTGCACCTTGGGCTCACGATGCAAATTAAAACTAAACCCCCCCCGATGTTACGGGCAACGCTCATCAGTCACTAGCTAAATAGGCTCTACCATGGTGGCGCTCCAAGTTTCAGGTAAGAGAAGATGATACTTCATTAATCCCTGTGGTAATACAGCGGCAAAAACAGTGAAAAGGATAAGAAGTAAGACGATCAAAAATAAAAATACAAATAAAGACCAAAATAACATACTGTATGTACTGTACACATCTGTCAACAAAGTTACTATGTGTCTCTATGCTAATTAGCAGCTCAATGTGAGGAGATGGCCGTCACGCTAAAGTAAGTACATTTCTCCTCTCCATTCCAGTCGACGAAAACAAGACAAATCTGCCTTAAAATGTTGCGGAAGACCACAAGAACACAAGTTTATCAGTGGCCCGGCCGCAGGCCGGCGGCCACGGCACAAAAGACAACCATCTTTTCTTTGAGAGAAGGGTAAAAGTGCTGACATGTCACCAGTTGATGGGACTAGCCGAGGGATAGGTGAAAACACTTGGCCACGATGACATCAATTTTCAAGATGATTTAACTCAACGCGGCCGTGTTGGAGGAGAGAAACTTCAGAGCGCCCTGATTTACCTCCGGTGACAGCCTGCGCGGCCGCGCCGAAACAATGTTTCCAAGGCTACTAGCAAATGACGAGTGGTCACGTCCGTACAGCCGTCCCCTATTGGTTTGATTTATGTGGCCGGGATCCAATAAAAATGGCAATCAAATCAACCCAGCCACTTTACAGGTAGAGGGCTGTCTGATTGAGTTGTCGAAGGCATGGCTGAGGCTCAGAATGATTATGCCGGCAAACAGTGAGGGGGTCCATCTCTCCGCGCGCGCAACAAGGACACCATACATCTCCCCCATGCGGCTTCCACGGCGAGATGTATCCAAAATAACTGCGCGCCGACCCACCTGCCCTCCCACCGACGGGCCGCTCCCATCCCCGCGCCCCCCCCCCCCCCCGCGCGCGCACAACCCCCCGCACCCCCGAAGGCGCTGAAGGTTATTTGTCGTCTGAAGGACTCCGGCTGTCAGCGGCGTGATGAATACCATGTACACAGACGGGAGCGGGGCGTCGGGGCGGCGGGATTAGCCGGAAAACCCACTGATCTGTGAATAACCTAAAAAAGAGGAGCCGAAGATTAGCCGATGATGCTTTTAGGAATGATCCATCAAACTCAACTACCTCAGTCACTCAAATGAATCATCCCACTTGATTCTTTAACCCGGGGGGGGGGGGGGGGGGGGCGCCAGGGACTGCCTGCGCTCCTACGCCGGCATGCACCCGCCCTCGCGCGGGTCACCCAGATCATTTCCCGGGATGTTTATTAAATCAGTGCTATCAATTTTCTAACTGATCATCTTTTATCTGTCACGTCCTTGGGGGGGGGGGGGGGGGGGACTCAAGCACACAATGATGTTAAAGGTTGCCTTATTCAACTCGCATCACTTTTCCATTCAACCCCCAGGGTCCCTTCGCGGCCGCTGAATTACGGCCGCCGCCGTAAAACACAAATTGGTACCTTGAAACACGCCCTCTGTTTGAGAGAGGGAGCTCAACCTCGGTAAACAGGGGCGGCCGCGCGGATCAGTCTGCTGGCAGAACCCGACCAGCGCGCCCAATAATCATGTGAACTATTTGCTTTGGCTCCGGCTCCGAATCCGCAGGCGGCCGCGGGCGGAGCTGTTTATCCGCGCACGAGGAAGCGCACATTTCAGGAAAGCAAATTGGATCAAAGCGCGAGCAGCTGCTGAAGCACTTAGTCGCTCCGATAAGCGGGGCGAGTGAAATCACCGTCATTGTTGTATCGGAGTGACTTGCTTCAGTCACCGCCAAGGAAAAAAAAAACAAAACAAAACAGAAAAAAACAGAAGAAAAAAAAAAAAGTCTGGGGCAGGAAGACGGAGAGGGGGAGGCGGGGGGGGGGGGGGGGAAGCCCGTGGCGGGTGTCGCGAAGGAGCTTTCTGGCCGCCGGCCAAAAGCTGCTACGAAAAACAATTGAACATCTCTGTAGATTCCAACACCCCAACACCCCCCCCCCCCCTCCCTTTTTTTTTTTTTTTTTCGTCTTGGAAACACAATCACCTTGTGGGAGAGCAGAAGACGGCGGCCAACAGGTACAGACACATCCTCTGGAACCCAGAGCCAAGGAAAACCGCAATCTGAACACGTCAGTCTGCGAGAGTCAACGCGGAATCGAGACGTTCGTGTGTTCGAGTATTTCAAAGAGACACCGCTGTATTGTGTCTAAGACTGCAGTGCAGTTGTGTTGAACAATGGAACGAGTTAAGCCGGGCTAAAAAGCACAAATAATAGCCAAAACACAGCCATTGCGAGTGCATCGCAAACAGGTTCCCACCGACGACATCGAGGAAACACGAACGACTCCGCAGTCGGTCCCGCGCGGCAGACAATCTCCGAGGCGCCCGGTCGGAGAAACGGCGGCGATGACATCATCATCCAAAGTTTCCATTGAACTCTCGGGACCTCTTTTTTTTTTTTTTTCCATTCCGGGCGATGAAATGAAAAGACAAAGGGAAGTTCAAGGATTAAGCAAGTCAGTGGGACTAACACGCCACGGAACAGGAAATAGGCATTCATTGATTTTGTGTGTGTGTCCAGAAAGATCAATTTTATTCTTCCTTTGTTTCCAGACTACAATGCGGCTAAAGCCCCCGCTATTTGCAGCAGGATGTGTTTTGTACAAGCGCGCTCCAAATGAAGCTATAAATCAAGTGTTGGAGCAGAAACACATATTGTCATCCCCCCACGTAGAACACGTACAGAAACCTCGGACCTCGGCCGCTTTCGCAGCGTTCGCCGTCGCCACAAACAAACCTGACAATGCCCGACAATCTAATTAATATGAGTGTCAAATCTTCCAAAACAGCGACCACTGGAAAAACCGATGCGAGGAAAGGATAGCAGGATGGAGCTTCTACCTGCATACAGGCTTTTCCTTTGCTATAATCGGCAACGCGACAGCATCGGGAGTTACGAGGGACGGTATACAAAAGTCAGCTTTTCGTATTTGAAATTCAGGGTCGATTCCGGGGTTCTGCGACTGCATTCTGATGGGGGTAAAACTAAGACCAAGAAAATGGAAAACCACCTTCGGGTTCGTCTCATGATCCTTATCAGTGCACACAGGAAAAAAAAAAAAGCTAACGTTATACTCCAGATTTGGGGGAATTTCACAGGAGCTAGGCTAGTTCATCCCATCCGCACCCATGCATTGAGCACAGTTAACACAGTTAACACAGTTAGCATGCAGCCCCTCGCTATCTCTGTGCTGGATCTGTGCTGGATGGTTCTGCATAGTTCTAGGGTTGTTGATAGTTGGTACTTTAAGGCATGGTACAGGTATTTCTGAAATTACTGTACAATAGTTACAAATTACTATAAACTCAACATAAAAACCACCACTAATGACCACTAGTATTGTGCAGCATCCCCTCGTGCCTGCCAAAACAGCTCTCACCCGTCGAGGCGTGGACTCTACAAGACCTCTGAAGGTGCCCTGTGGTATCTGGCTCCAAGACGTTAGCAGCAGATCCTTTAAGTTTTGTAAGTTGCAGGTGGGGCCCCCATGGATCGGGCTTGTTGTTCCAGCACATCCCACAGATGCTCCGTCATCCACGTGATGTAGAAGAAAACGGGATTCACCAGACCAGGTCACCTCCTTCCATTGCTCCATGGTCCAGTTGTGACACTCACATGCCCATTGTAGGCCCCTATGACTGTGGCCAGGGGTCAGCATGAACACTCTGACCACTCTGTGGCTACGCAGCCCCATGCGCAGCAAGCTGTGATACACTGTGTGTTCTGACACCTTTCTATCATAGCAGCATTAACTTTTTCAGCAATTTGTGCTACAGTAGCTCCTCTTCTGTGGGATCACACCAGACAGACTAGACTTCACTCCCCACATGCGTCAATGAGCCCATGAGCGCCCATGACCCTGTCACCGGTTCACCGGCTGTCCTTCCTTGGACCACTTTTGGTAGCTACTAACCACTGCATACCGGGAACACCCCACATGACCTGTCGTTTTGGAGATGCTCTGACCCAGTCGTCTAGCCATCACTATTTGGCCCTTGTCAAAGTGGCTCAGATCCTTACGCTTGCCCATTTTTCATGCTTCCAACACATCAACTTCAACAACTGACTGTTCACTTGCCGCCTAATACATCCCACCCCTTGACAGGTGCCACTGGAACGAGATGATCAATGTTATTCACTTCACTTGTCAGTGGTTTTAATGTTGTGGCTGTCGTGCTGTGCACATTTATTCAAATGGCTGGTCTGCATTACACCGGGGGCCACATTTGGTCCGTGGTCCTTTTGAATAGCCCTGGTCTCTGTAGTTTGTCACTGCATTCAAACAAACAGTATAAAGATCCTATGAGCCTAATAATGTTTTATCATGTGGTTAATCATCTCAGTGTGGGTAAGAGGGTGAGTAAGAGTCTGTGTGTGTGTGTGTGTGTGTGTGTGTGTGTGTGTGTGTGTGGGCGTGTGTGTGCGCGCGCGCGCGCGCGCGCGCGTGTGTGTGCATGTGTGTGTGTGTGTGTGTGTATTTGACACTTCTTTAATTGTACCGCACTCGTGCTATCCAGTCCCAGAGCTAACTTGTAAAAGTGAAGTCTCAAGCAGATTCCCAGCATCGACCTATTTAAGATTCATAGAAAAGACCATCCACCCCAATCAATATCTACTCGAGATTTAAGTTGCATTATGCGTCCCCTTCACCGGCATGATTTAAAACATCAGCACAAAGTATTCTTAATTTTATTGCCCGCCGTAAATTAAAATTAATGATGCTGACATCCACAATTAACAATGAAAAATGCAGATTCTTATAATTGCTTTAGCAGTAATATTGTTTTCAGACCCGGCTCAAGGTGCTCCTCGCGCTGCTCCTCAACATTCAGCGAAACACAAAAAGACAGCTTCATTACATTTTATTTGCTATAGGAAACCGAAAAAGAGACTAACAAAAATCCACAGCTCATTTGGGAATCTCTCGCCATGCATAATTAAGCAAATTTGATTGGAATTAAGCATGACTTCTTTTGGTCGGGCTTTAATGAATGCAAATCAGGCATCTACATCCCTAAGATTAATTTCAGCCAATTAAAAAACAAAGCTTGTTGGAAAGTGTAAAAGTGTTCAAAGCGCGGTCGTAAAGCAGCCTCTCTCCCTCTCTCTCTCTCTCTCTCTCTCTCTCTCTCTCTCGCCCTCTCTCTCTCTCTCTCCTCATCTCATCCTCATAAATTGCACTCACAAGATACACCCCCCCTGCCGCAAACTTTGATCATTAGCAGGACGTTAGAGACAAAATTTGGTCAAACCAATTCAAATAACGGCCGAATATACCCGCTAAGATCAGTGCTGCCTTTTTAATCTGCACGTGGGCGACGCTGTATCCTGCATTTATCCTTTCAGCGTTACAAAGGACAGACTTAACGGCTTAAACAGACGCATAAAGTCCCAAACTTCCTGCACGATATTTAACACGTGTTAATTTGCTGGTGGGCAGCGTGAAGTTTAGAGGGTATATGAATACACCCGTCCTTAGGGGAGGGGGGTTGATGAGAAAATAAATACGGCAATTATTCTGCATTACTTGACCAAACTTTCCAATATGATCAAAAAAACGTGTTTGGGGATGGGGGTGGGTGGGGCGGGTGGGGTGGGTGGGGGGGGTTGACTTGAGAATAAACATGACAATTACTCTGCATTAGTTTACCATAGCATAACGTCAGCACCCCCTCATATCAACCTTTATCAGTGCTCCAGGAGCGTTCCATCCATCTGACTTAGGCGCTCAGGAGATCTCATCGTGGTATTTTCCATGTGAAGGCACCGGTGCACACCGGGCCGGTGACAAATAGCGCATTTTCCCCCCACCAAATAACAAATGTCACCGTCGGCCGGCCGGCGTCTATGGATAGGAGGCGCGGGGCGAGGCGTTTGTCTCATCAGGGCCAACCTTACATTACCCTTCATCGCCGACCAGCCGCGGTAAGATTTTGGTGTGGAGTGGAGGAGGGGCGCTAAGTAAATCCTGATTATTGTGGGAGTCGGGTGTGAAACGTTAATGATGGAGGGGCCGGCGGACACCTCCGGGCTCATGCTAATCTGCCTCGGAGAGAGCGCCTTGTACATTGATTTTGATCTCCGGCATCAAAAGACAAACAGCGGTGCTGGTGCCAGTCAGCACTTCCTTTCGTCAATGTCATTCCTTGATGTGATTCCTCCGCATGTGCATCTTGGCGGGGCCCGGCCCGGCCCGGCCCGGGAGGGGAGGGGAGGGGAGGGAATAGAAGAGTATTAGGCGATCAGATCTATTGGCGTTTCTTTCAAGGAGATGCATGGTGGGAGGAAAGGGAAGAAAAAGTCCAGAGTCTGAGTCTGAGCGCGCGCGCTGTGTTTAGATTGCATTCATCCCTCTGTCTCTACCTGTTACCCAACTTTCATTAATGTTGTCTTTTAAAAATCGAGACACCTGCGGAGTGGGGGAATAAGTGGCGGGCGTCTCAGAAGTCGGCGGAAAAGTTCAAAGCGTGCAATGAGAAAGCCCTTTATGTGTTTTCCCTTAATCATTCAAAAAGCCCGTCCTGGTATGCCACTTGCGTAGCTCCTCCATATGACAGGAAGAATTAATATTTGGCCTCTGATGCATTCTTTTTGAAAGAATAAAGGAATGTGAAGGGAAAAAAAACGCATTATCTATTCAAGGAGCACGGGGAATACACTCTCTCTCTCTCTCTCTCGCTCTCTCTCTCTTGCTGTGTTGTAGCTGCTGAGTCTCATTTCGTCTGCCGCAGATCACAGGGCCGCAGACTGCGGCGTTTCCGGGGGAGAGCGCGGAGTGGGACGTAGTGATGTTTCATTACAACCCTGTGGGAGAGTTTTGTGGAGGAAGGCACGGCGTTGAGCCCATTTGCATCACGCTAGTTGGGAATGCATGTGATAATATTTTGATAGTTTTGAATCACTCTGACAAAAGTAGTCGTGTGTCTTTTTTTTATAGAGGTGAGGGGGGTGCTAAGGGGTTCTACACCTTGCAGATCTGCACGAAGACTGCCTATTTCGCCTCGCAACATTATAAACCCATTATTAATATTATTTTTTGGGTTCATAACTTTTTGGTTGAGATAAAATATATGAATAACATAGATTAAAAAAAGATGTATATAATAATATATAATAATATATATTAGAAAAAATATATATAATATATATAATATATTTTCTATATGTTGTATATATTATATATATATATATGTATATCATGTACATATAAAATATAATATATAAAAATAAAACTTTTTTTGCCAGGCTTGCTATTTATTTTTCTCTATTTTATTTCCTTTGATTATGCTTATTATTTATTTTTTTGTCATTTGCCCGTGCCCGATGTTAATGTATTAGCTCAGATGCCTCAGGCTTCCCATTTTATTCTGTAAAGGCGCTTTGCTATAGACTTTGCCTTATGCTTACTTTATGCACCACGGATCACACATTCAAGTTCACTAGAGCAGACCCACACGCCTTTTGAAGCATTTGGACCGCGTTATTGTGAAAGTGTAGAGTTCATACATTTGTAACTCTACAATTGCTACCCAGTCATCGGTGTAAAATGCCCTACCCCAAGATTGTCAAACACAACGAGACGGGGGACATGGGGAAAGTGTGTGTATCCTTTTATTTCCCACACATAATGAAACGACAAAAGATTATTATTCTGGGGGTAATAGCAGTGAGAAGCTTTTCAGTCCGTTTGTCTTAACAAAAAACAGTTGGATTTTTTTTCCCAGGCCTTTAAGGAAGCCACACAATCAGAATTTTAATTAATGTTCCTCAAATTGCATTGAACAATTTAAAAAGAAAGTGACGTGTGTGTGTGTGTGTGTGTGTGTGTGTGTGTGTGTGTGTGTGTGTGTGTGTGTGTGTGTGTGTGCGTGCGTGTGCGTGCGTGTGTGTGGTGTGTGTGTGTATCAGCTAAATTGTGTGGAGTGAAGAGATGTTACTGAGAGATGGGAAGCCCAGGGGACACGCAGGAGGACAATGCCGCCTCTTGGGAGTATTTGATGCTGCTGGACTGAATTTGAATGCGTAAAAGGGGAACTAAGGAGAATGAAAAAGAAGCTGCAACACAGCCTGCATTCTGCTCGACTCTGCTGTGCTAAAAGATGGGGATTGCAATGTCTGTCTGTATTTTGTTCCCATTCTCGGATATAAAGTTTGTCCATTAAGTTTTATAATTGTACTTCTTGAGTACTTCAAGAATGTCAAGAAAGGCATATTAAAGATACAACCCCTCAACTACACGTAGTGTGTTTGGGTGGTTTTTCTGAGGACGCACATACAGTACACAATTTATGTTCATTTTCTTTATTTTCTTTTTCTTCTCCCAACACCAGTGAAGTTAGTCAGCCGAAAAAAAAGACCATCTTAGAGTAGGGTAGACTACTTAAAAAAAAAGCTTGAGAACCACCGGTGAGGGATGCCGCCGGGAGGATCCAGCCAGGCCTGCGACCAGTGGGGACGGGGTGGAGGTGGAGGTGGGAGCGCTCGAGCCCGGCGTTCTGAAAGGACACGAGGAGAGAGGAGCAGAGCCGCCGTACAAATGCTGGCGGGGAGCCAAGGGATGGGCTCGGTCCCGGGTGTGGCAGGCTCCGATTGGCCGTGGCCGAACATCAGAGCTGTAAAAAATGCTGCCTTGCCGTCATAGCCCGGGAGTCTTCCTGACTGAACTTTCGCCGAATCTCCATACAACACAACATAACACGAGATCATTTAAAATAACACAACATAACATATTATGATATAACATAACAATGTAACAGTGCAATGTACCACAACATAACACAACATAATATAACATAAAACACATATTACAGTAAAGGTCACCACTTATACTCCTTTTCAACAAGTTACTATAGGTCTCTGAGGTCCCCAAAACACTTTTTTTTTGGCTGAAAATACAACTAATATTATGCATTCTAGCCATTCTGGCATGCCTCCATAAGCCTCTGTTTGAGTCCTTTTCTCTACTGTTTCGGTAGCTTTAAATGCAAATGAGCCGCTGCTCCCCCCCACGCCCCGCACGCCGCCCCCATCCGGCCACACGCTGGACAGGGCAGGCGGCGGAGGTGAGCCGGCCTCCGTGATCCACGTCAGTAAACTTCTCGCTAAATCTCAGTACGATCAGCAGCAACAAACACTCCGGGGCACATGGGCACCCATTCTCTGGTTTCGCCCTCCCGTTATTCAGGAGCGTTGATGAGATGGAGCTCGTCTTACAGACATTCAACTAACAAGGGGGATACCGCAAACGCTGTTGTGGGAAAGTGAGTTTTTCCCACAAGCGGTGACCTTTTTACAAACATCACAACCTATAAGAATACAACACAGCAGAACAAAGTAACAACGTGAGTCACACAAGGCAGCCACAGAGTGATAGCATTTCCCCGTTGATGTGACATAACGTATCCCAAACGCAGGAGCATACACATCACCCCGCACCCCATAGAAACACAGCGTATCACTATCAGCTCCGGCTCCGAGCCGGAGTGGGCGACGCCCCGCGCAGGCCGCCTCCTTCCCTGGGTTTTTCCTGTTTGGTCTGCCCTCGTTACTTTGTCCCTTATCTGAGCATCATTCATTCCTCCTCCCTGATCCTGCGCTTTGGCTGTGGCCTGTGTAGCTTGGCACCCTCCCATGTTCCTCTTCAACTCCATGAAAGACACCCTTCTTTGTCTTCCTCCGCTCGCACACAGACAGACAGAGAGAGAGAGAGAGAGCGAGAGAGGGAGAGAGAGGGAGAACTGGCACACCTGTGTGCATCCCACGCTCAGCCAGAATGTCTATCTGCATTTTGATCTGCTGCAAAAGAGTATGGAACACTGATTCCTTTTTCCTGCACAGTCGCTATTGAGCTCGTGCACAATGCCTTTTTTGGGAGCCTGTGTTCCACACCACGGCAGATATTCATTTTAGCCGAGGGTCTGTGGACCTACAGTATTTCTGCTTGCTTCTTTTTCCCATCAAGGACCCTCATTTTGATCGATGGACTATTTTTAAGGTTAGATATGATTTAGTAAAAAAAAAAACAACAACATACCTGTCGATACAGCAGTTACCGAGAAAACAACAAAACTATGACCGGCGGCCATTATTATGCAATCTCTAATGATGCTGACGTCTTGTAAATGAAATGAAGGTGAAGGTTTTGCTCTTCATCATCTTGCCGGGGATCCCCTGGAACCCCGCGCAGGGCCGCTGGGGGTGGGGGGATGGGGGGGGGGGGGTCCCGGGCCACGCGCTGAGAACCGCCCGGTTCCTGCCAGACTCCCCGAGCACGGCCCTGAGCTCGGAGCGGGTGCCTGGCTCCTCCTGTAGAGGTCGCTGTGGCGTGCTGCTGTGTTCCCTGCCTGTTGTCTGCTGTGAAGTGGGGGAAAACAACGGTGACATTGACGCGGGAGGAGACAGGCTGAATGTAAGCAGGAGAAGGATTACAAAGTTAATTTTTGTTTGCGAGCCGCATTGTTCAGCACAAACAACGGCCTCATCTTCAAAGGGGAAACGTTCTTTAGGAGTTAATCTGCACAGTTGATGAAGACCGGTTATTTGCATTTGCAAATATTAATCTCACTCAACCAGTTAATATGGATCCGAATAAACAGCCTTACGTACATATGTCCAAGGACTTCTTACAATTGTGAGATCATTTATTTTTTCCCCCTCTGTGGAAGATGCACATTATATTAATCACGATAAATCCCCCTATATTTTGTTTCACAGTGAATTGATCATAGTGAGCAATTATTACTAGGATTTTATTACCGAGCAGACAAATTGGACGTCCTCAAACGAGCATTTGTATATCCCGGAACCCCCCCCCCCCCAAAAAAAAAACCCCTGTTATTTGATCTCCGACTGCACGCGCGAATCGTCTCGCTCGTCGTTAATCTCAACAGTACAAGGGCCCAGATGGTACAATCTTAGCCCCGACTTGGGCAAAGACTGTTGTGTGAATAACTGCTGCATTGAAAATCCTCTCAAGGGCCTTTACAGGAATGACATGAATAATCAGTGTTGTTAAAAAGTCTGCTTTATTAAGTCGGCGGTGCGGAGTGACCTTCCGACGGGGTGGGGGTGGGGAGGGGAGGGGGGGGACCGAGGGCTGCTCATGGCGCGCGCTGTCAAGACTTGTTGATGGATTATAGCGCGAGTACAAACATCCAGGACTTACTGACCCTATAGTTCTATAATTACACAATGGTTATACATTTTAATCAGCAGTCACACAAACAGTATCAGCGGCAGTGGCGGCGCACAAAACGGAAGAACGGGCGAAACGCGCCGAAGCTGATCGCCAAAAACGCCGAGGTTTAACCCCGTAGAGCCTGAGATGAGATATCAATACCGCTTCAAACCCTGCAGCTGATAATAATTGATTTTCCGTTTTGGTGCCTATCACCATCGCCGCTAAGGCCAAAATTCTAATGTATAAAACAGAAACACATTAAAAAGGGACTTAAATAATCAGAAACATCACAGTCGGTGGTCATTTTTCCATAGTTGGACATGGGAATTGAGGGTTAGCGCAGCGTGGAGTAAAATGCACATTGTTGTAATATTGCAACATAGACTCAACAACCCCGATATATAGTTTAATTCATATGAAACATACTGAAGGTATTTTACTTACCGTACATTTAGTACTTGACAAATCCAGGCAACAAGTGGGAGGAATGAGCTTAGAGGGAAGTTTGCAGACTGAGGGCATGACCACATTTCCCAGATCTATGAACAGATTTTCCATCCAATAGGATTTTGCCCGGTATGGGAACGTAAAGGAGACTTACTTTATTTTGCTTTGTAGATACTAAAAGTGAATGTTGTATTTAGAATCGGAATAAGTTTATTCCGCCAGGTACATTTAACTGTACTACGGTAGTATTTTTTTTGTCGTGCATTACACTGGAATAGAACGGAAGATCTTTATTTGTCATTGTACAAGTAGGATACAACCAAACTCATCCTCTGCATTTGTCCCGTCCTATACCAGTGGGCAGCAGCAGTGCAGCACCCTGGGACCAACTCCAACTCTTGTGCCAGTGCCTTGGTCAGGGGCACCGACAGGAGTATTAACCCCTAACATACATGTATTTTGATGGCTGGAGGAAACCGGAGCGCCTGGAGGAAACCCAAACAAACAAGTGAGGAATGTAAAAACTCCACACAGAAAGGACCTGGGACGGCCGGGGTTTGAAGCCAGGAGCTTTCATGCTGTGAGGCAACAGTGCTAACCACTGAGGCACCGTAAAAAAAACAAAAACATGATTGATCTGAAAAAATGAAGAATAAATAAAATAATAACATAAACGTGAAGTAATAATAAAATAAAAATAAAAGTTAAAGTTAAAATAAAATTGTAAAATATACACAAATCGCCCCAAAATACCAAAAAATAAAACAATCTAAAAATAAATAAAAAAGTATTAAATCCATATACAAAATGTGATACTATGCACAGCATAAATTGTTAAAGGTATTTGGGTCTACAAAGGGTATACATTTCTGCACGTATATTATTGCTTGTGTGAATGTGTGTGTGAGTGAGGGAGTGAGTGAGTGAGTAATATTACAACCGTGGTCTCCACAGGGTTAAAATGTGTATTTCAGTGTTCTGATATGAGATTGTTTACCAGTCCAGACCGATCCCAAACTGATGTAGAGGCCAAATGTGTTGGGAATTATGACACATTTGGGGGATGAAGCTAAAATATATCGATACACCCGTCGCATCCTTGTCGTGCAACGTGTGAAATCCCGCCACCCCCCCACCCCCCGCCCCCCACGCCGCTTTTAATCTTCTCGTAGTGTGTGGTGTTACCCACGCTGTTTACGTGTGAAGGGGTTAATTAACAGATTATCACCCTTTATACACTCAATAAATCTTACATTGAGTGACATGCGCGTGCACACACACACACATACACACACACGCACACACACACACACACACATACACACTACTCTGCACCCATGGTGATCTAAACAGTGGTGATGAGAACCCGGTGATGAGGAGTGACAAAAAGGAAAAAAAAAAAAAAACCTTAACTATAAAACAACCCAAAGTAGTAAAAGTAAACATGGCCGACACTTGGTCCTAAATCCCGGCTGATCGTTCACAGCTTTCCTGACGACACACCCGTGCTCTTCATAATCCTGCAATTATTTCAGCTCTGCCCTTGTGGCTGTAAATGTGATGAAAGGTCCATTCCAGCTGCAGTACAGTGTAAATCCCAGTTTAAAACAATATTTATCATTTGAGGTGGGTTTTTTTTTTTTTTTTTTAAGCACCTTATTATAAAGATCCCGTGGTTCACCTGCCCGTTTGTTCTACAATTTCGTTGTTGTTCTTACTCGGTGGCTCACACGGCGGATTCCTGCGATGTTTTGCTGCCGTCGGGCCTTTTCAAAGCCCTCGTGTTATGTTTTGGTTGAACAATTTGATAATATTTCGGCAACAAGGGGAACGGGCGACGCGGGCTCGGCACCGAGCCTCACTCTGATTTCCACCGTTCTGGGGACCGTCGGCGGCCCCCGCACCGTTCCGCCGCCGCGACCACCGCTAATGTATTCCGGCTAAAGCTCAATCCCGATTCCAAAGGACATCGCATCTCATTTCTCGTCACTTGTCTCCCGAAATTCCTAAAGGTACAATTAGCATTTTGTTTGACGAAACAACGAAAAGGTTCATAGATTGATATTTGCGGGGAAAAGGATCCGCAGAACGTTTCTTTTTTTTCAAATGCAAATGCTGACATTTATTAACTTTTATTACAGATACTATGTTTATGGATTGTAAAAAGCGCACACATTTAATGGGAATAAAGTCGGAATTACAATGTTTTAAACAGTAGCCGCGTGGCAAAGCGGGCGAGTGTGTAATTTAGCGCTTGTGTGGCAGTGAAACGCTTTACGGGCGCTGATTTACGCCCCGCGCCCGGCGTTTGTGACGAGGACGGGCGCCGGGGCCGCGCACCCCCCGTTCCAGGAAACTACATTTACAGCAGATCTTTCCCTTTTTTTTTTTCTTTTTTCTCAAGAGTGTGTTTCCCCTGTGAAATAATGTCAGCACTTTCCCACCTTCAAAGTCCTTTTGTTTCCAGATCTATTAACAATTCTAATTGTACAGGAACACTTGTTAAGTAAGGCTGGTAAATAAAGCAGGAAACGCATTATTTCCTTTTAGTGCAGATTAAAGGTACAGCTATGCCGGGGCTCCAAACACATTAATGAGGTTTTAAATAAAAATGCTGGCAGGGAATTTACACCGCTGACTGGTTTAACTGCAGCAAGCAGTTGATTTTCCTTGATGTTAAAGGGGCACATTATTTCACCCTCTAATGAAAAATACATCTTTCCACCCTCCTATCTGTTAATTAACATGTTTGTGTTCAGGGATCTTTAAAAAAAAACCAAAAAAACCCCAGGATACAATCGCTTTCGATCTGATTAAAGTAAGTGATACATAATAGGGAGGTTGTTTTTCCTTGGGTCCTCCCGTTAATTGAATAGCTTTTGTACGACTTGAAATGTTTTTCCTGCTCGCCAACAGTTTGGCCGGGGCCGCGGCGGCTCGGGACGCCCCCCCCCTATCTTAATTAGGGATCGCTTTCCAAATGCGCTTCAATTTCCGTCGCGGGACAGTTTCTGTTAACTGCTATTTTTAAGGCCGGTCAAAGCTCGGCATGATGAAAGCAATTAAAGTCA
This sequence comes from Zeus faber, assembly GCF_960531495.2. Lineage (NCBI taxonomy): Eukaryota > Metazoa > Chordata > Actinopteri > Zeiformes > Zeidae > Zeus > Zeus faber. Next base: position 11,732,500 of record NC_137210.1, on the reverse strand, counting down.
TACCAACCCCTCCCCCCCCTCCGTGTTTTCTGAAGCAATGGCGAGATATGCCCTGCGTGTTTGTACAGCATTTATTAAACATTTACTAAATGGAATTGAATCTGTCATCGACTGAGTTTTCGGAGACATTTACCTTTTAGCACGGCAAACACTGTTTCACTCAGCCCAACGTCTCACAGCTTATGGCTGTGATTAGCTGGTTGATTTCATCAAAACCGAGTTCAAATCCTCCAGCGAAGTGGGAGGGAGGGAGGGAGAGAGAGAGAGAGAGAGAGAGAGAGGGGGAGGGAGGGGGAGAGAGAGGGGGAGAGAGAGAATGAGACAGAAAATAAGATAGAGAGCGAGAGAGAGAGCGATAGAGCGAGAGAGCGAGAGAGAGAGAGAGAAAATAAGAGAGAGAGCGAGCGAATGAGAGAGAGAGAGAGAGAGAGCAAAAGAGCGAGAGAGAGAATGAGAGAGAGCGAGAGAGAGCGAGAGAGAGCGAGAGAGAGAGAGAGAGAGGGAGAGAGAGAGAGAGAGGAAGTGGCCTAAGCATAATTTCACCATCGGAATTTCTCAATTAGCATACCACATTTTCTCCATTAGATAAACTGCCTTTAGAGAGCCGGCTGGTTTAATCTGTTTAATGTCCGTGTAAACTATAATCTCCCGATTCTAAAAAAGAAAATCCCCGTAGGACACCGCTCGCGTTCTCTTCCTTCACGAGACGCACGTTTTTTCACGAAAGACAAGATCAAGCGCAAGGAACAGCGAGGGGGTGCGTGTGTGTCGGGAGGGGGGGTGTATTCGGGAGGCATCGCCGCTTACACTCACGCTTACACTTACGCTTACACCACAGCCGAACACACTCTGGTTGGTCGGAACCCCGGCTCCGCGCTGCTGACTCACGGTCAGTCGGGGGCCTTGCCGCCTCGCTGTCTGGGGCCCGCCGCGTGTCACGTTGTAAGTCACTCCGCGTGGCGAGGTGGCACCTTGTGCGCTCCGAGAGACGGTTCGGGAGGAGACTGCGTGGCGCCACACGACGCATGAATAAACCCCCCCCCGCCCCAAATTTGAGTCAGCGTTGAGGGGGGGGGGGGGGCGCCGGCACCACCGCCAATCATGCCGGTGCCGGGGCCGTTAGCGCGTATGGATATAGAAATCAAGCTTTGTTGTTATCCTATTGAACGGCGAGCGGAGAGAAATCAAACCGTTTACATGCGTATCATCACACACACACACACACACACACACACACACACACACACACACACACACACACACACACACACACACACACACACACACACACATTGCGGGGCTATGTGAATTAGGAGCCTTAAAACACACACACAGACACACACACACTGCGGGGCTGTGTGAATTAGGAGCTGCAAAACACACACACACACACACACACACACACACACACACACACACACACACACACACACGGATGCACACACACGCACGGCCTCATTCCCCCTCGCACCACACCAAGTCACTCCATTGATTACCTTTCCCTGCAACCCAGGAAATGGCTCATGCATCTCGTGTACATTATAACAAATGTTCTCTTTGCATTACAATTGAATTGTGATTGTTATGTTCAATCAATGGGGAAAGGTCACGGGATCGCTGCTGCCAGCACTTTAATGGAGAAGTCGATGGGGATTCATTTTAATCACTGCGGCCGTGGCAGAATGAGCACAACACCCAGAGACTGTCAATGGCCCGGTAATTACCGCTGTTTATACAGGTTTCTGCTTTAGCAATTTAGATATCCACAAATCTCTCTGTTTCTCTACCCTCCCCTACACACACACACATACACACCGCACACACACACACACACACACACACACACACACACACACACACACACACACACACACACTCTACTGCGCTCACACTGGAGTCCATGCGGCGTCAAATGAAGTAGCGCAGGTTGTGGGCCGTGACTGCTCTAATTGTGAGACCATCGGTGGAGGTTGGCTCTTTGAAAATGAAATGAGCTCCTCTTTTGACGAGTTATATCACTGGGGGGTGAGTTGTGTATTACATATCGTGTGTGTGTGTGTGGGGGGGGGGGGGCGTGTGCCTGTGCGTGTGCGCGAGAGAAGGCATTCTGTCGGCTCAGCTGAATAGGTAGAATTGTCTCCCAATCTCCAGGAGCGCTGTGAGGGAGCATGGCTTTTTTGCAGGTTTCCAGTACTTGTCTTGTCTTGGTAAACTGTCATTAACAACGCAGGAGGGCAGCGCCCCAAAAACATCAGCGGCGGCGGCGGCGGCACCAGCAGACAACGTAATTACGCAGCTTTCATGTGGAAAAAAGCTGCCATTCCAAACATATACGCAATTACCGATGTAATCACATCGTGATATGGTTATCAGAAATGAAAGGGATGCCGTGTAATTTGATTTAATAACAAACTATTAAGGCGGAGACAAAGACCGACTTCACCTCCAACTCCCAAAACGCTGATTTGAAATAATGAAGCTGCGCTCCGCTCGGACCCCCGCGCGCCATCGCCCTCGGAGCGGAGGCCTGAACTAAACTGAGCCGAACGCACCCAGGAGATGTCCACACCTGTTCAATTTACTTCAAAAGCCGCCGCCTACATTTTTATCGCGCGCACCCCACCCGCGCCCACCCCTCCACCCCCGCCACGATCGGCCGCTCCCTGACATCCCCCCGTCACCTCACCGGCCGCCTGTTTGTGTTGGCCGGCGTCTCGGGATAGATGGAGGTCGAGGCGGCGTAACCTTGGAGAAACAAATATTCATGATCAATAAGCGCTTTATTCCGAGCATCTAAATGATTCCCCGGGTTTGAAGCCGGCTCCCTCTCCCCCTCATTAGTCCACGTGAAAGAGCGGTTTGATGATTAATGGTGGCCGGGTAAAAGGACATTTTAAAAGACTACACAATATCACTGCTTTCAAATGTCATGTAATTACGGCTTCGGGGGAGAGCGGCGGGCACCGCGAGCTAAGTGATGGCGCCGATAATGAATTGCCTCTGAAATATAATGCATCGTGAGTATGATTCTTTGTTCCAGGCCCAGTACACCAACTCGGCACAATTAAAGTTATTTATCTCTCTCGTTCTTTAACTTCATCAATTATATTGTGATACACTTAATGTCCATAAGGGGATGATGTATGATTGGTCTAATTATTTCTTATTCACTATGCTTTCTAAAGCATATCAATTTTGTTAATACCATGTAATTAAAACACGTCAGCGCGCTACAAGTTGCTGGCTGTATTAATGACTAGGAAAATTATTTTAATTAAATAGCCAATTATAGAAAAATCCTAACCATGAGAATTGACATTTAAATGAATTCAATTTAAATTGCTTTTCAACATTGTTTTATCAAAGCTTTATGGGCTGAATAAATTATAACATCAAACAATATACTGTGTCATTGATCACGCACGAGTCCCGTATCCATACATTTTCAAAATATTTTCCTGACGTGATACATCATACCGGGTGATTAGGGGTTGACAATAGTCATTTGTTTGCTGCAATCTTATCTGGATACTATAAGTCAATCCGGTCTAATAAAACTCTGTGTGTACTGTTGGAGTTGCTTTTCCAACAAGTACGCAACCCTGCCAGAAACTTTAAGGTCAGTTTTTAAAGCTTCTGTAATGGAACATATCTCCGGGGTGTATGATCTTCTTACATTACAACTATTCACTTACAACCTAAGATCCTTTTATTCGTTTTTATTTGTTTTTGTTTTTTTTATATTGTTTCATTCATACATATTTATGTAATTATGTTTTACTTTACGTGGACAGTACATAGATGACAGACTATAGCGCTGTCATCGATGAGCGCCAAGGTGACTTCATTCTATTGAAATGAGCGGTGTGCGGATATTGCACTTGGGGCCATCTAATTTAAAGTTAACATTGACGGTAGTTATTTTAAGCACTTGTGTATTAGCATTAACAAAAAAAACATCAAGTTGCGTTGTAGAATCCAGTGGCAGTAAAAAGCCTTTATTCCTGCATTACACTGTATTATCATAACTGGGGTCAGGCACGGAGCCCACCCAGTTTGTTGGATGGTCTTTGTGTCTTAAACATCATTGGTATCCCGTGGTGCTTTCTAATACCTATTAGGCTACGCCGGCTCATGTATTTTTTTCTTTTTTCTCTGCATAATGTTAATGAGAGTCATTTTTCAGACATTACAAGCTCGATGATTCGCAGTTAACCCATGCAAACATGAGAAATAGTAGGCAAACTATTGTGACATTCATTGTATATAATGAAATCTTAATATGGTGCATATTTAAGTGAAAGGTTAGCAACATAAAGGGCAAATGGATTGCCTGGCAATGAATTTTAAGCAGCTATTGATTTTACACTACAAGCTACCTCTTTCCCTGAATGATAATTTTAAAATGGCAGAGTGCTTATCTTAAAGCTCATCTGACACACAACAGGAATATGCAGACTGTTAAGGCACAGCGGGCGATAAGCGGCAGACTCTTATTAGCGTGCACTACACACTTTGAACTTATTGAGGAATCACTGTAATATAACTATCCAATGTCCAGGTTGTACAAATAAATCTCCTGGCAAATAAATGATAACAAAATGCTAAAATGCAAATGCTCTACAGAGCCATGTTCCTGTACGGAGGTGTGTTGATAGAAAAAAGTTACAACTTCCTCCAAACATAACTGCAAATGCAGGCGAAAGTTTGAAAGCGATGATGAAATTGTGATTTGGCTCCAGGATTAACATGAGCAGTTGCCACGTTGGCAACTGCTTACCCCTTAGTAGGACTGTACCGTACACTCCTTCAGGAAATCATTAATGAACTGCACTTACGTGTGTGGTGTTTTATTTGTTTTGTCTCTTATTTCCATATTTACTATATAGTACAATCTGGAGAAGAGTTCAGCAATTTGGATTCTCAGCATGGCGCCTGGTATTTACCATGGTGACCTTGTTAAAGATCACCCTCTGTAATGGGAAAAAGCGGTTCATGGAAACTATTTTTTCTTGATTTTCAGCTTTCATTTTTTTTTTTACTTGTAGTTTAATCAAAACTGTTTCATCACGTTAATGACGATATACAAGCACTCTAAAAGAAAAGGGAACATCCTTAATAAACATTATGGATATGAACATTGTCCGCAGAAGAGGAAAACTTCACCAATTTTCACTGTGTCCTACTGTAGGTGTGCCGTGCCTATAAGGACCACAATACTTGCCAATGTTTTCTGTATCGCCATCGCCACCTTAAACAACCTTCCTTTACTTTCTCCATCCAATGCCATTCTCCTGACGTTAATGGATGGCGGGGACCTATAGTGAGCCTCTCGGGGGTACAGGGCAGTGGGCGTCATCACAGCATGATTACTGCAATACAGTGCTTGTATTTGAAAATGACATTTTGGGAAGTAAAAATGACTTGTCAAGATATTCTTTTCTTATTTTAGATGATTTTGTAACAAAACGTTTTGGCACAGTCTAACAATTTAACCACATGAGCCAGAATACAGCTACTGTATGAAGAGATCCCACAAAGGTAGTGCTGCTGCTGAATAAGGTTCTGACTACCAGGTATTTCTTTAACATAACATAGTGCTGAAGGTGTACCTCAAGGTCGGTACATGGAGCCACTTAAATCACATGGGCTAGAGAATATTTTACCAGGTAACCGAACTAGAGCAGTTGGGAATTTGACTCCCAGGTATTTCTTGAACATAACATAAGGCTGAAGGTGTACCTCAGGGTCAGTATGTGGGCCCACCTATATCACAGGTGCTTGAGAGTATTTTACCAGGTAACTGAGCTTGAGCAGGTGGGAATTTGACTCCCAGGTATTTTTTTGAACATAACATAAGGCTGAAGGTGTATTCGTATTAGTATTTTTAGAGCTTATTGTGATCAGTATGTGGGCCCACTTATATCACAGGTTCTTGAGAGTATTTTACCAGGTAACTGAGCTAGAGCAGTTGGGAATTTGACTACCAGGTATTTCTTAGACATAACACAATGCTGAAGGTGTACCTCAGGGTCAGTATGTGGGCCCACTTAGATCACCGGTGCTTGAGAGTATCTTACCAGGTAACCGAGCTAAAACAGGTGGGAATTTGACTCCCAGGTATTTCTTTAACCTAACATAATCCTGAAGGTGTACATCAAGGTCGGTAGCTGGACCCACTTAGATCACAGGTGCATAAGAGTATTTTACTTGGTAACTGAGCTACAACAGGTGGGACTTTGCCTACCAGGTATTCCTTTAACATATTATAACAATACTACTTCAGTGTAGGGCCCAAGAACAGAGGCTCAGGCTGAGGTAAGTACTGGAGGTAAGTTAATTTCATTTCATTTAGAATGACTTCAATGTATATTTAATACAAAACAGACAATTAATACTATTGTATACTTAAAGAACCCAGAATCGGGATTGTGGCGCTGCCCCTTGCGGTCGCCTGGGTGAGCGCCTCATGTTGATTACACACATTCTAGTATTTTTAGAGCTTAATGTGCAATCTCCATGTGCCATAACATTTCACTGCACATATGTATGACCTTATGTATAGGTATGTGACAATTAAACCTCTTGAATTTCGAATCTTGTAACATAATGCTGAATAGTGTACCTCAGGGTCTGTATGTGGGCCCACTTCACAGGTGCTTGAGAGTATTTTAACAGGTAACTGAGCTAGAACTGGGGATTTGACTACCAGGTTTTTCCTTAAAATAACCTTATGTTTCTATGTAATGTATCGCTATTACATATAAAATGTTTTTTTCCAATTGCTAAGTTGGCTAGCCAAGCTGCTAACAGCTAATTAGATTAACTAAGGGTGGGAATGTTCACTGTTGCTCCCTCCATTTTACAGCCCCACAAAAGGTACCCAAATTCTGTCCTTTTTTTACATCACAAAACAAATTTATATTTAACTGTTGACAAAACATGACACTGAGAGACTCATGATGTGATGTGATGATTCTGATTGTTTTTATACTGGATAGCGCACAAGCAGGAAGCATTAGTTCAAGTTTATTTGTCACATGCATACCACACTTTTACATGTAAAATGATAGTTGAATGTTTTTTGTCCGTGCCCTCCCGACTGTGCGACACTGCAAAATATGATAAAATATATAATAATAATAAAATGACTGCCATGTGGGAAGTAATTATATTTACATATTACAAATACCGGGGAGTTATTACAGTAGTAGACACTGCAATTCTGTTGCTCGAGCTAAAATGAAAAAAAAAGGAAGAAATAAATGCTGAAAGCCTAAAAGTCAAAAGGGAATTAAACAAGCAGCCTTCATGAACGCAAATAGTAATTGGTGCCGGCTTTGTTCAGTAGAATGAGTTGAGAGATCATTACAGACTCAAGCGCAAGCTGAGTGGTTCCTGTGATTTGTATGGGAATTGCAGTTAAACAAACATAAAGCTGGTGGGACCGATGTGCCAGTTATCCTGTTCAATTCTTATTCCTGTGAAATATTACTCTGGACATAGGTCATAGTACATGATACATTATTGCCTAACATAAGCAAGACTTGTTGAGAAATGAAATGTCTTATACGGCTTGGTGAAATCAGAGAATAAATGGTAGATCTCAATTTTGAAAAGCACTATTTTAAAAAAGAAACATGACACCTCTCCTTTTCTTAAATTGGGTTCAGGCGGCAGCCCCTCCATATTCGCTCAGTCTATAATTATGATTTCACACAACTCAGCTCTGTCAAATATCCATTTACAAATTTAAAGAATTTTTTCAGAGTGGAACGATAAAATGTGTCCAGCAGCCTAAAAACAAGAAAAGCAACTGTTTCCCCAGTTTAAGGGTCAGATAAACTAAAGTTTTCTGTCAATTCCTCTGGAAGCAGTACTCAGTACTTTTACTTATGTAAATGTGCAAACACCACGATACAAATGACTTGTGAAAGTGAAAGTACCACATTGCCATTTCAACATAAACTAAAAGTTTATAAATACTTGCTAAAATATTCAAAGTATGTTGGGAAGACACATAGAATATCCAGTGCCATGCTATAACAGAGATTTAAGTACGGCATAAAGTGCAACTGTACCTTTGTTTTCTGCAGATGAGTACTCATGCATATCCTGATTACAATAAACAAAGAAATATAAGATCGGTGGTGTACTCATTAACAAATATTTGGACCTAATGAATCATTGATGAGCAATCCTAAACCAGCAGTTTGATGGATTCAGGCCCTTATTATTATTATTATTGTTATTATTATTATTATTGCCTTGCCTTGCTTTTGACATATACGTCTAATAGATATAATATTATAGTAATATAATATATATCGGTTTTTTGGGAATAAAGTATGATATCTGACTTTAATCACAGAAGTTTGACTTAGAATAATGAGTAATGTCATCATTCTGGCCCTTTTTCAATATTAAACTTATTCTCATGAATTTGAGATTAATCTCAGAAGTCAAAGGGTTTCTGTCATCTGCCCCGAACCCCACATCCAAAACACATTAATTGTCTCTCACATTATACTCCCGCTGAAATGAACGAGTCACGTCACATTCGGGTCGACCGCCGCGATACCGACTCCGTTCAATCTCACCGATCTGATCCGGACCTAAAAGTTTCTGGCTTCGCGCCGCTCCCGCAGCGGCGCTCCGTTCGCCGGCGTGACTGACCCCGGTCGCCTTCCGTAGCGCTGGTCCCCGTCAGCACGCGTAGCCCTGTCGCCCCCCCCCCCCCCACCCCTCGTCCCCCCTCCGCGCGCGTCAGTGGCGCTGTTATCTCCCCCACCCGCCCCCACCCGCCCCCACCCACCCCCACCCCCCTGGCTCCACCCCCTTTCCGCACCGCGTGACAACAACAAGTCATCCCCGGCGCGGAGCCGCACTTCGCCGCTCGCTCTCCTCCTGTCACTCCTCCTCCGTTCTCCGACCACCGTCCCGCCGCCGAGCCCACCTCCAACCCCCCGCTTCCATACTTTGTCGGAGGACTCAAACTCCCGTGGATTCGACTTTTTTTTTTTTTTTTTTTGGTTTTTGGGTTGTTTTTTAATTTTTCTTCTTCCTTCTTCTTTCCTCGGACTGTGGGTTTTTTTTTTTGTTGTTGTTGTTGTTGTTTTTTGTTTGTTTGTTTTTTTTTTTTTCCCCTCCTCACTCACTTTGAACTTGGCTTTTACTTCTCCCCCCCCCCCTCCCGCTCCACCCTCCCCACCTCCACCTCCACCCCCCCCTCTCCCCCCCCCACCCCCCACCCCGGCCCCCCCCCCCGAGCGAGGTGACCCGCCATGGCCTTACCGGCTGCTCTGATCCCGCCGACCCCTCTGGTCGCCCCGCCGCCGCCTCCCCAGCTCTCCACGCCGGCCACCACGTCCCCGGCGTCGGCCGCTTCCTCCTCGCCCTCCCCGTCCCTCGCCTCTCCTCCGCCGGCTCCCGGGCAGGGACAGAGCCTGTTCCGGTCGGAGCCGCCGCTCCTCGCCGCCGCCGCCGCCGGCGGCAGCCCGGGCGTCCCGAACCCTCTGACGGGCAAGCCTGTTTACTCCACCCCGTCGCCCGTGGAGAACACCCCGCAGAACAACGAGTGCCGGATGGTGGAGCTGCGCGGAGCCAAGGTGGCGTCGTTCACCGTGGACGGCTGCGAGCTCATCTGCCTGCCGCAAGCCTTCGACCTGTTCCTCAAGCACCTGGTCGGCGGGCTCCACACCGTGTACACCAAGCTGAAGCGGCTGGAGATCACGCCGGTGGTGTGCAACGTGGAGCAGGTGCGCATCCTGCGGGGGCTCGGCGCCATCCAGCCCGGCGTGAACCGCTGCAAGCTCATCTCCAGGAGGGACTTCGAGACGCTCTACAACGACTGCACCAACGCGAGGTGAGTGGACGTGGGCTGAGGTCTATCTGGGTGGCTGAAAAAGAGAGAGGGAGACATTTACAACTCTTTTTTTTTTTTGTGATTTGGTGTCATTTGCTTTTTGCATGAGAAATTGTCAAAGTTGATGCCAGCTCTACAAACACGTTTCTTGGGACAGTGGACTTTGGGAAAAAGTTTTTTCCACACGTGTCGTGCAAGTTGGGTCTCGGTTGGTTAGGTTATGTGGCCCTGACCTTACAGGTCAACCTCAGCAACTCGATAAATCAGTAATAAATATATAATAATAATAATAATAATAATTATTATTATTATTATTATTGTTGTTTTTATTATTTAATAATAAGTCATAATAATAATAATAATTATTATTATTATTGTTATTATTATTTAATAATAATAGTCATAATAATAAAAAATAATATTCCAGAATTTCCACCCAAGAATTAATAAAGTATTTTCTTATCTCAAGTCTATTTTTTATGAGATGACCCTCACCATACCACATTACCAAAGCCATTTCAAAATGCAATGCAAAACAAGAGCAAGAAAATAAATAAAATAAAAAATCTTTGTGAAATATCCTGTGCATTAATTCCCCTCTAATTCAATTCACTCATTCACCCATTCACTTTAATAGCTCTACTTTATTTCTCAACCACTTTGACATAAAAGTAGGTTATGCCCTATTATATGCCCCTGGCACTGGGGCAGTATAATTCTAATCATTTTATTCATTCAACTTAAAAAAAAAAAGAGTATAAACAAAATTGCACATGATCCCACTTTTAAATTAGCTCAATAAGATCATTTGCGAGATTTTTTTTTTTTTTTGTTGCAGTCAATAATTGTGCAGAGGTAATTACTACCTCATGAAAACAGTCTTAATTTCAATTGTATATACTTCTTTTGGATGCTGATGTTTAACTAGAGTACTGAAGCTCAATGCAGTATTTAGCTTTTATACATTTTTATTTTAGTCTCGATGTGATATTTTTTTTTGAATGTTGATTTAAGCAAAGATCAATATTTGATTAAAAGCTATTTTAGGCTCCTGTTGCTCTTATGCTTTGATGTATTGCTTAGTGTCACAGGATGGGTGCAGCCTTGTCATATTCACTATCTTATCTGTCATTATGATTGATTCTTTATTGATCTCCAATCCATAAATCGGCTCAAAATGCAAATTTGGTGTCGGTGCTGGCCTCAGTGAATAACAGTGATAAACCTATTAATAGTGGAATGGCAGTCTCAGGCAGTGCATACAGCTTCCAACTGGAATGTATTTCTTCTTATTCACACGTTTCATTTATGTGACACTTTTTGCACCAAGGTTTCAGTGCATATGGTGTGTATGCATACACACACTCGAGACACCTTGCAAACATACACACTTTTGCACACACACACACACACACACACACACACACACACACACACACACACACACACACACACACACACACACACACACACACACACACACACACACACACACTCACACACACACAAGCACACTTTCCCAACAGATGAGACGCACGCACAAAGTATGTACGAGCACACACACACACACACACAAACACACAGAAAATTAAGAAATAATACACTATGCAGGTGTGCTTCTGTGGTGAAGAAAACTATGACAATAAGGCTGAAGGTTTTTTTTTTTAAATAAATTACACCTCTGTAAAGTTCATTACCATCCTTTTCTCGAATGGCTTTAGTAAAAGCACTCCCAACACTTTTGGGAAAATGTTGGAGGAAAATTGTTAATTGTAAATCTTAGACGGATAGTCAAATAGTTAATCTGCTTCTGATTAAGGGAGTTTTCATGCTTTTTTTTGTGCTTTCCCAGAAACGGTGACCCGCACTCTCACACCACCCGACGCCGCTCATCACATGCAACACTTTTTTCCCTTTTGTTTTCTCATATGACCAGCGTTTCATCTCGACCCCTCATCTCTCGAGCGGCATTTCCATAAAGCGTGAATCCACAACCACCCTCCTCCTGCTCCTCCCTCCGTGCAGTGAAACGCAGACGGCCGAGCACGTCGCGTGGAGTGTTGTGGGTGCTCCAGGTGACGGAGTGTGTGGTTGAACTCGGCGGGTTGTCAATGGGGGGGATGGCCGGCGATGGGGTTAAAGGATAATGCAGTGCCTCGCGTCGCTTTAATGACGCTAAAGTGCTGGGCTATTACTGGCACACGGAGAGGACTGTAATTGTCTCTGAAAGCAGCCAGGTTCTCCCGGTGTTGGGCTGAAATCAATCACTCAGACCGCCCCATTTGGAGAATTACATCATGGAACACCGAGGCATCCGTTGGATAAGAGCCTCCTGTTACTTAGAATGAGTTGATTTTATTTGGAGGGATGTGTGTGCTTTATACGTCTGTCATTGAATTGCTGTTGACCGAGCGATCAGCTCTCGGTAAACAGGAACACAGGTTTGCCTCCCAGGCTCAAAAAAAAACGAATACTTCCCCAACCCTCTGCCACTGTTCTGTTTTCTACCAACTTCATCTCAGACGAAAGTAAAGAAAACAAAAATATATATATATATATATATATATTGCAGTTGCACCGGCTAACCCTCTCAGGTTACACAGCAAGCATGTGCTGCCTGAGAAAGATTAGCTTTTCATCTCACCCTATTACCACAATGCCGTTGTTACTCTTTTTGTACAGTGCCGGAGTGATAACAATGGGGTGAATAATACTCCTGTACAATGAGTCCCACCACCCCCCACCTCCCTCGTCTCAGGGTCTATTGTGTTAAAACAACACCACTCTCATTTTACACACAGCGTAAATGGGAATGGCATTACAGAGCAGCCACCGCATTCCTGCTGTTTCTGTTTTAATGTGACAATAACAGACCCAGGACAAATTGTTCCACGCTGACACTTCCTTACTTTATTCTTTTTCGGAAGCGCATTAAAAAAATCCTCGCGTTGAAAAAAGAATTACATGTATCATCGCAGGTGAGTGTAGATGTGCTCTTTCCTTCATCTGAAAAAAGGACAAATTTGCACTTCCAGATGAGACTTCTTCTTCCACACACACCTTGACGGCTCTGCCTTTTTTTTTTTTCCCCCTTCTTCTTCTTCGTTCCTTCCTCTCTTATAAGGGACGGAGTAATTATAGTAATTACCGTTCATCTTTATAGATACCGAGGTTAGAGCCATTCTCGGGGCCCCTTCACTTTCTCAAGGGCTCTCAGGCTTAGATTAGTAGTGTCCTCCTTTGCTCCTGGACTATCCGGGGGTTTTAGTAATCCCCCCCCCCTCCCCCCACACCCCTCCCCTAACGTTATGACCCCCCACCACCACCACCACCCCAACCCCACCACCACCCCTCCGTCGCTCGCTACTTGTTTTTCCTTTTCATTTTCCCCTCCACGCTCTGGGGATGGAGGAGACGGTTCTTATTGCCATGTGACACTTGAACTCTGCAAAAGGTTATTATAACAGTCAGGAGTGTAGTCGGGTGTGTGTGTGTGTGTGTGTGTGTGTGTGTGTGTGTGTGTGTGTGTGCGTGCGTGTGTGTGTGGGGTGAGGTGGGTGTGGGGGATGCAAAGATATCATATATCTCTCGTTGGTCTGCTTTTGTGTAGGCAGGGCTATCCGAAACGCAGCAGTTAATTGACAATCATTGTCTCCCCCACCTTACCCCCACCCCCCTGAAGGTTAACCACCCGCCCCAGACAACGTCCTGCCGCTGGGAATGCGATGGCCCTTTTTTTTTTTTTTTTCACTTACATGCCCTTCGTAAATAGATTTTCCCAGCCCCAACAGAAGTTATTCGGCGGCGTTTCCTCTGAGTGACGGGAGTGGTGAGATTAAACTAAGGATCTAATTGATAGCGATATGACGGGAGCCGCCACCTCTCTCCTCTCCGCCGATCCCCTCCTCTCGCTCGTGTTTATGCCTAAACACACATATTTGCAAATGATGGTAATTGTTTTGTTTAGCGCTCAGTGTGAGCTGCCACCGAGGGTGCCAGCTTGTCTGTCTCCCCGCTCTCCTCCGCTGAGCTCTCTCTTATAATATATTTGTTTTCTACAAGGCACGGATGTGTTTACAGGTACTCAGGGGAGATTTCTGGATTCCATTCAAATCGTTCCCAGTCAGAGTGGGTGCTAAGATACCCCGTCACCCGGCAACCACATCCAAGAGGGAGCTCGGGCGATAATAACTTCAAAAACAGAGTGACAGATGCCTGATTAGAGAGAGAGAGAGAGAGAGAGAGAGAGAGAGAGAGAGAGAGAGAGAGAGAGAGAGAGAGAGAGAGAGAGAGGGAGGGAGGGAGCGCCTGCGAGAGATAATTCCATACAAAGCTGTTTAAAAACCCAAATTTATTCAAGTACTTTCTTGAAAGTCAAATTGGCATTTATAATGCCTGTTGTTTTTTTGTATCAAAAAAAAAAAAAAAGTTCTGCTTTTACATTTTTAATCTGTCAGAGGGGCCGGGCTAAATTTGATTAGGTACAGTACATGTGCTCAAATCAACTGTGCAGTTGGCAGATGGCGGCAAGGTGTTTCCTGCAAACAAACAGTCTCCTTGAAAATCACAATCGCTTTATTGGCTTGACATTCATTCGGCTGGAACGGGTGCAAATAAAAATAATTTGTTGTTTTAGGACTAACTGAAAGACACGCAATGCTCACACACAGCAGGAATTTATTAAAAAACATGTTGTAATGCTGTTGTTTTCCCACGCTGACATAGTATAAGCTCAAAAAGCTACTCTAATGAGATTTTCAGACTGTAATTGTCGATGTGACTTTGTGTTGGGCTGGTACCATTTGTTGGATTTAAGACGATATTTGCATGTCAAAGAGGCGGGCGCTGTTAATTTGTCTGCGGAATGCATAAGTTGTGGGAGCCTCCGCCTTATTTGCATGCCTCGGCTGGGGCGCACGTCAACAATAGGGTTTCCTGCGCAGGTGAGCATAGTTAGGAGGCAGAATGGACTTATTTGAAAAGCGTACGTCAACATCGGGGGCCTTTCCGTCGTGATCAACACATTCCAGCTACCATCAGAAAGATAACAGCTTTTTCCAATCGGTGCGAGCACAAAAGGCTTGGGTATGAATTCTAAAGCGTATTAAACCCGATGCGTGGCCTTGAGGATCCTGCGACCTGAGATCCGAGCGTCTGACAGGCCGGACGATGGATTTTCGGGGCAACACTTTTTGTTTTAATCCGCTTGTCTTAGCGCGGCGGGGCGAGCCCTCCCTTCACATTAAAGCACATTTAGGGCGCGCGGCGGAAGTCACTGGCGCCGCTACCGGGACGTTAAACGCTCCTGACAGAAGTTGGAGCGCAGCAGATGAGATTTCCTGATTGGGGGAAGGATTGCAGGCCTCAGCCCGGCTCTGTCTAATATGGTCACGTAGAGAAATTGATTTTCCTCAGAAATTAATTAATTTTTCATATAGCCCAAAGCTGGAGTTTAAAAAAGAGTGCACACTTGCTGGTTTTCTATTTCCAACGCCCCCCCCCCCCCTTTTTTTTTTTTAAGAATTATTGCCTAATCATATTAATACTTTTGCCCCAAGGATGGAAAGATAATTGTACAAATGCATTTGGAAATATGTATCACTGAGTATTTATGATTAAATTATGCAAATAACTCGACTCCCATCCTTCGTGGGCCCAGATTGTCTAATTAGGATTGATATGGCGAATAGATGTTAAGGGAATCTGAATACAAGCATGTCCAAAGAGCAGAAAATTGAAAATGACAAGGCAGGAATCCTTAAAAAGTGTGCGTTTTTTTTTTCCCCTCTTCCCCTCCTCCTCCTCCTCCTCTTCTCCTTCTCTGTCTAATTCGGCGTAGCTGTATCAGGAGTTAATTTTCCCCGGGTTCATTTCTCATCTGAGCTGACAGGAAGAGGAATCCGTCAGGGAAACAATCTCAGATGGGATTCCACAAATTTCCTCCACTTGTTTTTTTTTCTCTCCACCCCCCCTCCGACACACACATGCAAACACACACATACACACACACACACGCACGCACGCACGCACGCACGCACGCACGCACGCACGCACGCACGCATGCACGCACGCACACACACACACACACACACACACACACACACACACACACACACACACACACACACACTCTTCATTTCGGCTGAGGCTATCGGAGATGAATCTTCTCCTGGGTAAACACGCCGGTGTTATTCCTGCAGTATCAATGTTTTCGGAGCTCTCTGTCCAATACAAGGGACTCCTCCTTAATAATTGGTGTATAATAAGAAAGGAATGTCCTGCAAACAGAAAAAGGCCCTTTTACCTTTTGGAATTTCACTGAAGAAGTGTTCACTTTATTAGACTTGAAATGGGAGACGAGAAACATTTTAAAGACGTGTCATTAACACTGTGCTATCATCACGTGAAGCACGAAACAGAAAACCCTGCGTGTTACTGTGACCAATTATATAGAAAGGACCCTTTTTTACTTTTACTTTTTAAAATAGGTCATTGAAATTACCCTGCATTACCCTGAAATGACAAAAACAAAATATGGCTATAAATCGTAGTTCGTACTCTCAAGCGGGGTTAGACACACACACTCACACACAAATACACAAATACTAGTGGTGGAAAGTAATTTAGTACAAATATCTTTTTACATTTATCTGTCCTTACTTGACTATATTCAGTTTCTGACACTTTAGCTTTTTACTCCACTACATTTGAAATCGAATATCTGTACTACATTTATAACAGAATCACATTACTTGAGGTTTGAAAATTAAATAAATATTTCTATTTGTATAGATTTGTAAATGACTATGACACCACCTATACTATTGTCTTAAATAAATTGTAATCACAAGCTCATCTGCAGACAAAAAAGCTACAGTAACAGTAATACCTTTAGCACAATTATAGGCTGTTATATCAGGGCACTGACACTTATACTTTAAGTACATTTAAGAGCATAAGTATTTCTATACTTCTTACTTAAGTAGAAATGTCAATGTGGTACTTCCACTTTTACGAGTTATTTGGATCAAGATATTTGGACTTTTACTTAAGTGAGAGGACTTAGTACTTCTTCCACCACTGACAAATACACGCACGCACACACACACACACACACACACACACACACACACACACACACACACACACACGCACGCACAGACCCTTTATTTAAAAAAAAAAAAATCACATGATTTATCTTTACAGTAGTCACAGCCAACAGTTACATGTTCTCGGCGGTTCACCACAGAGGAGGAAAGTGACATGGCTGCTTTCCCTTCTCCCTCTTCTTCTCGCAGACAAACGGCCGTAGAGCCTCGGCAGTCTCCATTAAAAGCGGCTGATTGTTATCTAATCTTTACCTGGCGCTGGCTGGAAAGGCCCCGCAGCTAATGACACTTGAGACCAACAGCACATTCTGTGGCTGCTCAAAGCATCTGCTTGGGTCAATACCTCCTTGCGAAAACAGAGAGGGAAATGAATAAAACGCAGCCAAAAGGTATTTGCGACAGTTGTTTGCAATTGCTTACACACCAGTCACAGAATTTGGCTCATTGTGTGCCCGATGAGACACCACACTTGGACGTAAACCTCGCTTCTGTGTCAAAATGAAACTCTGCGATCAAAACCTAACAATCCTTTTTTCAAAATGGCATTTGTGAAACAAAATGATACACACATGCAAACCTGGAATTGCTCCTACAAAGCAGCAACAATACACTGATGTACTTTATACAAAACCCTGCTGTCTGTGTACTTTGTAACCCCACAAAGGAGTAGAATTACTGTATGGAACTCTACTGTGCAGTATTGCAAGAGATTTCATTTTTTTTTAACGAAGTGCCTGATGTAAGAAACAGCGTGTCGTGTTTTGCAAGAAGTCTGTTGCAGAAGTGCAATGCACAAAGATATGTTTGTACTTTTGGTGCCTTTTTTTCAAGGCGTGGCTAAAAAAGTTAAGGGTTGGATGCTTTTTTCGAAGCTTTCACTTTCAGTGTGTAAGCGATCGGAAAAAACGGTAATGTGCGGACGGAAAGAAGAAAAAATAAGGGTTTATTCTGTTAATTGGGTGTGTTCAGCTATTGATGATGATGTGGTGTAGTTGTCGTCGGGATGGTTTCCAGTGGGGACAGGAGGCTTAAGACCTGGTCTCGCCTGTTAGTTTTTCTCCATCCATATAAATATATTATACCACCTCAATTGAATTGAGTGGCACTGAAAGATGACCTCCAATTCTGTAAAACAAGGAAATAAAGGTGTTCTATGGTGAATATACAGTACATGTGGCCATTTTCTGGCATCAGAAAGTCAGAGTCACTAGGTATTTATTTTTTATCATCTGTTTACACCGTAACACTGGTACGTGAGACACAATGACCATAACCTGTAACTCATGTACCAATCCCCTGAACTAATTCTGCTAAAATGCAAGCATAGTTCCTGTTTGACACACTGCAGTCCAAAAAACACCACACACAATTCTCTACATTTGGCACAATCTTCACAATCAAAATCTCTCGCGTTCACGTGGAACACGCTGCACATGTGCAAACACACGTTGCACAATTGTTCAATTAGCAATCAGAGGTTTCCTGAAACTTAACAATAGGGCAACTTCTGTTTCGGAGCAATGGATGCCGGCGTAGGAGAGAGAGGCATGGCAAGAGGAGGAGGATGGGGAAGAGGAAGAGCAAGACCAGGGAGAGACATAATCTCTGATGAAATCCGGGGCCGCTTTGTTTGACCATGTGGTTCGCCATGGTCTAACAACGAGGGAGGCTGAGCAGAGAGCACAACCAAGCATGAGCAGGTTCACCGCAGCGTCCATCGTCCTGACTTTCCCAAATGAGAATAGGTAAAAAATGTACTCTCATTACAGTATTGTAGTACTGCATATCAACACAGCACTCAATGAAAATTGTATACAACACATTTTCTATTGTTCATTCTTTATGTAGAACACTTTACACATCCAACTTTGTGTTGCTTGCGATAGTATTTTGGGGAAAAAAATAAAAGCATATTTTTGTTTGTATTACATATATTACGTATATTTGTTTATAATACAGTATCTGATTCTGATTCTGATATTTGTGTGTTTTATATTAGAGTATAAAAACGTACAAAATATTTTGCGACAGACTTCAGTACTGTACATATGTAGCAAGTATGACACTGAACATGCAAAAGGCACACGTCTCCTGATAAGGCATTCGTACTAGTGTTTTCCATTCAGAGAATTGTTTTACATTGAGCACATCTGTGTGCAATTGGTTCTTCGAAATGCCTGTTCATATGGTGGTGTGTGTGTGTGTGTGTGTGATTTCAACACAAAAAAAATCATTTTGAGAAGACGTCACATTGTTTTGAATGCAGAGTTTCCTTTTTCAGGCGAGTTGTGGAGTTTGGCCTTTTGTGTGTGTGTGTGTTTTTGGATTTGTGTGTAGAGTTCTGAGAATATGAGGTGTTTTCATAAAACGTGTGGAAACAATTGAGAGAAACTAATCTCCATTACTGAAATGTTCAGGCAATGCAAAAAAAATAAAAGCCTCGATTCCATTCTATCAAAATCAATATCTACTTGTTTTGCTAGCCATCCTTCAAAAAACCCTTTATGAAATATTCCATTGTTAAAAACAAACAAAAAACAGCCATATTCACAACAGTGTATTCCACCCTCCCCAGCAGATTGAGCCGCTTTACACAACTTTTTTCCTCCCTTTTTTCTCCGCCCTTTCTTTCCTCGTGGAAATTAATTTCGCTTGTCAACATCTCAAACGGTTGGTGCTGGAAAATGATAATCTCTGCAGTTCTGGACGTTTTCCACGGAGAGTGGGAGCCACACCCAGAGCTCGGAGAACACCTGTAGAGGGCACGGGCAGGGTATCAATATCAGCAGGTCAACACATTTTCATCTAACACTGACATCTTCCTCCCTCTCTCTTCCTCTCTCTCTCTCCCCGACTGTCAATCTCTCTCTCTCTCTCTCTCTCTCGCTCTCTCCCTCTCTCCCTAAGCCCTCTGAGAACATCGCTGGGAGTTTTTTTTTTATTGGTTGCAGCACTTGGGTTTCTCTCCTGGCAGACTCAAATGTCACCGTCTCCCTGATGTTTCTTTAAAATGGCCTGTGCCACCACTTGCTGTGGCGCCCCGGCTATTATTACCCCCCTCTTACAGAGTGGCAGCCGGGGCCCCCCCCGAGATGTGACACAAACCCCCCTGCGGAGGGAGCCGCGCCGCCGTGTCAAAGCTGCCCGCCGCCGGCCAATCAGAGAGCACTGTGCACACCGCGCACACACCGTGCACCCACCTGGGCTGCTACAGGGGGTGAGCAGAAAGTCAGCCGATGGAATTTAATATTGTGCGCTGAATAAATAAATGAATTAATTAGCAGTGATGCACTAAAAGATGGATACATGAGATGGATAAGTAAAGATAAATATATGTCAAAATAACAAGATATAAAATAAATTAAAAATAAGCAATAATATGAAAAATAACTTATCATGAAAATAATATGATAAATAAATCTGATATTTACGGATAAAATATATAATATTGAAAAAATGTGATATTATATGCATAAATAAATGGAAACTTGTTCCATGAGAGAAAGATTTTGTCATTGAGGTATAAGCTGAGAAATCTTTGGAAAAAAAAGTACATCTTTAGAAGATCTAGTTAAATCCATGCATGTTGCGTCCCTGTGAAAGCAATCCATTGTAGCAGCAAGTAGATGCTTCTTTCTATTTTCCCAGTCACTCTACAGTAGTGCAGAAAATACAGTCGGACGTGCTCTCCTTTGGAAATAAACACGACTATGATAATAAAGCAGCCCCCTTGGCTGAAATGGCCTGTCCACATAAATTAACCCTGTGTGATTTTCACATTAGGAGCGTGATGCGTGTGTGCGCGTGTGTGTGTGTGTGTGTGTGTGTGTGTGTGTGTGTGTGTGTGTGTGTGTGTGTTGTGTGCGTGCGTGCGTGCGTGCATGCGTGCATGTGTGCAATGCTTCTGTGCGAACGCTCAACAAGACAGTGAGAGAGAGGGGGGGAGAAGGGAGGGAGGGAGCGAGCGAGCAAGAGGGTAAGTGTGAGAGAGAGAGAGAGCGATTGAGAGAGAGAGAGAGAGAGAGAGAGAAAGACCCTCACACAACTTCACATATGAATGGTCTTGTGTGAAAAGGAGGATGAATTGAGTCAAGCTGACATAGCATGCCAATAAGCTTTGTCTCATTTCCAATGCAGTATTCATTTGTGCCACAGAGAGATTTATTGCATGATTGACAATTATGAGAGGGTGACCTAGTTCTTTGTGATGGAACAAAAATGGTTTTCATCAGTTGGCATTGCTGTCTTTCTGCATTGTGTGTTTTGTGCGTGTGAAGCGCTGTAGTAAAGAATGGAGATGGCCTCCATGCAACCAGATACTTTTTACCCCAACCCCCCCCCCCCCCCCCCCTGCTTCAACTATTGAAACTCATGCATTTTTCTTGTAATGGCTTCATATATTTTGCATAGATTCACATCATCCACTATGTCTGTATTCCTCAGCAGAAAAAAAAATGAATTTCCTACCCCATTAAGCAATGTGAGCTGTCCAAATGGATCACGTTCAAGTGACACTTTTACGGACGCTCCTCAATCGCTAACTTTGGCATCGAGAGAGAGAGAGAGAGAGAGAGAGAGAGAGAGAGAGAAAGAGAGAGAGATAGAAAGAGAGAAAGAAAGAGCTCCTCTACTGGAGCTCACCTGCACTTTATAAACCCCTCTAGCTTGATCACCCAAATCACAAAATATACTCATCCGTTCACTGCGGAAAAAAAGAGAATTTGGCAATAGAAAAAAATTCTTTCTTTATGGAACATTCTATCTGTGTGTATCCGTGTGTGTGTGTGTGTGTGTGTGTGTGTGCGTGTGTGCGTGTGCGCGTGCGTGCGTGCGTGTGTGTGTGTGCGCGCGTGTGCGCGTGTGTGTGCACAGCCCATATTACGTACTAGACTGTTAAAAGGGGAAGTGTCTGTGCACCTCATGGGACTCGTGCTTGAGTGGCCCCACAAATGATACAAGCCAGGGTTTAGTTGGGAGTTAATATCCTGCAAAATTGTCCTGCTCGGCCACGGCAGAACGTGGATGATTAAATGACACAGGCATATCAAAAACATTTTTCTCTGACTAGTGGCTGTTAAGTGTCGCGCCGGTGCGGTCTGTCTCCCAAGGTTACCGCTAAAGAGGAAGGAATATTCAGGGGGTAGTAGAAGTGGTTGTCATCAGGCTGTGATTATTGTATTTCTGTGTGCGTGTGTGTGTGTGTGTGCGTGTGCGTGTGCGTGTGTGCACGTGTGCATGTGCGTGTGCGTGTGTGTGTGTGTGTGTGTCTTTGCATATATCTGACTGTGCGTCCTGTGTTTGCAATCTCTCCTACAACGCCCTGTTTAAGTGGCAATAATATGTGAATAGGATTGGGGCTCTCATTGAGAAGCTGGCTGGAAGGTTGAGGGGACATATGCTAATTCCGCCTGAGAAAGAATCGTCTTTCTGGAAAACAAATCCCGCTAGATTGTTCCTGGTAGGTGCCTCGGATGCCAGACCCCCCCCCCCCCCCTCCACGTTACAGAAAAAAAAAAAAGGGCTTGAGGCTCCAAAGCGATCCATTTTATCCTTTTCCTTTCAAAGGATGCAATGCTTTGTTTTAACCTCCCCAGGAAGGCAGATGAAAGGCGGTGTAATAAAGCCAAAAGGTCTTTCTGTAGTTATCAAATGGCCTTTCACTCCTGACCTTTAAGATGCCACAGTAGGAACAGGAGACAATGCTAGAAATACAGATCGGATTTCAGAGATCAAACATCTCTTTGTGTAGTCTACTCCCTTGCACGGGAGAAGAAAGAACAACCTTTCACAGTCTATCATTTCAACCAAAGGGAGAGGGGTGGGGGCGGGGGAGAAAAAAAAAAAAAACACATTTTGAACAAAAAAAAGTGCTCTTTCCCTGTTTGTACAAATCAACCTGTTGCGGAACAATGGATGCAATAACTTCTGAGGCTTCTGTTTCTTTCTTTCTTTCTTTCTTTCTTTCTTTCTTTCTTTCGTTCTTCTCTTTCTCATGACATAATACGTCCTTGGCAAAACTGCACCTCGACCAAGAGTTGCCACTTGCTGTTCTTGGCGCAGAATTCTTGAACCTTATTTCAACCGACGCCGTCCTTGAGCCAGTGTAATTGCCGTGCCCAGCGTCCGAAGTCCACAGTGAACACAGTCAACTACATTATATGAGATGAAATGATGACATCATAGCACGGGAACTTATGTCGTCTGTCGATGCACAAGTGCTTCTGCGATTTTTCTAACGACTGCACGTGCCTCCAGCGATCTTCATGCAGGCTTGAATGTGCTTCTATTATGGAATGCTTGAATACAGTCACGGGCCTTCCAACAATAAAGCACTTGTTGTATTTGACAATGAGCCTGACATTACCGGAGCATTTTTTCCTTCTTCAAAAGGAAAGAACAAGTCGCTGCGTGCGACTGTCAGGCCTACAACACCCAGTCAACACAAGCCCCTATTTACAGTCACGTCTGTAGAGTGGCCTAATCAGGCTCTTACACGGGGAATGTTATCAGGCTGCGCGATGGCACCGTGCATTCTTATCATTCCCAATGTCCTGCTATCATGAGCGCCATGTTTTGGGTGTTTTGGAGCGTGAGTCGGGCCCCGCGGGGGGCCAAAATCGCCTCTCTCAGCCCTACACTGAAGCCACAAAGAGGGTCGAACATGGTAGGGGGGCGGTTCGAGAGATTAGGCTTCAGTTCCAGGTCTGTATAACCCCCACACCACCACCACCACCACATCAGGCCGAGAGCCTGTTGGCCCCAGCGCCGTTAAAGGGAGAGGTCAGGTCCAAAGACGAGGCTAAGCCTATTACAGGGGCCACGCTGTTGCCGCAGGGAAACCTGACCTCTCCCTCTCCCCTCCACCAACGTGAAGGAAACCAACCCGTGTTGGGCGGCCCAGGTCGGCAATATCTCGACGCTCATTAGACACGGCAGTTAAGTAAGAAAAAAAAGAAACAAAGAAAAAAATCTGTTGCCTTCAAACAATACATTTTGTGATGGATTTTTTCCCCTCTACGTATGTGAGACAACCCCCCCCCCCAAAAAAAAGGAGAACTGCTTGTATTTAGAAGACCCTTTCAGCGCATTAGGACGCCCGATGTAGGAACGCCGGACGGATCCCGCGCCGGAGCGTCAAAACAAATCCTCCCGTTGATATGGCCTCAGCGGCAAACGCTTATGTACTGCATTCATAAGGTCGGCCGAGCCCCCCCCCACACACACTCCCATAAGTCTCCTTTAGCCGCCGTGATGGCTGGTGTCAGGGATGTCTGGCGAATGAAAGGAAACACGGGCAGATAGCGCTTGATCCGTGATGGAGATGAGTCCACATCGGAGAGGAGCCGGTGATTAATAACGCCGCGTCCGGGTAAAAAGGATGTCATCCCCCTGGCCGTCTAATGAAAGCTCTTGAACGTATCTGCGAGAGGCGATATGTTGACAGTGGATGATGCAAATGAGGCTAAATGTGAGGGGAAACCTGAAATGAATCACCCCGCCGTCTCTCCGCGCTGTGTGTGTGTGTGTGTGTGTGTGTGTGTGTCTGTGTGTGCGCGTGTGCGTGCGCGGGTCGTGTGTGTCGGCGCCCGCGCACGTTCACGGGCAGCCAGCGGTTTTGGCGCTCGGCGTGACACTCCCTCCTTTGTCTCAAACTGCTAACTGTATTTAATTTCACATCTTATCGGGCCGAGCTTTGTCTGTCTGCGAGTCTCCGCACAGTGGAGGCGACCCCCGGAGATAAACTCTGTCAGGCTCCGGGGTGATTTATTAAATTCTGATTTCTGTGAAGGACTTTATAGTCGAGGGGGGGGGGGGTGGGATGGGTGTGGGGTGGCCGGAGGGGAGAGTGAGAGGGAGGTTGAGAGAGAGAGAGAGAGAGAGTGTGTGGTGATGGTGGGGGTGGTGGTGTACGTCGCAGGTGTCTCCGCCAGCTCCGGGCGCTGTTGTCTTTCCATTTACCGGCGTCGTTCGCGATAGGAAAGCAGGAGCGGTGAAAAAGGGAAAAACAAAACAAAAAAAAGAAACGCAGAAGTTGGAATCTGGTGCGCTGGGTTTTCCTGTCTTTGTTCTGGCGGCCCGGCCGGGCCCCCACCACCGCCCCTCCACCCCCCCCGCGGTAATCCATCTTAGGGACAGACCGGCATTATCAGATCGTACTTGTTTAGATGGGAGATAGCTGTCGCAGCACGCCTACCTTTTTTACCCCGGCGCAGGTTAACGCTCACATCTCTATGCAAATGGCGCCGCGGACGGCCCTGGACGCGGCTCCAAACATATCCTCCGCATCCAAATCTCATCACGTGGGGTTTCGACGCCTGGAAGGACCACCCCCGCCCGAAAAGCGCAGCGCTGTGGTTTTCGCGTGCCGGCTTTTCTGGTGCCTCTCCCTGGCCAACAGCGATTGGGCCTCGCCACTGGGTGCTCAACATGCTAATTTTCTATTATCATTCTAGTCGCTGATGTAAACCCCCTCCCCACACACACACACACACAGACACACACACACACACACACACACCCTCACACTCCTTGAAACCCGCTTCGCACCCGCTTTCAAAGCCGTCCTAATCTAAATTGATCTGTTATCATACATGGATCTCAGAGGAGGTGGATCAAATAAGTGACTGTCAGCGGCGCAGGGCAAACTGTTTTTGAACATAATACGCCACTCGACATTACCTAACGCCCTGTGAAGGTAACACCAACAAGGTGCTTTTCAGACGACCCCTTCGCCTGTCGGGCAATGGCGTTCTCTTTTCTTTCCCTTTTTATTTTACTTTACCAAACACAGATTAAAGAGCTTTAACGAGCGGCTCGGTGCGGCGTCTTCCATTCCTTCGCTCAAAGAGTAATATTTGGCGAGCGCCGCCGCCGCCCGTCACCTCTCCCACGGCGCCCCCCAGGGCTTGTTTCTCTCGCCGACGCCTCAATTCTCCGAAGTCGTGAGCGGATGATGAAGAGTCGTAGATTCTGTATATTTATTTATTGCTCGTATCAGAGGAGTTAATAGGAGGCCGAGGGCCTCCATGCGTGAAGGGCTGCACGGGACGGCACCTTCCAGAGTGAACACATACATCAAAGTGCACGTGCCCCCCCCCCCCCCCCCCCCCCTCACACACATACACACATACACACACACACACACACACACACACACACACACATACAGACAAGCACACCCTAGCTCCACTACATATCAAAGGCCATTTTTCTTTTGGAAAAGCCTCCCGCTCCCAGGTTGAGGTTCGCTGGTCACTCAGCTCTGTCACAGGAGTTGGTTAAGTTGGAAGCTGTCCTACATTTTTCAAGTATCTGTTCAGTTAACTTTTACTCTACCATTACTCTGAATTTCTAATATATTCATTGCAACTTTGAAATAAAATCATAATTTATACATATAAATTTTTATATATGTATATCAAAAATGTATTCTAATTTGTAATCGGGATCTGCATGGGCACTCATCTGCAGAAAAAAAGGTACTGTAAGCACTTTATGTCATATTATAAACTTATATCAGGGCACCTGCATATGACAAGTACATTACTTTCAATATTTTAGGTACATTTAAGAGAAAGTACTTATATACTTAAATTTTGAGTCATTTTGCATGGGGATAATTGTACTTTTTCTCAAGTGAAAGGTCTGAGTACTTCCTCAACCACAAGTGGAAAGATAAGAAAACACTCTCCCGGGGAAAATAATAATAATAATAATAATAATAATAATAATAATAATAACAATAATAATAATAATAATGACAATAACAATAATAACAACAACAACAACAATAATAATAATAATAATAATAATAATAATAATAACAACAATACAAATAATTTACCAATGAGCTAACACCCTAACACACCATGCTCCAGTGTCTGACCCGGTCTGCAAGGCCCCCGGTTAGCAGGGTTTGATTGAACGGGGCCCGGGATCTTCGGGGCCAGCTCCTCTGATACCCACGTCTCCTCGTCTCCATTGTTCTCGGCGAGTCAGCATCTTTTGTCTCTGCCACTGATTTGTCTTTTGATCTGTGCCAGTGATTTATCTGCATGGAATCGTTTTTCTCTGTGTTTCCCCCCTCAGGAAATTTGGAATGAGGCAGGCCTAACCTTGCCAGGGCCAAACAAAGCCACGGAGCTGATCTCATGTATTTTGATGTGTTTGTGAAACTGGCAACCGCACACACACGCACCCGCACACACGCACACACGCACACACAAACGCACACACACACACACACACACACACACACACACACACACACACACACACACACACACACACACACACACACACACACACGGACAGAAATGAAATCATCCATATGATGTTGTTTTTTTTTTTTTTCCACACTCAATCAGGTAAAAGCACCACTAGCACGGCTACCAATCGGATCTTACACCTTCTGTATTTCATTAGATGTTTTCTTTTTTTTTGTTTTTTTTTTATCAAAAACAGATTTATTAAATGGGAGTGAAGTGGATTTTTGACCCAGTGATTTCGACACGGAGTATACTGTACGCTGTCCTCTTGGAAGCACTTCCAAGAACCCAATCTCTTCGTCCCTTACACTCACACACCCGCACGCACACACACACACACACACACACACACACACACACACACACACACACACACACACACACACACACACACACACCCACACACACTCACACACACGTGCACGTTAGCAGAGATCACCGGGCAGGGCGCACGGAACCGGGACTGTAATGTCTTCCGACTGCAACAGTTTTCCCCCCGTGTTTGTCTGCTTAAAAAAACGCCAGCGGTTCGAGGGACGGGGATTGGGGCGGGGGCGGGGGCGGGGATTGGAGTTGACAACCCTGAGGGGATCGGAGCTGTTTGCCTTGTGCACTTTTTTTCTTTCTTTTTTTTTCCGCTTTTTCCGCCCGCCCTCGTGTGCAGCTGTTACAGCCTCCTCCTCCCTTCTCCTACCAGCTGCCAGAGAGAGTAAGACGGGGAGAGAGCGGGAGAGAGAGGGAGAGAGAGGGAGAGAGAGGGAGAGAGAGAGCAAGTGGAGGGGAAAAATGGGGGGAAGAGTAAACACAGGCACTCAACACCTGCCGCCCCGCAGAGAGAAAAGGTGTGCACTGGAAAAGGAGGAGGAGGAGGAGGAGAGGAGGAGGGGGGCGGAGAGAGCCAGGTAGGTATAGGGCTATAGCCTAAACAAAAAAAACGAAAAACAAAACGCCTCAGAGAAGCGAAGGTTGTGGGGAGAAAAGAAAAATAATTAAGTAAAGAAGCGTTGAAAAGGGAGACAGGTGGTGAGGATACGCAGGTACGGCAGAGAGTACAAATACCCCTGGTGTTGTAAACGCTCCCTCATGTTCCCAGCCTGGATGCCTTTAATAGTATTCTGTTCAAAACACCAAATCCAGGAGTCTCGCTGCTCCAGATGTTTACGTGCTTTGATCAACATTGTGTTTTTTTTGGGGAGGGACCGACGTGTTTGTCTGAGCTTTTCCGAGAGAGGAAACTTCTTTTTTTTTTTTTTTTTTTTTTTTTCCTCTTTCCTCAACAGTAATTATTTTTCCGTCACCCTCCCTCTCTCTCTCTCTCTCTCTCTCTCTCTCTCTCTCTCTCTCTCTCTCTCTCTCTCTCTCTGCCTTCCGTCGGCGGTGGGACCCCTCCACCTTCACCCGCCGTCGTTCCATTCCAGGGAAGCAAATAGCGCCCGTGAGAGTCGAGAGCGAGAGAAAACAAAAAAAAAAAAAAAAAATGATATGCGAGCGTGTTTACACAATTAATGCTTTTTCTTTTTTTTTGTTTTGTGTTTTTTTTTTTTCTCTCTCTCTTTTGAGATTGCCTTTCTTCAATTATTTACCCGGGAAAAAGTTAATAAATGCAGCGCGGCTTTGATACAATTCACGGACCAGCGATAAGGGAGGGCCGCCCCAAAGTTTGCATGCAAAGGTATTCCATTACTGTCAAAAAATGCATATGCGCTTAAATCAAAACGGAGGAGGCAATCTTTTTAATCATCCCATTTTTCTATATCGGAGATGCTCAGAGTACACCTCCGCCCCCACCCCCACCCCCACCCAATCCCACCCCACCCCGTGTTTCGTTTTGGGAATCAATCGTCAATTGGCTGACATTATCTAAACAAGAAATATTAAAACTAATTAAAGAAATGTCCCTGTAAAATCTTGATAAGGGCAAGGTTACCCCACCCCACCCTCTCTCTCCACTCTCTCTCTCTCTCTCTCTCTCTCTCTCTTTCTCTCTCTCTCTCTCTCTCTCTCTCTCTCTCTCTCTCTCTCTCTCTCTCTCTCTCTCTCTCTCCCCCTCCTCTGTGTGTGAGCAGCCTTGCCACAGGCCTCGTCTGAGCAGAGGAAGTTATGAAACTCCTGCTGCCGCCGCACCGTTTGCGCAAGGAAGTTTCGTCCTGTTCCTCTGGCTCCGTCGAGCGGGTTCCATAAAACGTCTTTATTAAAAGTGACGCCCCTTCCCACACTGTATTTGCTCAGCGTGGGCCCGCCGCGCTCCAGATCGGGGGGTCACACGTTGTCCAACAACAGTCAGAGTTTATGACAGATAGCAGCTGTCCGGGGCCGTGACTGTGTTGAGATAACATATTGCGGTGGCGCGCATCTCTAAATCCTCCGCCCTCCGGATAATCTCTCTCTGTTTTCAGGCCGAAAAAACTGTCTGCCACCACAGCGCGTTGGCAAATCACCGCCGCTCCAATTTCCTGTGGCCAACTGCAGTCGACGGTAAACAGCGGCCATGCTGAAACTATCACGTATCAAGCACTTTTGCATCAAGTCGGTACAAGATCAGGGCTCTTTTGTTTGTTTGTGGATTTGGGTTATTTGGAAATGCCTAAACCGATGTCATCAAGGCGAATGCCGCACATTACCTAACCACGCCGAAGCCAAACTAGCACAATCAAAGCAGTGTGTGCGTGCGTGCGTGTGTCTGTTTGCTACTCCACAGTATGTATTTGTGAGCAATGCCCGTGGATGCGGTGTATACTGCCAAGAGAGAACACAAAAACGGGGGAAAGAAAAAGAGGGGGGGGGGGGGGGGTCCTCCTGTTTAGGTTTTTTCTTTTTATTATTATTATTATTATATCTATTTTTTTTTTTCTCCCGACCCCCAGGCGGGTGGACGGCATCAAGGACACCCGGGTGCGACTTTATTAAAGTCTGAAATGAGAGGTCAGCAACGCGGCGGTCCCGCACATGACATCCTGCTGCTGGTCCTTTATTCTCCTCCCCTGTACTACCCCTCCCTCCACCCCCACCCCTCCACCACCCCCCCCCACCCCCCCATGACTCCGATGACTCCTCCATGAAAGTCTGTTTCATTAATCCCCCTGAGGGACCCCCTCAAACTGCTCTTTCTCTGCCGCCGATACAAATTTAATTCCTGATAGGTCTGTTAGACGGCGGCGGCGTCTATCACAGCTTTTAATTAATGTGGCGCTACTCTCGGCGTATCGCCGTGTTTATCTGAAAATTCATGACCGGGGCGAGGTACGGACGGGATTGTTCAAAGATGGCTTGTTTTCCCCCTTTTTTTCTCTTTTTTTTTTTGGTTGAAATGTGAATTTTAATTAGACACGGTTGTTACTCTGAGGGGTTGTAAAAAAGGCTCTGTGCCTGTTACGAGGAGGCATTTGTGTGTGTGTGTGTGTGTGTGTGTGTGTGTGTGTGTGTGTGTGTGTGTGTGTGTTCCTCGGTGGAATGCAGTGTGTGTGTGTGTGTGTGTGTGCATGAGTGCATGCATGTGCCTTTGTGTGCTTTATCTGCGCACCTTACTGTCACACCTTTCTAATGTGTTTATTTTGTCTTTATTAATGCCACCGTATTTTGAGGGAAAACAATGTTGTGAATAGGTTTCAGGAAAGTACCACACAACTCCGAATTCTTTGGGCTTCGCTGTAAATCCAGACACTGACAATGGACTGGCTGGACGGCTGTTTGCGTTGGCAGGCTATTTCCAGCCTAATAGCTGTACAGTATCATTGTCACCTCTTATCATGACAGGCACAGCCTTTTCTGACACACCGCTACCTCAATTACAAGTGTGTGTGTTTTCCCTCTCGCTCCTACTGAGACACCTGTGTGTCCGTAACACACACACACACACACACACTCACGCGTTGTGTGTTTACGCGCATTTCGCTTGCAATCTCTTGTCGGAGCGAGAGGGGAAAGGAAATATAGGAGACGGAGGGAGAGGAGACGACGGGAAAAAAAGGCCCCGATCGCCGTCTCGTCCTCGCTCCCCCAGCGCCGTGGACGGCGCGTCGGAGAACGCTTCTGATGGAGGAGGATTATTATTATTATTTTGCCCCCTCCTCAGGTCCTCCTCGGTCCCCGAGTCTCATCGGCGGGGGCTGATTTGCATGCCGTCCTCAGCGACGACGTGTTTGGGTCGGTTTTTCCGGAGTCGCACAAAAGCCTTTTTAATTGTGCGGTTTAACATTTTGCAATTAAAATCTCCCCTCGTTGCTCTGAGGAATGAATGAGCGCTCTTTGATGTGCTTTAATCAGCCAAGATGTATTGTGGTTTAAGGAGCATAAAGATGCCAGATACATTTCTGATTTTAAATTGACACACTCCTCCACCTTTGAAGATGATAGAGCTTTCTCTTTTTTTTTTGTAACCAAAAACCTCCATCCTCCCATCCCCATCCCTCTGGCTTAAAGCAGTGGAAGCTCAGTCCCTTGAACCCCCCCTCCCCATCCCCCCGCTCGCAGATCTCTATCTCCCATTTTAAAGTGGCCAAACAGGATTAGTATGAAAGCACTTCTTCTTCTTCTTCTTCTTCTTCCTCTTCTTCTTCTTCTTCTTCTTCGTTTTTCTCTCTTCTTCTTCCTTCCTTCC
The DNA here is from genome assembly GCF_960531495.2 of Zeus faber. Lineage (NCBI taxonomy): Eukaryota > Metazoa > Chordata > Actinopteri > Zeiformes > Zeidae > Zeus > Zeus faber. Next base: position 11,700,661 of record NC_137210.1, on the reverse strand, counting down.
TTCCTTCCTTTTTTTTTTTTTACAACCAAGACCACAGAAGCGTACGCGATGATTCACCGGAGCTTGACTAAAGAGCTTAGATGTGCACTGTGACTGCATCAGTTGTTGTGTGTTCACCTGTTGGGGAGACGTGTGTGTGTGTGTGTGTGTGTGTGTGTGTGTGTGTGTGTGTGTGTGTGTGTGTGTGTGTGTGTGTGTGTGTGTGTGTGTGTGTGTGTGTGTGTGTATTGGCGTGCGTGCGTGCGTTGCGGGGAGGAGGAGGGGTCGGGGGGCTTTGCAGATGCAATTAAAAGAACATTTTTTTTGTCCAAAGGTGCAACCTAGTACACAAGCCTTTCCCTGCTTCCTCCATTGCGCCATGGCGCTGCAAAGTGGGCGCCGGAGAATGTAGATTATGAACCCCCTCCCCACCCCAGAGGTGCCGTTGTTATGCTGTATTGTTGTTTTACAAAAAGCCTCATTAAGATCAGAGGGGAGAAAACGGGAGAAATGTTTCTATTGGAGGGAAGGAGGTTTGATGGGAGCTGATTGGGAGCATCTGGAGGCTGTTTCAAAGGACCGCAGCCCTGAGTGAGCAGCGCTGGCATTTAAACACGGGCGGCTCCTAGAAACCCGAAAATCTCCCGGCAAGCAAATTAACGGGAGCAGGGATTCGGTAATAATGGAGGGTTCTCCAGCTTTTGTCTCGGCGTGACAGATGGACAGTGTGCGCTCAAATTGAATTTGGCTTTAATTGCATTGTGGCGTTTATAATTTATCTTCCAGATTTTGTTTACAGGTTTACGGGGAGGAGGGGGAGGAGGAGGAGGAGGGGGGGGGGTCTCGAAACGTGTGTCTGCTCTTTATCTCCCTCTCCCTCCTTCCCCTTCTCTTTCTCTCCCTTTCATCTCACCTTCTTATTTTACTCTTCCTTATTCTCTTTCACAGTTTCTCTTTCTCTGTGTGTGTGTGTGTGTGTCTAGGTGTGTGTCTCAGTGTGTGTGTGTGTGTGTGTGTGTGTGTGCACAGCGGCCAGATCCTTTTTCATCCTCCACTACAGCGGGAGAAAGGACACAGTAATTCTCTGAGAGCGCGGTGTTCATTACCGTAGCAGTTTGCCCTCCAGGGTGAATGTGTTCAATAGGCAAGATTGTCTTTTTTCCAATATACACTTAAACGGTATAAGATTGCAAATGTAAGCTCCGAAGTGGCTGTCTGCTCCGATGCTCAATGCTCAAATCACCGGGATCACTTGGATAGGTGAACACAATATAATCAAATATCTCTCCTTTTGAATAACTCCGGCACATGCACACCATGACACGTGGGGTAAGGCACACATGTGGCCGGCGCTCGCTCGCGCGCACACACACACGCACACGCACATGCACGCACGCACGCACACACACACACACACACACTGATGCACACATACAAATGTACAACAGAAGGATAACCTACTAGAGACTTTTTTTTCTGTCTCTCCTATGTAATTCTACATCTGTGGTAGTGCTGTAGCCATGTGGGCTCAGGTGGCTCTCTGTCCCTCTCATGCAAGTACACTCTAAATATGAATCAATGGCAAACCCATATCTGGGTTTCACAAAAAATGAAATTCCATCCATTGTGATTTATATAGAGGATGTATAAAAAAAACATGATATGTCTGGAGTGGTGGGAGAAGTACTGACGTGCAAAGGAACTGACACAAAATCACTCTAGTATTAGGGAAAGTACCACACTGATGTTTCTATTTAGATACATGACACATACACAAGTATTTGCTATTAAATGCACTTAAAGTATTCAAAGTACATTTACTTATCATATCCACTACCCTGATATATACAAGTCTATAATACAGCATAAAGTCCTTCTGTACCTTTTCTTCTGCAAATGAGTGCTCATGCAGATCCTGATTACAATTGAGAACAAAATTTGTACAGGGGGTGTATGTTCCAATGATCTGGAAATATAAATATACATCCTGATTAAAAAATGTATAATACGGCAATAAAGTTATGCGCCTGTGTTATAAATGTAGTAGAGTGCAAAGTACGGATATTTGCTTTGAAATATCTCTAAAACTGAATATACTGACTATGCTAAGTACAGATAGTGTGTACAATGTACAGTAAAATAAAAAGTACTTGTACTTTGTTACAAGTACTTTGCCCTCCATTGCCGTCGCATTATTCAGAGATCTACATCGACAGTAACTCTGTGCGACACAGAAACTGCTGAAGTCTCGCCCACCGTCGCGACTGCGCCACCGATGCGTTGTGTCATTAACCCGCCATGCAGCATTTTATTTTTATTCTTTATTTTTTTTCTCTCCTCCTTTTTTTCCGGGACAGACGTCGGGTAATATCTTTCGGCGGTAATAAAGATTATATGCTTGAGCTCTCCGTCCGTCTCCGTGACTCTCTGCATCTCTCCTTATCCTAGCCTCTGACACCCTCTAATTGATGCACCCCTGCCAATTTACACTTCAGCCCTGCCTCTGACCTCTATTAACTACCTGGCCCGCCACACGCACACACACACACACACACACACACACACACACACACACACACACACACACACACACACACACACACACACACACACACACACACACACACACACACACACACACACAACACACAATCAAGCTGCTCTAGAGGCGGCTGCTAAACACATTTTCATACTCAAGCCAGGGGGAGAGAGAGAGAGAGAGAGAGAGAGAGAGAGAGAGAGAGAGAGAGAGGGAGAGAAAACTCTATTTCACACTCTCTCTCCAACTTTTATCTCGACAGGTAAAAATGGATGAACACACACACACACACACACACAGACACACACACAGAGCGCAGTTTATCAGGGCTGAACTTCAGGGTCATTCCACAAAGGTTTTTTTCTTTTTTTGTGTGTGTGTGTGTGTGTGTGTGTGTGTGGGGGGGGGGTGCATCTTCAGATTACTGTCCCAGTAATTCTGCACTGGCCACTTGTCATTGTCTGCGCTTCACTCGTCCTAGATCCAGAATATTTTGAGGAATGTCCGCTCCGCTCGCCGTCCCCTGTCCCCGTCCCAGAAGTCAGCGAAGAAAAAAAAGACAATGCGAAAAGGATCTGTGTGTTCTGGTGTCAACGTGTGTGCATGTGTGTGTGTGTGAGAGAGAGAGAGAGTCTCTTTCTCAGCTCTGGGTTATTTGTGGTGGGCTTAGCTCGGCATTCCTATTCTGGGTTTCACTTGACCTGATGTTATGTCATCACAAATATCCTCCAGGGGTCTGGACTCTATGAAGAATAAAGGACAGCTGATAGCTCTGTGTGGGTTTGTGCGCGCGCGTGTGTGTGTGTGTGTGTGTGTGTTGATGTTGATAGGGGTGTTCCCGTATTTAGATATTTTGTCCAATCACAGCGGGCGTATTTAGGGGGAGCGATGGTGGAGGCGGGGACACTTCAGACGTCGGTCGTGTCGTCCCGTGTTTGGCTGGAGACGTGGCTGCTATCTGTGCGGGGTAATGAAGTAGGGAATCATTCTATGTTCTCGATTAACAGTAATCACAAAGTAATTGAAGCGTGAAAAATGAATTTGTTTCTTCCACTGCCGAACAGTTTTTTTTTTCTTTTTTTTCAAGAACACGGACGGCAAAACTTGTTCATCGCACGAGCCGAGAATATGAATATTATTTTTTCAAGCGTCGTGGTATTTTGTTCTAGTTAATTGTGCGAAGGTTACACATGCATTTCCACAATCCCGTCAAGGTTGAAAGAAAGAAGATTGTTGCTTTGGTTTGGGTTTTTCAGTATTTCAGTCACCCCTCTGAGTTTCACCGTGGCTGTTTAGCCACTTTTCTGCGGGCAAATTGTTTTCGTGACCCGTGGAATGTTAGAGGAAATGCTTCTTTCTCATTGGCGGTCCCCCAGGTGCACAGGCCACGGCCCCTGTCATCGGCCCCAGCGCACACACAGACAAAAACACACACACTACACACACACACACACACACACACATACACACACACTACACACACACACACACACACACACACACACACACACACAGAGGATCAGTGTGCGGCGGAGGAAAGCAATCTGCCACAGGAGAGGGACCTCCAGGCCTTTTTATAGCACCGGTGCTCTTCCCGCAGACTCCCAGACGTGACATCACAACAATCAGGGATCGTTTTCAGTGGCATCATCATCACTACATGCAAGCACACACACACACACACACACACACACACACACACACACACACACACACACACACACACACACAGACACACACACACACACACACACACACACACACACCCATTTGTGTACAGACTCTCTGTTTCACTTAGATTTAATCTCTCACTTCCTCTTTCCGTCCCTAAATGTATTTATCATTTATTACCCCTCACTTTTGCGAATGAGACATTTCCTCGTCACTCCCATGGTTTCCTCACAACCCCCAGTCTTCAAAAGGAGAAATTATATTATTAAAAAAAAAAAAAACAATGAGTGGTTCCAGTGGAAAAATGAATTTCCCTAGAATGTAACGGTGAAATGTGCTACTTGGATCAATTAAATGTTTACAGCCTGTACGGCCGAGCGGCACAATGGAGGAGCTGTCTCTCTCTTGGACTCCCGAGGCCACCGTAGCAGTGTTTCATTAAGTGCACTCACTCCTGTGGCCCCCTATAAACACACATTAATTAAGGCACACGGAAACGCAGTCTCTGAGCTTGCACTATGGTAATGATGATATGACCCCAAAAGGAGAAGGTGCACCAGGGGTCAGGGAATAAAGCAGCGAACGTTTAATGCCGGGGCCTTGGCTGATCTGCAGAAACAGGGTCTTAACTGGTCCAATTCAAATTAGGCCGGGATTTGCTTAACTGGCTAATTTAGATGTGCATGAATGTAGATTCATTTCCAGCAGCGAATGTGGCTCGGGCGATATTTTTTTTCCTCTCTCGCCCCCCCCCCCCCCCCCACCCCGCCTTCCATAAAAATAATGATGGGGGTCAAGATGATAATTCCTCCGTGTCAGCAGTCATCGCCTGTTTTCATAATTTGTACATAGCTGACAAAATGAATACAGTTTCAATCCAACAGGCTCTCCCTTAATTCTAATGGAATAAGTCCTTGGTCAAAACAAGTGCCAATATTATAATATCGCAAGCCCTCCCCCCAGGCCAGAAAGTAAAAAACTAGAGATAGCGAACCAACACAGACCGACTTCTTTAAACGATGAGCGAGCAACACTGCTGAACAAACCCCTTCTCTGACACACGACTTGAGACTGAGCTTCTCCAGAATCCCGGGCCATATTTCATACCCCGATACAAACGCTTTCACCCCGCAGGGCCTCCGATGTAGCTGACCTGGGATCAGGGGCCCGGGGGCCGATCTCATTCTTTTAAATCACTTCGGCTTCAAAGGCCGGTCGCTTCCGATAGACAATCGGGGCGGATTTGACAGCGGCTGCGAACGGCCGCCATCAATATGAAGCCCAAACACTGACACCGTAAAAAAAAGCCCCGGCCGCGTCCTCTCAGATCCGCGGCTAGAGTCCGCAGGCTGGTATCCATCTTCGTAACAGTGACTGTGTCAGAGGAGGAGGTGAAGGAAGAGGAGGTAGGGGGTGGGGAGCGGCGAAGGGGAGGTGGAGGGGAGGGCGGCAGCATGTCAATGAGTCTGCCCAGTGTCACTGAGCACCATACAGAACAGCCATCTGGAAAATCAAAGACTCCTACCATCTGGCCGCCTCACCCACTCTCTACCCCTACGGAATAAGAATCAACCACGTCGTGCTCTCTCCGTAACACCACTACTTGGCCCTTTTCTTTTTTTGAAGAGGATACAAAAACAAAATGCACGAAAAAAAAATTTATGGAACAAATAAATACATAAATAAACAAATAAATAAATAAAAGCAGGTAAAACGGTGTAACGGAGTGGCGACGTTGGTCCACCGTGATTTATGAACGGGGGGAAAATCCTTTAGGAATGTGAGGACGGTATGAACGCAGATGCTCGGGTACGTGTTCGAACAAAAACATATGGATTATTAAGTTTAGGTCCATCCTCATTGGTGTGTGTGTGGTGGTCCTGGGGGGGGGGGGGGAGTTACTCGTAAGAGTCAAGTGGCCCCCGGAGGAAGGAGGGAGAGAAGTCGTAAGGCAAAAAGAAAAAAGTCAGACGGAAGCTTTAAGTAGTTCTTTGACACTGTAGCAGTCCTGCCGAAAGCAGGGGGGGCCCTTTCCGCGCAGTCTGGATGTAAATTATGTATGCTCTGTAAGTATGTATTTGGCAGGAGAGGAGGGGATGGAGAGAGAGGCGGAGAAGGGATGGAGCGTCCCCCAAAAAAAAAAAAAAGAAGGGGAAGGAGGAAAAAAAAAAAGGTAGTCAGCCGATTTTTCCAAAATGCCATTTCTGCCCTAGTCAGGTAGCATTGTTTACAGTGCTCTGATGGAAAGATGCCCTGTTCACCATCAGCTCCCTTTCTCTCCTCCTCACCACCTCCCTCTCTCTCTCTCTCTCTCTCTCTCTCTCCCACTCCCACTCTCTCTCTCTCTCTCTCCCCCACTCTCTCTCTCTCCCCCACTCTCTCTCTCCCTCTCTCTGTATTTTTTTCCCCTCCTCTTCCCCTCCTTTTAGTTTGAGAGAAATCTCCTGACGCTGTAAAATGGGCAATGATGACATATGTGGATGCAGGCCTGTTCATATCTTTGTGGGGCCTTTAGGGAAATAAATATCTGAGAACATTCAGTGAAATGAAGCTCACTCAATAAATCACCATGACACAATAAACACTTCTGGCACATGAGTAACCCCCCCCCCCCCCCCCCCCCCCGCCACCACCACACCCACCCACCAGCCATCCCCTGGTACCCAACCCCCCTCTCTCATACACACACACACACACACACACACACACACACACACACACACACACACACACACACACACACACACACACACACACACACACACACACACATACAGTATGTGCTTGCGTGTACATACAAAAACACACACGCACACACACACACACTCTGTCTCCTCCCAGACAACACCTACCACTCCCCGCCTCTTTTTGTGCTACCAAATGGTGCCTCCCCACAGGCCAGTAAATCAAATCCCAGCACAAATACAGTGGGAATTTATTTGGAATGGGCTTTTGTTCTCCTTAACGCCTGATTGTTAGGCCGACTAGGTCGCATGATAAATCTGGGCTGGTTGTTTTGTGCCGCAGCCCTTGTTCTCGCGCCGTTCCCCGTAACTAAAATGTAAATCGCGGGGCGGGGTGCATAACGCAGTACATACAACACACACCCCCGTCCGCTTCTACACATAATGTAGATAACAGCTACGAGCGTTGTAGGACAGTGGGCAGAGCGGAAATGACCTCATGTGATCCGTCTTTCATTTCCTCCCTCCGGCTACCTGTGTCATCGCTCCCGTCCATCTCTGCAGCAGAGAAATGGGAGCACTTTTACATTAAAGCCACGTTAAAACCAACCTTAGTCTTTGGGGGAAAATAAATAAATAAGAGCGAGAGAGAGAGAGACAGAGAGAGAGAGAGAGAGAGAGGGAGAGGAATTAGAAATGACGCACTCAACGTCAGTCAACTCAAGTCAACTCTTTCCATTGTTGGAAAAGCGAATGAAAAGCAGTGTGGAAAATGGTGGGAGCAGCACCTGGAGTGTGACATTGCGCCGGGGACGGAGGGCTCAGCTTTTCCCTTGGCTCGCAGACGCCTGGCCCTGGCCTCCCGTGTTTATGCAGGAGTAATATAAGCAGTAATATAACCAACCCTAACTGGTTTATCACTGTTTGCTATGGTAACACACATGGAAACGTCCCATTCAAACAATTATAGTTTTTGAACTGGCGGCCGGGATTGGTTTTGCTTTATCGGTGGGCATTGTGGATGTGATTGCTCACTGTTATAAATGGCACGTAGTCTGCGCGCGGTGAGAAAGACATTGTTTACACTGGGCCTCATGCAGTGAATCTGTCCAGTGTAAGGTAATCTGCAGTAATAAGCTCCATTTGTTTTGTTTAGCTTTTAAGCTGAGGGAGAGAGGAAGAGAGAGAGAGAGAGAGAGAGAGAGGGAGGGAGGGAGAGAGAGAGAGAGGGGGAGAGGGAGAGAGGGAGAGGGAGAGAAATCTCATTTCAAATCCTACCCACCTTCTTATCTCTATTTGTTCAGTTGTTTTTAATGCCACATACTGAAAGAATTTCAATGGCTGTTTTGCCATGAAGTCATTTGTTATCCTTCAGCGGGCTTTCGTCTCCCCATTGTGTGACAGCCCCCGAGTGCTCCAATCCTCCAGATGGAGCGGGTCAGACACACACACACACACACACACACACACACACACACACACACACATGCACTGACGGACGCACACTAACACATGTGCACGTAGGCACACACACACACACACACTACACACACACACGCGCACACACACACACACACACACACACACACACACACACACACACAGACGGGTTCACAGACTCTCTGCTTGGTGGTTGACATAGATCTCCTTGCTTTGTGACATATAAGGAAATGATAATGTCGTTGTTTGCAATTTTTCACTCGCCCACTTTCCCAAATGGTGGGAAACCCGCCCGTTAGAACCCCTGTGTTTACAGACGGGGCAGATTAAAACGCTTCTCGCCCCGGCCGTTTTCCCCTCCGAGACCTTTTTGCGTGTCTCACGTTTGCCTTTGTCTCGTTTCTCGGCCATGTTCTTGCAATTATACTTTTTTCTGCATGAGGATGAGCAACATGGCGCGCGGTGCAGCTGAAACCCATTTAGCCTGCCGCTGCCTGCTCGCCCGCAGGAAAGGTCACTTAGTCAACACCATATGTAACACAACTGGAAAGTTATGTTGCGGAGATCAATACACTGACCTCTTCCCCCGTTTTTGCTTTTCCCTTCTTCACATGCGCTGCCGCCGCCGCCGCCGCCCTGCTCCCAACCATGTGGCTCTTCAAACACGCAGGTCAGTGGTTTTTAACACACACACACACACACACACACACACACACACACACACACACACACACACACACACACACACACACACACACACACACACACACACACCATCGTCTGTTTCTGTTTTTCACCGAGTAAAGGTTACCCCTCGTTGTTGACGTAAACATGTTTTCCCTCCCCCCGCCTCATCCAATAAACTTATCTCAAATTTCCTCATCATATTTGAACAGGCATGGACCGCATAACCATTCTAATGATAATAATGATAATAATGATACAGAAAACTGACCTTGACAGACCTTTTCATTATCGTCAATATATCCTAACGAGATTTCTCCCAAATTCCGGAGAAAAGGCACAATACGTGACACAACGTGTGGAAAAAAAGCAACTGGTGCAAATTCGACGGTCGTTCGCGCGGCACTTCCTGCTTTGCCGGCGATGGCAATAAAGGTAAGAGCGGGTTCCATAACAAGCCGAACGTAATAACCGTAACAGCCATCCTTAAATGATTTGATTGACTCACGCTAGACCTCATCGCTCCATTTTCAACCTAATGGAGTCCGGGTATAATTTGACCGGGCCGTTGATTGACAGCCCCCTTTCTCTATCTCAACAGTCACCCCTGACAATGTACATTAGAGTCGGATTAAAGCAAGGTGCTAACGCATATTAAAAAATTAAGCCAAGCCACTGGACTGGCAAAGCCCTGCCCTGTCCTTTCTTTTCCCTCCTCTTTTCCCTTTTTTCCCCTCTCCCCCCCTTTCCTCCATCCTAAGTGCCTCCTTTAGACCTACGCCGGCATTAAAATTCCAATGCAATTCAAGTAGTGATAGGAACTTGTTAATACAGCCACAACTTGCCCTTGTGGGGGAAATCAAATGACACAGCGCGGTGGGCCGCCGAGGGAAAGAGTGATAGGGCATTATATCGCTTACGCAGAGCCTTGCGAGGGAAGAGCAAGGATACAAACATCAAACATAACAATGTAGCCTTCATAACTAGGTGCTTAATTTGTCAAAACGCCTCCGTTTGGTCTAAGGGCATATTTTACTGCGCCCCGAGCCCTTGGCATATTTAAGAGGACCTCGGCGTTTTTTTTTCTTTTTTTTTCCCTGCGGCAGGATACCGGCCTTATTGTACCTCTGCGGCTGCTGTAAATAGTAGTAAATCTCCAGCAGCTACATTTATTTTTGTGTGACACCGATGCCTCCTCCCGCACTCCAAATGATTGAACGCGACTTATTTCAATCCCGGCTTCCCCTTCATTTGGGGTTTTTTTTTTTTTTTTTTTTTTTTTCTCTCGCTGGGGTCTGAAGACAATGAACTCACAAAAAGATTGTTTTAACAGCTGCGCGTCTTTGATTACACGCTTCTTTTGAAGTATCACTTTAACTTGGATCCAGATCAGAAAACGAATCCAGCTCCTTTTTCCTGACGCGAGAGGAGGGACTTTTATTGTCGAAAAATGTGCAGAAACCGCCGCCGACCGTTCGTAGAACAAGTTCAGTGTTGATTTTCAATCGAGGCGGCGGGGGAGGGGAGGGGGGTTTGACGAGAGGAAGGAAGGGGGTCGGTTTCATGTTCTAGTCGTGCACCTCGTGATGAAACCAAAAAAAAAAAAAGGCAGATTCTCGAGGAGCGTTCACAGAAGCTCTCCATCTCCCATAATTCATCACCTCTCAAGCCTTTATAGTTGTTTCATGCATGGCTTGCAATGACAACGTCGTACGTTATCCTCGTATTTCATTGAGTGCACTTCCTGGTAACAAATAAATAAAATAGAAAACCCCAAAAGGAAATATGTAAAGTGTTATAGTCAGGGAAACTGGGGAATTAAAGCAGCCTGTGACAGTTACTTAATCTGCTTGTTGCTTTAGACACCGGTAATAATGTGCATTTGAGGTACTTGTTGTTTGGGACAAACCTCAAATTCTATTAAGGGATTAAGTAATTGAACACTAATCTAAAGGATTTGAGGTTTCTGTTCTTTGGGTAATGCCTTTAATCTTGGCACCGTTTCACAAAAGCCAGTGAAGTACAGAGTCACTGAGGGAAAAGCAGATTAGTTCAATTTCGTATATTTCTGTGGGAGCTGGCTAGAGATGGATTACTGTGGAATAAGTGAATTGAAATGACACATTTCACAGACTAAATTTCCGTCCGTACACACATCTAACGGGGACCGTCAGAAAATAAGCAGATGGAGAAAAAAAAGGCAAAAAAACAAACCGGACAGGGTTTATAAAAGGGTACTCGTTGAACCCCCTACCCGTACTGCAAATTCATGTATTGTCACAATTGGAAGTGTATTACAGTAGGAGACCATTGTATCTTTTTTTTTTTATGACATTTCCAAATTAATCATGCTCCAGATGCCCTCCTATTATCCAATTTCACTGTTACCCGCAACAATAACGAAACAAAAGTTGAAGGACTCGCCTGGCCTATATCTGTCAATGTCATTGAGACGCCGGGCAGTAGCGCTTGATTTATATTCTGCTTCGGAGATCTGCGGGTTCTGTTGTAAATGTACAAGCACAAAGAGATATGTAGCCCCGTACATGACCCAAATAGAGGCAACGTAGATATGAAAGCCACAGTCTGCGGAAAAAAAAAGGAGACGCCGCGCAAACACCAACAAATCGTCCATTTCTCTGCCCTCGCGGTTGAACCCACATGGCACCCCGAGTGCCGTCCACTCCGTCCCCCTTTGTTCTTTTGTGCTTTTCCTCGCAAATAAGTGGACGAGACATGAAGGGGGCACAAGTGTGGAAGAAAGAAGGAGAATAAGGAAGGGAAGAAGAAGAAGAAGAAAAAAAAAAAGAGGAAATTTAGATATTTTTAAATGATGTCCTACATTTTGTCAGCTAAAATCAGGATATTGCCTGAGCGGGACGAAGCCGTGTTCTCCAGTTGTCAGAAGGCAGTAAGTAATGATTAAAATAGCAGTGTGAAACGCAGGGAGATTAAAGTGATGCTAATGATAAGTGAGAGAAGAAAAGGGCAAGCTATATTTTAATTCCTGGGAGAATGGTTAATGACTTCTATTGCCTGAGATTAAACTAAACCTGTCTCATCAGCTTTTTCTGCTCACTGAGGAAAAAAAAAAAAAAAAAAAAAAGCCCCCTGCACTTTAATTTATT
>NC_137210.1:11671036-11683536 GCF_960531495.2 Zeus faber | reverse complement strand
CGGCGGACCGAAATGTATTTAAATGCAGATTGAAAGAGGGTGGGGTTGGAGTGGGGCGGGGGGTTTGGGGCTAGTGTGTAGCGCCTGATAACAAGTTGCTTTAGGAGAAGGGCCACATTGTGTTGGATCATCCCTCCGTCCCTCCACCCCTCCATCCCTCCTCCAGCCCCCCCCTCCGTCCCTCCTCCGTCCCCCCGCCATGCCAGCACTCCCTTTCTCTCTCTCTCTCTCTCTCTCTCGCTCTCTCTCTCTCTCCCTCTGTCTCACTTGTGTCCTCATAAGGGTCCATTGTTCTCTGAGTAAACTCTCTCAAAACTATTTACATTGCTCATTTATTTGAATTACAAATGTTTCGGCTCTCGCTGTCTCTCTCTCTCTCTCTCTCTCTCTCTCTCTCTCTCTCTCTCTCTCTCTCGCTCTCTCTCTCTCTTTCTCCCACAGATAGCCGACACACAGCCCGCTGCCTTGGGGTATGCAGTAAAACACTAATTGCAAAAAAAAAAAAAAAGACAGGAGATATGGGGGCTTTGGCAAAAAATAAAAAAAAGAAGAAGAAGAAAAAAGAGGGGAAATTAGGAGAACGAGAGTGAGAGTGAGAGAGAGAGAGAGAGAGAGAGAGAGAGGGGAAGGAAGGAGAGGTTCAATCATTAATGATAATGTTGCTGTTGTGTCCACGGCCCTCATTAGAACGGGGAGCGGGGCGTCGAGTGGCGTGAGTTTCGCAAACAAGCGAGTTTCCACGGCGATCCGTCTTCTCGGACCTGCGAAGCGCGCGCGTGCGCGCGCGCGCCGTGCACGTCCGCTCAGGAATGCGGTGGGAAGCGGAGCAGGGGGGAACGGAACGGAGGACGGCCGTTGATGTGTTAATTGAATTTCTGAGGTGTACTTGGCGGCGGGATTGCCTCACGGAGAGGAAAAAAAAAAAAAGGAAAGAAACCCGCGGCCGCGGACACAGTAGAGCGGTGGCGATTTTTTTCAAACATTTTTATTGTGTTTTCTCGAATCTTCCTTTGGAGTCACAGAAAATCGAAGCAATCGCCACCTGCGGGAAAAAAAACAACAGACAAAATAAAAGAGGTAACGGACGGATCGAGTAGATCGAAAAAATATCCGCCACACGTAACCTCATTCTACTCAATGGTAATCCCCCCCCCCCCCCCCACTCTCTGATCACAGCAAACAGAAGCGGGAAAAAAAGGGGCCGTGTTCCTCCACCTCCCCAAACAGCCTTTTTTTTTTTTTTCTTTCCCCCCACATTCAAAATATAATTTACATGCAATTAATTTGATTAATTAGAGCCAATAACCTCTGCCCGTCCTGTGTGCAAATAATGTATCATGCATTTCAATGTCAAACCGTCTCATTGTTTACTTTATTTTTTTTATTTTTTTTTCTCACAGCGCTATAGTTTGGGGGGGGGGGGGATCAAATATTGTTGTTGGGTTTTTTTGTTTATTTTAATGACGTGACATACTGAGCGCTTCAGCACTGTGACAGCCTTGGCCTTGATGGAGACGGTCTGAGGCTAACTCTGCGGCTCTTCAAAGTCAAAAAGAAAAACGAAAAAAAAAACAAAAAACCCGAAACAAGGTAAAAAAATAATAAAAAAATCATTTTTTTCTTTTTTTTTTTGTTATTGTTGCTTTTGAATGCCAGCCATTTAAAGTCGGCTACGTCGGCGTGGGCAAGGGGGGCCGAGGGGGGCGGCGGAGACAGCGGCTGCAGAGATGTCCCCGTGTCCAGAGGTTCCCGCGCAGTGATTAATAGGAAGGGTAATGTAGTGGGGAAATGAATAAACACTCCCTTGCTCCTGGCTTTGTGCTTCAACGGCTTGATGACAAGGGCAGCGCAAGGTGAGAATTAAACAGACCCGGCGAAGAGAAGAGAGGAAAAAGAAGTGGAAGAAGGTAAAGGAGGAAAAAAAAAAAAAGGAAAGGAAGGAAGGGAAGGAGGGGGGGGGTGAGCAAACGACTGTTGGGGAGGAGTGAAGCATGACAGACCAGGGCACCGAGTGGGAGTGAGGAGAGAGGGGGGAGGCGGCGGCGGCGGTTGGGGGGGGGGGGGGGGAGAAAACGAGGCCGCCCCTGACAAAAGTGCAAGTGGAAGTTTTCTCCCGAAGAAGAATAATTAAAAGCGCTCAAGGGAGGGCAGTTTTAATTTCACATGTAAGGGGCTAAAGATTTCATTTAAAGGCGCGGCGAGCGGAGAGGAGGTTAATAAGATGAACAAAGCAGGGAATGTGAGAACATCCAGTGCGAGGAAGCGCGTTGGACTTTCACCTGACACGTTTTTAATTATTGAACCTCTGATATTTCTCGTTGAGGAGAGGGGGTAAAAAAAAGAGGAGATTAACTGATTAATGGTCATGGTAACCAATTACTCACTCTCTGGGGGGTGGGGGTGGGGACGGGGGGGGGGGGGGGGGTAGATGTAACTTCAATATAGTACTAGTTCTAACACCAAAGCTGAAAGTTCACCCTTGGTGTTGCCCGCGGTCTCTGTGCTCTGTCTTCTGGGAGCACAACAGAGCATTGCATAATGCGTCCTCACGAGAAGAAGAAGAAGAAGAAGAAGAAGAAGAAGAAGAAGGAGAAAAAAAGAGTGAACTTACTTCCATAGTTGAATATGTGCTCCATTAGCGCTATCTGAGGTTGATGTATCCCCAATTATCGTAATAAGATCAGCGTGGTCCCGTTCTCCTCGGATGGCGAAAAGTCTCTCAGTGCCATAAAAATGATCAAAAGGACTTTGTGAAATACACCCAAAGTCCCAGTTGCGGTCTTTTAGCTTTTCTTTCTTTCCTTAATGGTGGCAAAAACACAGCGTTAATTGAATATGATCTATTTCTCTTTCCTTTTTCCTTTTCGGGCCCATGCTGCTCGAGCAAATGAACGAGCGGAGGGGTTATGGCAGACTTTATCGCACGGAGGCTGAACGCCAGCCCCCGGGATACCTTTCTACTTAAGATTCACCATTCTGGAGAATAATTCGGCAACAACTGCAGCGCGGCCTGGGCGCGTCTTCCGGCGGCGGATGTCTCGTTAGACACCCGCTCGCCTCGGCCCCCCCCCTTTTTTTTTTTTTTTTTTTTTCGAAATCATTAATGCCGTCAGTCTAGGGCATGGGAATGTCTGCGGCGGCGCGATTCCCAAAATCCTTTTTTCCATTCTTTTTCCTCCGTCCCGGTCCCGTCGTCGCATCACACAGCGCTGGCACCACGTGTTTGACACTTGTGTATTATATGTTTATCAGTCTCTAATGAAATACTGACAAGTCCCCCCCTCCCCCCGCATGAGGGATTCTGTGTTCCATTAATAGCCCTTAACGAACCCACGGTTCTCACAAAAGGCCGGTCCTATTGCACATGACAGCAGAGGGGCCCTTGGCCTTGGTCCCCCAGAGAGAAAAGATATTAGGCCTTAGCCATGTCTGCGCTACCTCTCCTCCAGTCACCCCTCCTTCACTCAGTGCTTCTGTCTCTATCACATCTACGTTGTCTGGTTCTATTATTTCAGGGCGCAGATCACTTGTTTGGACGGAAACGTGACGAAGGGAAGTCATCCGCCACAAAATTGTTCAATGAGAGTTTTCTGAGTTCAGTAAGCCGCGGGCGCGGACGATCATGTGCAGGTGACTAACGCGGAAAGTGGGAATCTATTTTGTACCAAAGGCGTAGAGAAAGCTCAGGGTTTTTCAGAATATCCGCCTTTGCCCTCATCCCTTAACTTTTCCTCGGGTGCTGAGCACAATCGGTTCCTTTCTGCCCGCCACCCATTGTGCACAGTGTGCATTTCTTAAAGCGTTTAATGTCCATGACCTGGAATTAGGTGTTTCTCATTTATTTTAAATGCTTTTGTTTATCGAAACAAACCGCGTTATGACTGAGCCCTCGCCCTTAAAACGCGGCGCCTCCGACGCGGGTCCTACATGATTCCTCTATTAGAATGTGACAAAACGTTTGGTCTCACTCCAAAAATAATGGTCTGTAACATCCGTTAATGCTCCTCGCAGTTTATTTGCAAATGCATCCCCGTGTTGAATAAAGGGGGCTTATGTGCACATCGCCCGTACAGATGATTTTAAGCAGATGGGCCTGGCGTGGCTACTGTGCTATGATTAGTTTCCAGAGCGTTTGTGAGTGTAAACCATCGGCGACACGGATGAAATATAGCCCAGGTTCACGGGGAGTGCAGGGGAGAAGAAATGTACCCAATCTGTAATACACTGTGTAGACTAATATCAGCTCCTTTTCTCTGATATTGCAGTGAGATATCGATCTGGTAAAATTGTCCCATATTGGAGCTGTCTGTTGTGATATTCATCATGCTGTCACCTCTCCCCAGTACCTACGCGTTATTAGAAACCCGGGTTTGAAGAGGTTGAAGGATTTTAGTCTCCAAGATGTAGCAAACAATTCATCATGGACGAGAGGAGAGAAAGAGAGGAGAGGCGGGGGGTGGGGGACGGGGGGGAGAGAGAGAGAGAGAGAGAGAGAGAGAGACAGAGAGAGAGAGAGAAAGAGAGAGATTCAGGTGAGGTGACGCCTGGGTTAAGATTTATGTCTAGTCAGGCTGTACATTAAGAATTATATCATCAAGCAGGAGGACACCAAGGGTTTCACTGCCCTCTGCTGAGTAGGCCTATTTGCTTCCCTGCCGCCTCAGAGAGACCCTTCTCTTCTTTCTCTGTATCTTTTAAGCTTTAGTCTATCAGATAGAGACCCAGAGAAGGCAAGGCAAGGCATGTTTAGTTGTACAGCACATTTAATACGCAGGGGCACCTCAAAATACTTTTACATAATGGCATGAAATGCACTGTATAAAACAAAGAATAATAAAACCATTTCAATAAAAGGCTAGAAACTGATAATGCCATACGCAGATGACAGGTTAAAGTGCAAATTTAAAACACGGCCTTTGGGACTGTAACCCAGCCTACACACTTAAATAAAGCGGGACTCACACCCTACATCCACTTCGGTTTTTGGGATTCTAACCCAGCCTACGCACGGAACCATGGTGAGACTCAATCCCTACATCCACCTTGGTCCCTGGGACTCTGACATAGCCTACATACTGATTTGTGGTGGCACTCAAAACCCTAGATCCACTTTGGTCTTTGGGACTCAACCCGGACCCAAAGATTCGGGAAAAAAGAGAAATGAAGAAATAAACAACAATCTTGAAAAGACGTCGGAAGTAATCGAGCTAGGTTTTTGTTTTTTTCATTTTATGTGTTTTGCAAAATTAGCCGGGCTGCCATTTTTATTTGGCGGCGAGTGTCAATCACTCATGGCGAAATAAGCCTTAACCGGTGCGTGCCACATTCAATTTGGCCCACTTCAGGGAGGGCCCCCGACTCCCAGTCCCTGTTCCCTTTTTTTCACCCTCTCTCGCTGTCTCTCTCTCTCTCTCTCTCTCCCTCTCTCCCTCTCTCCCCCTCTCTCTGTTTGCTCACATTCCCTCCGAGCGCAGCCGGAGCCTCTTCCGCGAGGATCACAGAAGACATACACAGACGGAATCCCGCTCTTCCGCGCCGTGCGGAGGAGTCAGACTTTGATTCCTCTTTAACCGAGTACAAATGCTTGTCTGGGATTGTGCGAGCTGGAGGGGAGGGGGCGGGGGGCGGGGTGGGGTTCCTTCTGAAGTTCCCCCTCTCTCTCTCTCTCTCTCTCTCTCTCTCTCATTCTCTCCCTCTCTCACTCTCTCTCTCTCTCTCTCTCTCTCCCTCCCACGTTGGGACGTGGTGTGTGTCGGGGATGTTCTTGTGGTAAACAGCGTTTAGAGCCCAGCTGGTCAAATTGATCGGGGATCGCGTCGGGGGCCAACTTAAGAGTTTGCGATGCATAAACATGGCCGCCCCGTGCGCCCGGGGAAAATATGAAAACATGCAAACACCCTCTCGACACGCGCGCGCGCTTTCCGCGGCGAGGAAACAGATCGCCGTACTTCCACAGAGAGGGAGCGAGAGAGAGAGAGAGAGAGAGAGAGAGCGTCGGAGAGGGAGCGAGGTGGGACAACAACAGCATCTTCCCGGTTATGTAAACATCTCTTTTTGCTCCCCAGATCATTTTTTTTTTTTTTTTGGACTCCTCCAAAGTATTTACTTATCATTAATTATTGAAAAAAGAAAATGAGGAGGAGTAGGAGAAAAAAAAAAAGAAAAGAAACTACGACGAATAAACAGTAGATAATTTTTGTTTAATGTTTCACACAGGACTGCAATCCTCAGTGCAATTAATGCTAATCACCGTAGTCATCCTGTTTATCTTGAACCGGGGAGCGTGTTTGTCTGCGAGAGAGGGAGGGAGGGGAGAGAGGGGGGGAGAAAGAGAAGGAGGGAGGAGAGAGAGAGAGAGAGAGAGAGAGGGGGAGAGGGAGATAGAGAGGGGGAGAGAGAGAGAGAGGGTTTTCTCTTTTTTCCGCTTTTGTCTCTCTTCCGCCGATGTCGTGCTCTCTCCGCTCCTCTCCCTCCATCACCCCCCCCCCCCCCCCCCCATCGCTCCACCAACCTCCCACCACCTTCCTCCACCCACCCCACCCCCACCCCCCTCCGCTGTTAGTCACTCTGTCTCCTCGTGTTATGATGACCTCACCCCCTTTTCTGTCTGTTGTGTCCATTTAGACCTGAAATTAATCACATCCGACAATCTGGTCGCGCCATTCCCAAAGTTCAGGGGCTCCCAGAATGTAAGAACGGAGAGAGAGAGGGAGGGAGAGAGGGAGGGAGAGAGGGAGGGAGAGAGAGAGAGAGAGGGAGGGAGAGAGGGAGGGAGAGAGGGAGGGAGAGAGAGAGAGAGAGGGGGAGGGAGAGAGGGAGGGAGAGAGGGAGGGAGAGAGAGAGAGAGAGAGAGAGAGAGGGAAGAGAGAGAGGGCGAGGAAAGAGAGGGAGAGAGAGAGAGAGAGAGGCAAAGCAGCCAGACGTTATGTCGGAGGCCGTTATCGGGTAGTTATCGTTTGGCGTGGAGTGGAGTGTATTAATTACTTATCGGTTTTTCATTTTTTAGAGTCGGTCCAATGCGCCGGCGTTATTGTTCTTCGGGGTTTGTTAATTGTCACCCCACCGGCTGGAATTAAGGGAAAATTAAAAGCCTTAACTGTTGACTCCATCTGAAGTCACTCTCCACAACAATTTCGTAAAACAATGGGGAGATTAATGGGAAATGCGGCTGGATTTCTGTTCTCCAAAGCGCTTGCTACGGGGGGAACCAATTAACTACCCTTCAGGATGACTTTCACTCCTAACTGTCGCTCTGTTTCGCTGCCAGAAAGCAGGATTAATTCTCAATTAATCCCTCCAGCAGAACAACTCTGCCTTTGTCTGCCGGGGAGGACATGAGCGTACAACACGGAGGTTCACCCCGAACCCTTTTATTTTATTTTTTTATTTATTTTTTGTTTTTGTTTTTTTGGGGTGGGTTTTTTCGGCAGTGGAGTACCAACCTCCACCCTCCACCCGAGACCGATACGCCCCGTAGACCCGCTCTCCTCAAGCTGAAAATATTAAAAAGGGGAATGGTTGACAATGATTTTTCGTTTTAGGATTTTGAGCTTTATTATCCATGCATATTAATGAGTCAATTAATTCCATTCGTCCTCGCGAGTGGTCTGTTTTGTTTTGTTTTTTTCCCCCATGTTTTATTTTTTATTTTTTTTCCTTCCCCTGACCTTTTATCTTAGATCTGCTCACGCTCCACTTGATCTAAGCACTTACTCCATACTGCGTTTCCCATAGCTCCACATCCAAAATCGGGAGGGTTTTTCTTTCGTGTTTAGCAGTAAACTACCCCCTCCTCTCTCTCTCTCTCTCTCTCGCTCTCGCTCTCTTGTTTTAACGCTGCCGCACTCTCTCTCTCTCTCTCTCTCCCTCTCCCTCTCTCTCTCTCTCTCTCTCCCTCCCGCCCTCCCTCATCCGTCCACCCCCTCCACCCCGCCCCCTCTTTCCCTCTGTCAGAGCGCCGCTAGATGCAGCCCTCTCTAAATGTGACAGGAAATATGCTGCTACAGCAGGCAGAATATTTGCCTGATGGGATTTGCAATAAAATTACTGCATTTTCCCTTTCCATTACGATCTCTAAAATCCCGCCGCTCTAATTTATGATTACCGCGGCGAAAGAAAAAAAAAGAAAAAAAAAAGACATGTTATATACATAAAGACCAAAGTAGCCACGGTCCACATTTAGCCCATCCGGCTTTCAAAGTTAGTTGCGAGGACAGGAGAAATAATTGAAAAGTGCAGCTGGACTGTGTAGCATCTTGTAAGGGATGCCTAGAAAATGAGATTAATCAGCGCGCAGACATTGTGGGGGAAAAGTTTGCAGTGAATGCCTGACAGTCGTGCTCTTTCTCTCATTTCAAATGTTGGCAGGCTCGCAGGCAGCTCCAAGGGAAATGCGCTCCTTTCATACTTGAGTAATTGATGAATTGTATGCAATATGCAAATGAGAATCCATAAATCTTATGAATGACAGCTTAATTTATGTGAGCCTTAATGAATGCAGGATTAGATTTTAATTAAATATCCTCAAAGGCACCCTGACTGGGTAAGTTTTTAAAGCCTTGTTTTGAAGACTTGTTTCATATGCATCGCAGTTCATGAAAAAGAGAGATCAGTCGGCGAGCGGTTAGATGAAATTTCCTCGCAGTTTGAAGATAAGACCTCTTCTGTTTTGCTTAACCAAAGGCACTCGCAATTAATAAATATTGGAAGCGAAAAAAAAAAATCATATCTAGCAATCTCATTTAGGCTTTCCTGGAACTGTTTCTTTTTTTTTTTTTTTTTTTTTTTCTCTCTCATACATTTGATTAACTGCGTTTACTTTAAGCCCTATCTGATTTCTAACATTTGGTACAGTATCTTTTTAATTAAGAGAATCATCCATTAGGCGTGGAAAAACGTGGACCAATTAAAGGCTTTTCCTCATCAATTCCCCGCGATGATGAGTTTGCTTACTCATTATCAGAGGCTGTCGATGTGATACCAAACATTCCCGGCCGTCACAGTTGCGGGGGGTTGTGGGGGGGGGGGGGCACGATTACAAAATCAAGCTTTTAATGTTAACGATGCACAGGAATAATCTTTTCTTAGATTCCCTTTCACAGCTGAAAGGCTTCAAACGGCTCCGACAGAACGCGATAACAAGAGGATGGCTTTTCTCGCGCTTGTACGCGCCGAGGTCTCTTTTTATTTTTATTTGTTTATTTATTTTTATTTTTTCCCTTCTTCATAACTCGTAACTCTTGTTTCGTCCCACACACACACACACACACACGCGCGCGTGCACACACACGCACGGCATCAGAAGATCCCGGCGGTGTCGCCCGGTGCGGGGCCTAATCAGGGCCGGAGCTCAGACAAAAGGGGAAGGAGGAAGACACCCGCTCTCCCAACTCGCCACTGATCTCCAGCCGGCGCGCACACACACCGCTCCACACCGGGGATCAGAGCGGCAGACAGCACTTTAAAAAGAGGTTTTAGTGGGATTGATGCTAACTCTCCCACCCCCACCCCCTCGCCCCCACCTCCCCCCTCCCGCGCCTTTGATTTCAACACCATTTGATCTGTGATATATTGTTCTGTAACAAAGGTTCGCCGTTTGCAGGCGGATGCAGCTGTTCCTATTGCTAATAAATAAAAATGTCTGTGTGTGTGTGTGTGTGTGTGTGTGTGTGTGTGTGTGTGTGTGTGTGTGTGTGTGTGTGTGTGTGTGTGTGTGTGTGTGTGTGTGTGAGGGCGTGCGTTTTTCTATCTGGCACCCATAAACTACTGGTAATCCGACTATCTAGATCAGATAAGGGCGACGGCGGGGCTACCTGCCGCTTGACAGGTGCGAGGGGGTGGGAAAAAAAGAACGGTTTTGATAATCCAAGAAGAGGGCTCAATGCAAATACAGGCGGAGGGAAGGATGGAGGGATGGAGGGAGGGATGGCGGGGATGGAAAAGGCGGATGAGTGAACGCATTCTCATGGAGTCTGTCCGGGAGATTATTATCATCATCAAAAGCCGGCAGACCGCCAAGGTCAGTCGGCGGAAGGTATGGATAGGTGTATGTTTGTCGCTGCCCGAGACCCTGTTTATTTCCGTCCGCCTTATCTCCCGTTTCCTCAAACTAGTTTGTCGCCACTTTGTGTATTTGACACCGTCGCCGGCGAAGGAAAACAAAGCTGCCGTTCGTGATGTCCCCCCGCCGCCCCCCCCGCAATGAGTCATTTTTATAATTAAAGTTAAACATTTCGCCGCCGCCCCGCCCCCCTCGACAGACATTATTATTATCTTATCTGCGGGGATTGTAAAATTGGTAGTAATATAGCGCGGTGGTGTTATTCCTGCCTCTCGACAAACACAGATAACCCCTCGTGAGAGTTGCATGCATATTGTTAAAGCGTTTGATTAAAGCAAATACAGACGGAAAGGAAAAAAAAATAATAATAAAACAAAATAGTTCAACTCAGCAGATTCGGGGGTCTGGGGCGGCGGGGGGGTTTGGTCCTGTGATTTTCTGCCTGCCCCTGCACTATGAAGGTAAGGAGCCGCTTTGTTTTATCAATAGGACGTTGTTTTCGCGGCTGGTCACCACCTCGGCAAACCAATCAATGGGGCATGCTCTGCTATCGCGGCGAGAGAAATGAAAAATAAACCCGAGATAATCCCTCAGTTAAAAGGTTACTCGGGGCGATAAAAGCTATTTTGTTAATTTATTTACTCTCTGCGCCGCCGAGATAAAGAAAAAGGAACAATTAGGGAATTCTAGGTGAGAGATTTTAAAAGGGCAATGACATTGGGTTAATATTTTATAAGGCCTGATTGGCAGAGACCTGGAGAGGCCTTTTGTTTACCCAGGCCCCAGATGGAATGATTCACTCGCTTGTTTTGGCCGGGCGCGGCGGAAATGGAATAAATATCTCCATCCTTACCTTTTAGAGACGTCAAACAAAGGAGCGAGATAAAAGGTTAATGGCTCAATCACCGCAACAGGAAATAATATTATGCTCTTTGCTCGCGGGTGAGGGAATGGAGTTGAATTCCTAAAGATATCCCAGGGTGGGATGAGCGGGCGAGGCAGAGGGTTTTTTTTTTTTTTTTTCGTGTGTGTGTGTGTCTGTGTCTGTGTGTGTGTGTGTGTGTGCTTTTCTTTTTTGGGTATGTAACAAAATCTAGTCAGGGGGAGGAGTGCGCTGGCTTGGGCTAAACATCACATTTGCGGGTTCCGATTGATTTATAACAGATCATAATCACTGCATTAACGACATTCTGGGGTAACAAGATCTCGGCCGCTCGCTTCCGTCGGCAGAAGGGAGTCTGATATTGAGATGTCAAATTATTTTTCTACCCCCCCCCCCAACCAGATCAACCCCTGCCCCGCCCGCCTCTTTCCACCATTAATATCTGATGTGATATTATACCTCTTATTATCCCTATCACCTCGTGTTGGCTTCCTGTAAACGGGGTGAGAACACGAATTTAATTATTGTGCTTTTATTGTATTGTTGCGTTGAAATTGGACCCGTGTGGAGTGTATTGTTGGGCCCGGTGTAATCTGATTGCCGGCGCGGCGCAGTGTGTTGGATGCTATCGGGTTCCAGCTGACTCTGCTGGGTCAACACAGAGACGGGCCATTAAAGGAAGTTTGGTTCAGGGAAAGTTCACCGGCTATTTTCTTTTCACTATGGCTGCAAAACAAAAAAAAAAAACAAGAGAAAGAGAGAGAATAGATGTGTAACATATTTGCGGCCCCCCGACCCCGGGGGCCAGTGGGCCCTATTTTGTTTTCTTAATTCAAGCCAGAGATATGAGCCCCCCGTGGATATCTTTAGTATAAACACAAATAAAGGAGGGAATGTAATTGTTTGATGACCCACCTCCAATATAAGAACCCAGCACTAGCCAAATACGCCCCCAATATAAATCTCGAGGATCTTTATTTTTTTTTCTTCTTTTCTTAAACATTTCAAAGAAAAGAAGAGAAAACAGTGAAGAGGAAGAAAAAAAGAAGGAATGAAAGGCAAACACGAGGAAAAAAGTACAGCAGCGGAGAGGAGGAACAGGAGAAATGAGAAAGTCCATCCCAAATTCCAATGGTAAATCCAGTTGTGCTTCCTATCTTTCCCCAGCAATAATGGCCTAGTTTGGAGGGCTTTCTGTGCCAGGCTATTTTAGGGAATCAGCATCTGCTGCTTGATAAATCGCCCGACTCTTTTGTTTGGGGCCAGTTCGGGCTCCTCTCCGGACCCGGCACACCGGACCACCGCAGATCACTGCGTCACTCTTACTTTGCGTGGAGGACTTTTGGCGATTTTTTTGGCTGGGAACGTTTTTCACCAAAGCACCTAAAAGACTCCTGAAGAGCAAACTCACTGTGATGTTAGTAGTTTCTTTGGAGGTTATGCCACCAGTTGTCATTTAATTTCATTCAATCCATCCAATTCAATACCAAGCACAGTCACAAATGAGTGGAAATATTGAATTTCGGCATTAGTCGAAATGTTTTCCATGCTATATAT
>NC_137210.1:11471036-11666036 GCF_960531495.2 Zeus faber | reverse complement strand
GTCCGGGAGACGCGTTCTGTTCGGTGGGTTCAACCTCCTCGCCGGCGCCGTTGACATTTTCACAAGTTTGGTTCCGTTTCGAAAAACCAACGACCCAATTCGCCGGGGAGGGGGGGCTGCGAGCGGCGTCGGCGCTTCTCACACTCCAACAGGAGCGGGGAGGCGTGTGTGAAACACATTGTTAACATATGTATCTTGTGCCCTTGACACCGCTTCCATTTAGGGAAGGACATCTTAATATGCTTAGGTTTCCATTTAATGAAATACCTTTTTATATGTGTCTGAACGCGCATGTGTGTGTGTGTGTGTGTGTGTGCGCACGTGCACTCTTATCTGCGTGTGTGCGTGCACGCCTGCATTCATGGCCCCCGGAGGGTTGGGGTGGGGGTGGGGGTGGGGGTGGTGTTGGTGGTGGAGCCGGGGGGGGCGATGGGTGGGCGTGGGAGGGCTCTGGGCTCCTTTCCAGTTGCTGATGCATTACAGGCAGATTGGCCCCCAAATCGGATTATTTGCTGTGGACTGACACCACGCTGAGATGACATCTCCTTTAAAGTGGAGAGGGCCTCCTCTCCTCTGCGCTCACACTCTGGCCACTACTTAAGCAGCGGCGGCTTCCATATAATTCATTTATGTCCTGGATGTGGCTTCACTCCTCTGAATAAGGCAGCGCCGCTTGCATTTACCATTAGAGAAATGAATGTCACCTCCGTCTTTACCCCGGGCTTAACCGGAAAAGACAATCTCTTGCACTGGCCGAGACCAGGGGGCCGATTCTTTGCACAAGCAAACGCTCGGGCGTCGGCTGGCGTTCCCTTTTTTTGAGCACAATTAGCAAGTCGGCGCCAAGAGTGGACCGTCTAATCCTGCGCCACTTCAGCCGGCGTCAGAACAGATCCGGTGCGCGCGAGCTAATTTACTGTCGTTTCCCCTCTCCCTGCCTCCGCCCGTCCCACTTCCAGAGGTTAGCGCACTCTGTAATTGATACTAAATTTGTCACAATGCAAACGACGAGGTTCGAGGAGCGTGCGCCCGTCCGCACGGGGGGGGGGGGGGGGGGGGGGCTGAGAGTCGCATCGTTGTCCCCCAACCCGCCGGATCATCACCGCCAGCCCATGCGTAAAATCAGGAGGCCATGCTCGTTGACTCGTCGAGTGGCGCTCCCCTGATGCATTTTGGGTAAATAAAAGTTGTGTTTTATGTGTGTGTTTGTTTCCCGTGGCGCTGTCCCAAATCTACATAACGGAAAAAGCAGGAGTTCAGTTTTTTTTTTCTTTTTTGCCTTTTAATCACCGCCGGAGAAGACGGTAAAGTCGGTCTTATGTGTGCTGATGTGAAGTTAATCTGATTTTAATTTAATTATACCAGTTAGTTGCGAGGGCACAGGCATCGGGGTGTTTGTTGTAAGAATGTTCTGACATTGGCGCAGGTATGGGGCAGCTTGCATGTTAATTAATGATGAAGATCCTGACAATATGCAGAGGCATGACAGCGTTAAGCCAGTCGGCTGCTGCTTCCTTTGCATATTAATAGATCCTTCATTATTATTTAATATGACAGCTGCTCCAAGGGCTACCATCAGACCTTGTCTCTGTTATTTGCTGTTTTGTGCGCCCCATGTGACAGCGCCGTCCTTATTCTCTTTATTTGTTGAAATTAGAGCTTTGCCGCTTTTTTTTATTTTTATTCCTGTACGGCTCCGCGTCTCGGCCGCCGCGTCCATAGGACACGAGCGTCTGTACGTAAAGGTGACTTTGAAAAGAATATACGAGGCGGGATTGTTTTGCTTGCATGGTAATTGATGCAGATGAGCATTGAGTGGGATTGGTCCTGTTGACGTTTACACTTGTGGCGGTTTAATGGACTTGTTGCTGGGTGCCAACGTCTCCTCCCCCCATTACCTCCAGTGGAACTAGGGCGTGGGCTGCGGGGGGATGTGAGGATTGATAGAGCAAAATGAAACGGTTATCAGAACAAAAGGCGTCGATTTGAGGAGTAAAGTAACACCAAAAATGAAAGATCATTTCAGATGTGTAAATGCAGAACAAATTGATCTCAGGGCCTCTATTACTTGAGAATAGGCGCTTGATGCTAAATCCGGCGGCCTCTTCTGTGTCGATTTTTTTTTTAGACCCTCTGTACATGCTCTTAAAATGTATCCCCAGATATGGACATAATAGATCGCCTGCGCTGGAATGAGCTATGGAGGCTAAACTTCAAGAGCATCAGAGAGCACCGCTACCCCGGCGAGCAGCACCTGATTTGTGGGGGGAATTTATCACACAAACAACCCAGAGGTGATTTCAATATTTACTCGGCAGTCTGTTCTGCATACGTCTCATTTGGAAAACAGTTGACTCTTGGCCATTATACACAAATGAAGGCTGACCTTCAGACTGGGCAGAGGCCACATTCATTATGTGGAGAAGTATCACCTTCTTATGAGGCAGTGGCTTCTTCTTTTTCTTTTTTCTTTTTTTTTTTTTCTTTATCTTTTTCTTTTTTCCCTTCCTCTCTCTCCCTCTCTCTCTCCCTCTCTCTCTCTCTCTCTCTCTCTCTCTCTCTCCTCGGCTCCTGCCTATGCATATGGAACAGCAGCTCGGGTCCGCTGCAAACGAGAGGACCCTCTCTGACATGATGTATACTGTACGTCAATATGGTACTGATGTATTTTAAGATGCAAACAAGGCTCTAAATTATATGCACCTCCATGTCAGCGACTCAGAGTGACTCTCGCCATCTGCCTATCAGCTGGGGAGGAGTGGAGAGGCCGGCGTGTGTGTGTGTGTGTGTGTGTGTGTGCGTGCGTGCGTGTGTGCGCGTGCGTGCACGATGGCTTGCATCTATTAGAGCCACATGTTCGATTTCTACCTCTCCTTGTAGCGGTGTCTTACCCCAGACGCATGGCTAATAGCCACTCCTGAGTCCCATCACAGCAACCCGACAGCCGAGGAGAAGATAAACGCGGTGTTTTTGCGTCAAAACACGCAGCCGAAACCCGGCAGCGGGGTGTCGCCCGCCGCCGTTAAAACGGAGCCGGCGATAACGCTGCACGGCTGTGTGTTTCCGTCATTTTTTATTTTTTTTCCCCCTCCTTTCGCGGTTGTCGCCGTCGCCTGCGAGAAGAGCCTCGGCGCTCTCCAGAGACTCCAGAAAGGCCTTGAGTAGCTTTAGCTGCGATCCGTCCCCGCTGCTCATGAATAAAGATGGCGGTCACGTTCAATACACCCAGAAACCCTGGAACCCACCACAATGACAAACCCCCCTTTTATATGCTTTACGGTCGCCGCAGTGTGCCCAGAATGTATGTGTGTGTGTGTGTGTGTGTGTGTGTGTGTGTGTGTGTGTGTGCGTGTGTGTGTGTGTGTGTGTGTGTGCGTGTGCGTGTGTGTGTGTGTGTGTGTGTGTGTGTGTGTGTGTGTGTGTTGCGCTACACTCACTATATCAAGTCCATTTTGAATCAGGGCGGGTGTCAAATATACCACCGCGCTATGAAGTGGTCAGCGATAAACGAGGCGATGTGAGGCGATTGTTTCCAACGTCGAGTCCTCGGAAAAAAATAAACAAACCTTCCGCACGCGACGCCGCAATCAGCGTGTAAAGCGACCGTAACGTTTTAAATGGACTTTTAACAGACAGTTTTTACCGGAGTCGTAGCTGCAACTGCGCGGGGGAGCCAACAAAAACCCCTTCGTTAAAACGCTGCACAGAGATTCGTGGTCTTGTAATGTGAGATGTCAGGTTAAGTGTGAAGCCATACTGGCGAGTAGGCGCCTTTTATGTAAAACATTTGTTATTTCTCAGTAAAAATATTAGTTTTCGTAATAGGTTTTTAGTGTGCTCAATTGAAAGGGGTGAATATCAATGTCAAAAATGTTTTGGGTTTTTTTTGTGTACCAGACTTACTCCCTGCTCTATTTTACAAAACTGCGGGGGCACTTTTTTGCTCCCTTGCTCCATTAATTTCCAGCCCCGGAGGCTCCGGGCATATAATACCGCTTTTCAGAATTTCTTTTGAGGTTGAGAGAGACGCCACTGAATGGAGGACATTGCCTCGGTTTAATTTTTTGATGGAACATTTTGTTTAGTTAATTTTAACACATAACCCTCTAAATATTGAATGTGCACTAGAGCTGTTTTGTTTATGGTCCTGCATTCAGCTCCCTGACTGGCCTTGCAAGGCAATGACACTCTGAAGAGCCCTGTTATTATGAGCGGCTCCAAAGAATTTGAATGCCGATGTTAGTCATTATTCAGTTTGTGTGACAGTGGGGTTAGAGCTAATGAATACATTAGGAGGTATCATTGATGCAAGCCTCAATGCAACCGCAGCTTTTCCAGACTGATTCTCCGACTCTGCATGCACTTTTTACATCTCTCTCCCTTCTATCAGTCATAGACACATATACAGTGTCTGGCTTTACAGTATACTGTAAGTGTTGGACACAAACGCGTGAACGTACCGTTATCTCGACTCGATCCGTTCCCATCAAGCCGCGAATATATCAATACGGCGCGGGAGTCAGGGAGGCATTCATAAAAATCACACACGGCGCCACACACACACACACACACACACACAAACACACAGGAATCCATCCCATCAGCGTGACAACCCGCCGCCAAGATATTCCCTGTCAGAAGATGAAAAACCCTGAGCGGTGATCTCATCATCGTCTCTTATTCCCACGGCGTGGCGGAATTATTCATTGTTTTATTTCCAACAGTCGTTTTTGTTTTTTTTTGTTTTTTTTTTTCCGTTGTTTTCTTTGTTTTGTTTTTTTTTTTGCCAGTGCAGGTTTTTTTTTTCCCCTCTTTCTTTAAAGAGCGTGAGTGCAGACGTGTATAGGTCTCAAAGTGCTCTCTCTCCCCCTCCTCTCTCTCCAGGCCTGACAGCGGCGGCGGCGGCGGCTGCCAACGCTGCCATCGCTGAGGCCATGAAGGTGAAGAAGATCAAGCTGGAGGTGATGAGCAGCTACCACGGCAATGCCAACCAGCATGGGGCCGACGGCGAGAACGGGGACCTCAGCTCCAGCGTCGGTGAGGACGCCCTTCATTCCTGCAGAAATATGCGTATGTGTGTGTGTGTGTGTGCCACAAAAGAACACAATTGCAATAATTGACACACCCCAACACGCATGCAACACAAGCTCTTCATCCAGATAACTGTTAGCAACAAGGATCATGTATAATAACATGGTAATAACATGATAATAACATGGTAATAACATCATAATTTATCTAAAATATGGATAGAAGTTCTCAGACCTTTCACCTAAAAAGTGAGAGTATCACATTGGCGTTTCTACTTAAGTAAAACGATATAAATGTATTTTTTTTTTTCTTAAATGTATTTAAAGTATTTAAAGCGAAGTCATATCCAATATACCAGCCTTAATACAACGTTAACCCTACCGTACCTTTTTTTATGCAGATGAGTGCTTATGCATATCCTAGTTATAATATACAAAATAAAAAACAATAGGTGTTGTTATCATTTACAAGGATATGGATCTAATGAATCATTGATGAGCAGTTTGATGGACCCAGTCTCTGATTTTAACATTACATATAAATATAAAATTGTATTTTCTTAAAAAACTAGAGCAACATGAATAAAAACAGAGCCCGACCGACATCTAGGTTTGGCCGATAAATCAGCCATTTGACTTTTATTTTTACTACATCGGGAACGGGAGTTATGCCGCCAATGTCTCCCGATTCTTAAATAAAATAAATTGAAAGAATAACAAAGGATAAAAAGAATATTTATCCTGTACTTATGTTTTACACTACTTTTGTTACTCACCAAAATAAGCACAGAAGTCCGACTTTATAAATGAACACAGAGATGGTTTTCCAAGCAGGAAGCAGCGCTGCGTTCATGGGAAGCTCGGAAAACAAATTTGTTTCAGAAGTGAAGATGCATTCACTGGAACTCTGAAAAACACAAACGTAATTTAATATCATCTTTTATATTTTTTTATCCATCAAAAAGTTATTTGTGTGTTATTTTTATTTATTTCTTTGCTTCTAAGTTAAAATATCAAAACTTAAATAAAACATCTTGTTCCAAATTGATTTGAAATTTTGCACTTTTTGACTTAATATACAAAACATCGGTAATCGGTGGGCTAGGACTTGCAAAAATCGACATCGGTCGGGCTCTAAAAAAAACAATATTCGCCTTGAAATGTAGTGGTGTAAATGTCGACAGTCTCCAAAACTAAAAAGTATTTGTACTTTGCTACTTTCCGGCCACTGTGTTTAGTTTTTTATGGTTGGTTTCTACAGTACACAGAGTGGTGCAGTGTCATTTCCCTACTTTCTACGTTGTAAATATTCACTCCAGTAAGGTAAGTGTTGTTCTCTCTCCAGAAGTGTTACCCTTTGGTGTGGAATGAAAAAAAAAAAAAAAAGATAAAACACATTCTTAATAGCTAAGTGAAACTGTGAACACAGTTTCCCAAAGCTATCAGCTTTTAACAGCAACTAATTGAATTGCTGTGAGAGCATTGGTTTTTCACAATGTGCCATTTCAATTAATTATTAGCCCTAGAATGCAGAAGGATTTCTGTAATATCACACAGAGCCACTTAGCGTGTTGTAAAGAATGATAATGCAGTGTGGATTCATGAGCCCATTCCAAATTATAAACCGAGTGTAATCCCCAAAGCTTTGGTTGCTAAATGGTGTTTTTGATTCACTTACTGTACTAAATGGCTCGACTCCTGAATACATTTCAATGGCGGCGGCTGGTTCCGTCGCGTGTTCGGGGCACAAGGAGCGAAAAAACAGAACGTGCCTCTGAGCGAGTTCAGCAAAGCCAAAAAAAAACAAAACAACAAAAAAAAAAAAACACATAAATTCTGAGGTCATCACTCCGAGAGAATAGCGCAGACAGAAAGACGCCTGAGCCGGCGAGGTCACGGAAATAAAGATAAATGTGAATATGAACAGCAAGGCTACGGCAACGGAGCTAATAAGAAACTGTTTTATCTTTTTACAATTTAAATTGTAACCTTGAGCCCACAGCCAGCCGCACGGGCTCCCCGCAGAATCATAATTCTGGAGAGAGAGAGGGGGGCGCGCTAGGTTGTGGGTGCACGGTCCGCGGCATTAGCTCTCTGAGTGAAATATATGGCGGAGACGCCTCTCGGCCCCATCCACAATCAATTGGATTCTTTTCCTTTAATATTTACTCGCAGCGATGAGATGCTCGTCTGCATGGTGATGAACAGTCTGCCACTGGCGTTTGAAGGTGACCTGTCAGGGAGTATGGACAAATCTCTCGCTCGCAGAAATGTAGAAAATAAATCATTAGGGGCAGGCAGGCGGACAGGGGCCGTCTCTCTCTCTCTCTCTCTCTCTCTCTCTCTCTCTCTCTCTCTCTTTCTCTCTCTCTCTCTCTCCCTCCCTCCCTCTCTCTCTCCCTCCACTCTGCCCCGGATTCAAATCAGCCCAGATTTATGATTTGAATTAATGCTTCGTTTGGTCAAAGGAATGGTCGCGGAGACAAATGATGTTTGGTACTGAAGCCATCCTAATATTGATTACTGGGTGTCGCGGCAATCTCTTGTTTATATCATGCACTCTCCTGTGACAGGGTGGCCAGCAGGAGTCATCCCGATAATACGCCGGTGAAATATGGCCCCCGCTCCGCACCGCAGGGCCATGAAACACAGCTCGGAGCCAGTCGCCTCCTTCAACAAGCCCCGGGCTTCCACTCACATATTTATTTTCGACAAAAGCGTTTGAGAATTTTCACCAAAGACACGAGCCCGGCTTTAAACTAAATGTTATCGAGGCGCTATTAGACACTTTGGCTGGCACTCAACGCGCTGTTTCAATGTTTGAACGCCTTATACCTCGAGCTCTCAAATCCATTATGCCAGATCTGTAAATCACTTGACTTATACGGGCGAGACCCCGGCACAGGGAACGGGGAGGGGGGGGCCACCGTGCTCTGCCACACGGGGCCCTTTTCTTGAGATCGGGCTCTGTTGTTGTTCACAATGCTGCCGAGGGACGAGCGGGGGCCGTGACCCGGGGACACAGCTGCTCGGAGGAAACGGACGCATTCATTCGGAGGTTGGGAGCCGCGTCCGGCTCGAGCTGATTCACACATGCGGGGGGCGGCGCGCGGTGAATCACCGCCGTCCAAAACCTGGAGTCACAGCCGTGAAGGCGGGACGGGTTTGAGAGAGTTTCCCCGAGTTTTATCTCCAGACCGGTACTCCTGGGTTCATCCTTTTGGCGGTGGAATCGTTTTTCAGGTTCTTAATTTCCCAGGAAGGGTCGCTTCACGCCTGGGCTGGGGTCCCATCAGAGGGTCAGTTTGGGACTTTGTGGGAGTCCAGTGACCGCCAATCCAAAAGAGGACGGATACTTTTAATCAGGAATAGCTCCCCGCGCGGAAGCTGTGGAAAGGGATTCTCGGCGGCGCTGGGGAAAGCAGGTGCTTCATCTGGGTGTTTTGTCAGAAGCAGATCTGGTTTTGTGCACAGCTCAAGGCGGAGGGAAGGAGTGAAGGACACTCTGTTCTGTTTGTAGAGTTGGATTGCCTCCGCCGTCGTCTTTGTGTCGATGTAAATTGAACGGGCTAATGCCCCCCCCCCCGCGCGCCCACCCCCCACGCATTAAATATTCATCACAATTAGACCTTCCTGTTTGCATCAATGTTATTAATTATAAGGGGGGAGAAAAAAAAAACAGCCAGTTCAACCCTCAGCCAAAATAACCAAACATCCTGTTTGAGAGAGAGGCGGGGGGGGGGGGGGGGGGGGGGGGGAGAGAAGAAACAAGAAAGAAAGGGTGAGGAGGAGGAGGAGGAGGAGGGGGGACGGGATGGGGGTGGGGGCGTTCTCTTTCTTTTGATTTTTTTTTTTCCCCTCGCACTCTTTAGGGCGGCAGACGGAGCCCTCGCCGTCCACAATGTGGATTGTTCCTGCGCCTCTCAGGAAATGCCACAATTACAGATCACAGACCAAGCAAAACACGTGTGGCGCTGGGCCTGGAGGGGGATAAACAGCCCGCCCGCCCCTCCCCCGCGCACTGACCCCAGCCACAACCTTCATTACCCAGAGAGAAAATATTGTCAGCTGCCCGCTAACAAACACCTGCCAATTTCAACGGGAGGAATTGCTTTTTTTCTCTCTCAAAGTGTAAGGAGAGGGGGAAAAAAGTAAGTGTTCCAGACCTTTTGCGAAGAGAAAGGAAGGAGAGTGAATGACGCCTTCGCAAATGCCTCTCTCTCTCTCTCTCTCTCCCTCTCCCTCTCGCTCTCTCTCCACCTTTCTCTTTCTTTGGCCACCGGGTTCCGCCCTGCCACTCATCCGACTCCTCACCGCGGCAACTCTAATGGAGCTGAAATCCTCCCTGTAATTAGATATGGGAATTCCGCCGTCATCAGCCAGATGATGCCACGGATGCACAAGACCAAACAACCTGACGACAGCCAGCGTTTCCAACAAGTACCGGAAAAAAAAAGAAAAGGGGGTGGAGATACAAAGACGAAACAAGAACAAATTGGACCGGAGTACCTATGACATTTCATTTCATTTTCTCAAACTCCATCTCGACCACAAGGAAGCGTCATAAACCGCTTGAGTTATGTTCTACCGCCGACTACTGAAAAGCCACAAGCCCTCCATCTCCCGTCCATCCGTGGCTCCCGTCCAGGCTGACGACACCGGGATAGGGGCCGGTGGGAGGGTGGGTTGGGGTGGGGTGGCCACATGGTAAGCGGTGGTTTTGGACGGGCGGTGACAGATACCTGGAGTGCTGCCTGACTCAGAGCCCAGAGCAAAGAGTCCCAGGCTCCGGTCGGGATGATGAGGAGCATCATTCTCCTTTTCCCTGGGTCACGGTGCTAATTCCTGCCGCCCCGCCCCCCCCCCCACGACCGCCAACCACCTCCAACAACCCACGCGTGTAGGTGCGAGTGTTTGCATGCGGCGCCTCGCACGCGCGAGTGATGCACCCACGCGCGTGCGCACGCACACGTACATGGCGAGCGAGAGAGTGAGGCGGTGAGAAAGAGGGGGCCTTGGCCCCTGAGAACGCTCGACGAGAAGACCACAGCTGTACGCTCCCAGCAGCTAATTGGTCCTTATCTAGCTGTCCCATTCATCTTCATTTTTTACCAATTACTGAGCATTATCTGTGTTCTCAGTTGGGTATGGGACTTAATCCTTTTTGGTTAAGCTGGTGCTACAGCTTGCAAATTTCCAATAGAGGAGGAAAAAAGGAGGAGGAGGAAGCAAAAAAAAAAGGAGGGAAGGGGCGGAGCTGGACAGTAGAGGTGGGCCGAGCAAAATTCCGAGCCAAAAAAAAAAAAGCCCAACTCTGGAAACTTCCCATAATCCACCGCCGGCAGGAAGCGATCAATAAACAATGACATCACATGAAGGGGGGGGGGGGATATAAAGCGAAACGGAGAAAGAGAGGGAGAAAATGGAATGGATCAATTATTGGTGTTATAATTCAAGTCCTTGTTTGCAAACCTAGCAGCGTCATTGATTAAGCTGTTCGTGTTGCACTCACCGTTATTGACTTGTTAAAACCATATTTTCTCATCATCAGTGGTTTCACGTTTGCGGTCACACAGATAACAATGCTTTAAAGGGCCCCATTAATTATTCACCGTGTATTCATTTTTAAATCACAACAAGTCCAAATCGTCCTGTTTACCCTGCAAACAGCGCAAGCAGGGTACATCGCTCATCCAGAAGGTACATCAAGACACCGCAATCTGGGGGAGTTAGCCTTAATTTTCCGAGATCAATGCATAACTAGGCTCCGCTCTATATGGGGTCTGCCGCGGAGCCGGGTGGAATCAGCCCAGAGACCGCACGCTAATTATCACAGTGTTTACGGCTCTGCTGGAGAGTATTTCCACCATTTTGGATCAGGCGGGAGCTAACAAATGACATGAACGATTACGTGGGCGCCAGACGGACGAGAAAAACAAGCCTTTTAAGGCCGGAAGTTCGGGGCCGAATCCCCGATAAAGGAACGGGCGGGAGCGTCGCCGGGCGCGGGATTTTTTTGAGCGGGGACCGGGCGGGCCGTGCGCCGCGGGCCGCCCTCTCAAACGGAGCGTGTGCGCACGGAGACGGCGCTCCGGCTCTTTGATAGGGATCTGTTTGGTCACACTCTCTGTGCCAGCTGTCAGCGCGGCTCCACTGCTGCGATTTAATTAGTCTGTTTATGTCCTTTCTAATAATAAAGCTCTCCGGGTGGAAGGACACATCCGACGAGCTGGAGCCGGAGCTCCGCAACCTGCTAGACGCGCGAGCGCTGGTGGCCCCGGCTCTGCTGAATGTGGGCCACGGTGGAGGATGGTGGCTACTCCGTCGCTACTCGAGACAGAACAATGGCCCCCGGGCTCAGATCTGGTATCACCCCGCCCCCCTCCCCAATGCTAACCTTAACCATTAGGGGATAAAGCACATACTGACCTGATATGAGTATCTAGGGGCAACTTCATCCATCTTCCTCCCTAGCTCTCTTGTGGGAGCCTTTGTCAGCGAGGGCTCAGGAGAGAGACTAGATTGTAGCCATGGGCTGAATAATATTCAGTCCACGAGCTTATCATCCCGGGTCTTTCGGCGAGAGAGATTTTTATCCGATCCGGTTCACGCCGTTGTTCGCCGAGTTTGTTTTGTTTCTCCGTTTCCCGACAGCGGGGATGTGTTTTGCACTTTGCAACGGGCGAAAGGGAGAAAGCGTAAGCAACGGCGGCACCGGGAGCTCGGAGCAGACGCGAGCAGACAGGCAGCCTTCCAGTCCTGGCGGCGGGCTTGGCGGATCTCCGTCTCTCTCTCTCCTGGGCTTTGGCCCTCACCATCTCTCTATTAGTCTACAAAGGCCCACGGGAGCCAGGTGACAGATAAGTGAGGGGACGACACACACATTTTAATAGACATTTCAAAAGATAAACTTGATAATCATCCCCTCTTTTTAATGAAGTCTAATGTCCTCGTTCTAATTCCACTCGCGCCGTGGCTGTTAAGCATCAGGGTGGAAAATTTTGAATATGCATGACGGGGAGGCGCGCCCATGTAGCTACAAAACACACAAATGCAGACAACTGCAGAAATAGATTGTAATAACAAGGGGAATTGATTAAACATTATTGATGTAATGATGCATATCAAGTTCTATCATCTTTGAGTGGCAGAAGTAGACTGAAAGAGAGAGAGAGAGAGAGAGAGAGAGCGGGAGGGCGAGCGAGCTACACAAGCCTCATGTCATGCAAATATTTGTTTGACTGTCTCTTGCGGTTACTTCACCATAGCAGGAGCGGAGCTCTAAAAAAAACCACTGACCAGTCGGCTTGTCATCCCTCATCAGCATTAGGCCTCACTCTTCATTAATTGGTGAGATTAATTTGGAGGGCTTTGATGCGGGGGGGAGTGGGGGGGTGATGCACGCGTCGGGCTGTCCCCTCCCCACCATCCTCTGTCAGGTTGCATTTAGCCAGGCAAGGGGCTGACCTTTGGAAGTGAAGAGATCAACACAATTTGAAAAGACAATGTCACTTGGTGTAAATGTGATACGTGTAATAAATGACGTTCAACCTTTCGCTCGGCGATGATGAGCTTTCGCAGGTTTTTTGGGTAAAAGTGAAATATGCGTGGACCGTAATGGCGTGGCCTTTTTTTTTTTAAATAGGCACATAGCCAAGGTGGTGCGTCTGCGCGCCGTGCGGCTAAGAGGACACATTAGCACGCTGTAATAATATTACCGTGTGCATAATAACAGTAATGATGAAACAATAACGACAGCGAAACGTTTACGGGTTTGCCGGGCGAAGGTATTTTGAGCATAATCAAAATAGTTGCCTCGGTCCTAAAGGTGTCTCCACTCAATTACAGTACGGAAAGCCTCGTCCAAAATAGCTATCACGCCGTACGCCCGGGCCAGACATCTTCGCCATCATCGCTCGGCTACCCGCCCGCCGCCCCGCCGCTGGGATAAACGAGATAAAGACAGAGAAAAGTTCAAACAATGTTCAAGAATTGTCACCATCCCAGCATGCCCTCTACTGTGTGAGCAAACGCAGCAAACGTGTTTTCATAAATTGCGTCTGGGGTTCTTACCAAATAACAAAGGACACCGCACGGCGCACACAGGCATAGTGACACAGATCCACTGTGAAATGCATGGATTTTCCGCGATCGCTATCATTATGCACATTACATCAATATCATTAGCCTGACAGCTGTAAACTATATCCCATATTACAGATTTTCTCTCATGACGTGATTTTAATAGAGCTTGGTGAACTGACAGGGGATAGCGATGCTAATTTTGTAATTAAAACGGATGATCCGATGACCACATGCAAGCCGATCCGCCCCCCGCCAAAAGAGATATGACGGCAGAGTGGGCTCTGATTGATAACACTCGTCAATATATTTCATTTCGGGAGCCCGAGTCAAATGACAACTGGTTGTCATTGACTGAAAGCAATCTTTTTAAAAGGGGGGAGCCTTTGCTAAGTATCAGATGGAAATGATTCCTCTGTCTGCCCGGGTGTCACTGCCTGCAGGAGCTTTATTGATTGGGCTTGAATATATTGCACCCGCAGTAGTAACAGCTGCTAGTAATGTCTCTCCTCTCCTTCTGCTCCCTCTCTTCTGCCCACAGCGCTCTTTTTTTTTTTTTTTTTTTTTTTTTTTCCCCTTGCACTGCGGTTTATTGTTACGTGCTCATGTGCTCATTGAGAGTGATGTGCGACAAATGCAAAGTGAGCCCGGTTCCGACCCAGATTAGAGACGTGCACTAATGCGTCCCGAAGGCTCGGCCCGTCCCCGGCCATGTGCGTGATTGTGTTAGCCAAAGCCGCCATTGTGTCCGGGCGCTCGCTGTATAAGGCGCTCGTCCACGTCCGCGGGTCCGTATGAGAGGATGTTGGCATGGTTTGGTAAAGGTCATTTACCGTAATGAGATTTGCCACATGCAAGCGTATGGCTTGATTATTGCCCCCGTTTGTTAACATTTTCAGCGAAAAGGCAATGAAGATTGGGTGGTGGTGGTGGTGGTGGTGGCGGCAGTGGTGGTGGAGAGGGGGCGCGGTCAAATGAGTTTTAGCATTTTCCCCTCAAAGATAGGATGTTTTTTTTTCCATTTTTTACAAGGTATCTGTCACCGAGATGATTGATCTTCCAATTTCCATAAGGAATGCATGCCATTAGAGCCGCGCATTTAAATTATCTGATAAAGTTGGTGTTTTTTCTCTGTACTTAAAATACAAACACCACTGTCTTATTATTATTATTTTTATTTTTTTAACCGCGTGTGTAACACTCCAGTGGGTTCGGTTTTCGGAGGAAATCAATTATGCAACTTCATCGAACCAGAAATGTTTTCTTCTCGGGATCTCTGTCACGTTACCTTACTCCGGCGCAAGTTATGAGTACCCACCTGAATCAACACCCACTTTGTGTCGCCGCGGTTACACGCAAACACACACTTTGTCCATTGATGTGAACCAGAACAATCGGATCCCTGAGTTCCCCGGGTCTCCGATTCCCGCGGGGGGGGGGGGATGTCGAGCACATTGTTTGCACGTGTTCCCGCGTCCGCCCAACCCCCCGCGCGCTCCCACATACGTACGTACAATTATACACTTTATAGAGCATCCCCGTCTCACCGTGCATCCACATGTTTCCAGGTAAAGCTCTCCTTGTTAGCGGGAGATTTATTATCGCTTGTGCGCGCGCACGTTGGCGCACGCGTACGTACGCAAGAGTGTGCACTTGTGTGTTTAACAAAGGCAAGATGTTTACTTTATTATCAACATTAACTGAGTAAACACCCCTCCACCACCCCCCCCCAAAAAAAAAGAAAAACGCTTCAAAGTTTCACTCAATGACACTGAGGGGCTGTGGGTGGCTACATCAAAGCCCCACTACCTTCCTCTCTCCACTTTAATGAGAAACAGAACTCCCCAGCCTTGACTGAACCCACCATCTGTGTGTGTGTGTGTGTGTGTGTGTGTGTGCGTGTGCGTGTGCGCGTGTGCGTGTGTGTGTGTGTGTCCGTCCGTCCGTCCGTGTGTGTGTGTGTGTGTGTGTGTGTGTGTGCACCACGGAGGCTCTGCCTTCACATGCGAGAGGCCTCCTCACACGGAAGCGTCGTCGCTGGACGACTTATTAACGCCGCGAGGAGAGCTCCAAACGTTGTTTTCTTTCTTCTTCTTTTTCACGACCATTTAATTTTTCTTTCCTTTTCAGGTTTTTGTTGGGTTTTTTTTTTTTCTCGGGGGGCGGGGGGGGGGGGGTGCCAAACCCAAGTTTTGGCCACAACAAAGACCCCACACACCCCTCCCCCCTATGGGCGCGCACCGCCCTGTCGCACCTTATAGAGAAATATGTAAGCGGCGTTGCAGGGCTATTTTTTTTTTTTACAAGGGCAATTAGACAATTTTTTCTTTTTTTGAACACTAACAGACAACACATGTGAGTCGGTTCATTTAGCTGTTTGTCTGCAACGCTCCCTGTTCAGTTTGAATAAATCAGAAGAGGAATATTTCCCCGCCGCGAAAAAAAAAAACCCGGAAAAAAGAAAAGGGAAAAAAAAAACGCGGCGGCTTAAGCGGCGAGCAAATCAGCCCTCCCTTTGTCTTGTTCAATTCAAATCAAAGGATAACCGGGAATGTTTGTTTGACAACAGCGTTTACCATGCATTGTTTCCGCAGCCCAGAGCCCTCCCAAACAAAGACAGATAGGCTTTTAAACAAGTCATTTAATTAGCACCGGATCCCCGGCTCGGGCTGCGCCAACCAATTATACATTCCTGAGGCATGTGCAGGTCCTATTTCACGGCGAGCGGGAGGCAGATCCTCTCCAGCCGCTGTCTCTTACAGTACATCTCTCCCCGTCCATTTAAGAGAAGGTAAATAGCTCGGACAGACAGCTTCATTAGCCGGCGTCTGAAGAGCGCGGGGCCGATTGTCGCTTAAATAGTGCCGCTTTTTACTGCAGGCCCGGGCGGCGACCTCCGATCAATTACAGCTGACGTTATTGTTCGCGGGGAGATTTTTTATTTATTTATTTATTTATTTTCCGGAGGAAGAAGAAGGGGGGGGTAAAAAAAAAAAAAAAAGCGAGATAGGGCTGTGAGCTTTGGCTGGAAATGTAATCTCCCCCCCCCCCCCTGCCCGCTCGTCTTCTTTGGTCCTTTCTCCGCACAAACAATAAATCATTCAGTTGAAAGAGATAATAAAGTGCCAAGTAGGAGCTGGTTTAATTTTTGTCAGGGGAAATCTGTCCTCAGCGGAGTTGGGGAGAAAAGGGGGCCCGCCGCACCAAAGCGCTCGCAATGACAACGTCTTTAGTTTCCCCCCCTTTTCTCTCCCCTCCGTAAAGGACTATTGTAGATCGCCAGCAAAACGTCTGTTTCCCAGAGTTTCTGTTTCCACGAGGATTACCGGCACAACGGATAAATGCGGGCTGTCATTAAAATAAATTACTGCGCTCTTTTTAATCATTTTAAAGCATTCATCATTCGACCCTTTTTTTTTGGACGGGTATGTGTGTGAGCGCGCGCGTGTGTGTGTGTGTGTGTGTGTGTGTGTGACTCTTTCAAGTATCGACGACCGGCTGACGTGTGGTTTTCTGGCTGCGTCTGATGTAACAGCTTTTTAATCACGTTGCTACCGAGGGCTGTTTTAATTCATTCAATTCATCCTCGGCGATTCAGATCTTTGCTTATCCACGCATGAACTCCCCGGCACCGCAGAACATAATAGCTGAGCTGTTTATATTGGTATTAAGTGATTTGTAGTTTTAATG
The DNA here is from genome assembly GCF_960531495.2 of Zeus faber. Classification (NCBI taxonomy): domain Eukaryota; kingdom Metazoa; phylum Chordata; class Actinopteri; order Zeiformes; family Zeidae; genus Zeus; species Zeus faber. The sequence continues at coordinate 11,649,234 of NC_137210.1, read as the reverse complement.
ACGGCAAATAAGAGTTCACCTTTTGCGGGTCCCTGAGGCTTTCTCCAGGTAAATTACTCCGAATGCGGTGCGTTTATGCCCTTCAAGAGGGGAGCGCTCCCACGGGGATTCAACTCTAATCAAAAGGGAACTTTCCTATCGGAGATAAACAAGGACCGACAAATACGTTTTGTTGTTTTGCGTGCCCACGGAGCATTCACGTAGCGTTGGAATGTGAGAAGGCATTTGCTTTGAGTCACCCCTTTTGTTAAACACATAATTCACGTTCAAATGTAGCGGGGAATCCAGCCAGACATCGTATTTCACCGCGCCCCGACCCTGCTCGAAGCTTTTCTTCCGCGAGGGTTAGGTTTACAATTTTGGAATAGTTTTGCAACAACGCCAGACACCCTTGAGTGAGTCCAGTCCCACCGCCTCCACCTGGTGTCCCTGGTTTGGACGGCTCCGCTACCGGGGCCCGGACGGCTCTTTAGGGACGCCGGACGCTGAAAGTGAGGCTCTCGCCCCTTCAAGTGGGACAGTCCGCTTTTTCGGATATCCCAATATCCCGAAGACTGCGCGCCGCGCAGCGAGCCCCGTACCTCACCGCCGAAACCGAACGGCGGAGAGAGTTCCGACGGATCCGTGGCGGGATTTGCGAGGTTCTCCGGCTCAGGAAGCAGCAGCATTGGTAACCCGGCCCTGGGAGAGTGGCGCTGGGAGGTGGATAGGTTCGCCAGCCCTCTCCATGTTGCCCCCCACAGTAAGTACCCCGGCAATCAGGGCTTCTGTGGCACTTTATTCTTTTCTGCGCGCCCCCCACCCCCACTCCCTGCTCGTCTTAATTGAGCTTAGCCCGCGCGCTGGTAATTGATTCTGACTCGGGGCTTCGGGAGAAGGCGCCGGTACAAGGTGACGCTCGGTTTCCGCCTCTCTTTAATCTCCCTCGCCTTCAGATTGTTTGGGAATGCCACTGAGAAACTGCACGCCATCTTTCTTGTGGAAATCAATGCTCCTTTTGGAAAGGGGGGGGGGGGTGACAGAGAGAAGTACTTCTCATGTCCTTTCATTCCCAAACCAGTGTCCTTCTCTTTAGAGGCTCCACCATGCAGATCTCCTTGCCCCTTGGCTACTGATGTTTTGTTAAGAAAAGAGGGAGCCGGGGTTGTTTTTGTGGACTGGCTTTCTGTAGCGCTGTCCCCCCCCCCCCCCCCCCCCCTCACCGCACACACCGCCCACCCCCACCACCACCACCCTCCTCGCTTTCTTTCGCACAGCTTTTTACCTTGAACCGGGCTGCCAAGAAAAAAGGGAGGAAAAAAAAAAAAAAAGGGAGTGGAGGAAAAAAAAAAATCAAAAAATCAACAGAGGGGCTCAATCAGATCCAATAGTGTCTATGAGGTTTTTCTTTTAAAGCACTTGAGGAAAAAGCATCTGAGTGGCGAAGGAATGAGACCAAACTGTTCCCAGTCACTTTTGATCCTGCGGTTTCAAAGTCTCCACGGAGCAGAGCGGGGATGGAGAGGGGGGGTGGGGGGGTGGGCAGACACCTAGCTTTGACCTTCCGTGCGCGCCCGTGTCCTTTGAAAGTTGCCTTGTTTTCATTAAGCCGTTCGGAAGCACTGTACAGTGCTGGTGTGTTTCCCGAACTAGAACACCCCCCCCCCCCCCTCCACCACCACCACCCCACCCCCTCCGTGGTATCTGTATGAGACTTTTCTCTCCTTCTTTCTTTTTCCTTCTTGGCAGACGATTATGTCTTTAGTTTTGCCAATTAGACGTCTATTTGCCGGGTAGCAATTGAATAATTTAAATCATTTGTAAGATATCTCTGATGTTGTAATGGAATAATTTGCGTTGCGTTTAAAGCGGGCGGGGTAAATGAAAACGCCGTTAGTGGAGTAAGTTGAAAGTGACTTTGCTGCTTTTGCTCATTTGCGATCCCTCTCCTTCCTCTTCTCCTTTTGTCCAGAAAATAGACGGCGTAATTAAGGATAAACTCATTGCCACACTGCGGTCTGATGGTACTTGTTTGTCATTAGCACGTTTAACTAGTCATTTGGGTAATGGCTTCTAAGATTGTCTTATTTTTACACAGATATTTCTTATATGTAAATATTGGGCCAATTTCCATAATGTGCCCTTTTTTATTCCTCATAGAATAATTGATTCATCTTTATAGCTCTGTAAACTTTGGTCTTTGAATGACTGTGTGTATAGTTATCGTGCCCCGTTTTCTTTATTATTATTGCAGTTGTATCTATTATTAACGTATGTTGTAAAACATTTATGTATATTATGTTAACATAGAGAGATACCCCGAGAACCAATTATTTTAAATTATTATGAATTATTGTAATCGCTGCACTATAATTCCTCTCTTATTATTGGACACCGATATTACAGGATATCTAAATGATGGGAATTGCTGTCTGGAGGATTAACAGCAACGGGTTTCAGGTTTTTTTTTTTTTTACTTAGTCAATTAATTTTTTAATTAATCTACTAACTAATAAGTTGCATTGTAAAGTAATCTATAGGGTCTTCTTGTCTTCCGTTGTTCTTAGGCCTGGAGCTTCCCTTCATGATGATGCCCCATCCCCTCATCCCGGTCAGCCTGCCCCCTGCCTCCGTCACCATGGCGATGAGCCAGATGAACCACCTCAGCACCATCGCCAACATGGCCGCCGCAGCACAGGGCCAGAGCCTGCACCCGAGAATGGTCACCTCCGTGATAAAGGTAGACCCCAATACAGATAGGAGCCGGTGGCCGACTACATGGGTTCGGGTACGATCTCCAGACGCTCTCAGACACACTGGATACTTATTTGGAGGGTGCGTGTTGTGGTTGTTGGGGTTGCAGGAGCGTGTGCCGGACAGTCCGTCCCCGGCTCCGTCCTTAGAGGACCACCGGAGGCCGGGCAGCCACCCGTCGTCCCACCGCAGCAGCAGCGTCTCCAGCTCCCCGGCCCACACAGAGAGCTCCTCGGATCGGATACGTAAGTCTCCATTTCCGCTCTGCTGTCCCAGTGTGTCAGGATTGCAACTTTCTTCGGCTAGCTGCCGGACATTTTTGGTACCGAATCAACACGCGAGACACTGAGGCCTCTGTTCTCTGTCCTTCCCAGCGGCACATCACAACGGCCTGTCCATGAACCAGGCCCTGCTCGGCCTGTCCCCCAACATCCTGCCCGGGCCCAAAGAGGGAGACCTGGCCCACGACATGAGCCACGAAGCCAAGAGGATGCACGCCGACAAAGGTCAGACCTCTTCTCTTTCAGTCCTAAAGATAAAATAACCAGAGTTTCAGCAGGTTTTTTAAGAAGGTCTTTAAATGTCTTGAATCTAGTTTTTACAAAAAAAAAAAGGCATAAAATGCATTAGTGTTACTATTAGTATAGTCTTACATTTGAATCCATTTTGTCTGATTTTATTCATCCCTATATTCCTTTTTGTCGAAAAGAGTCAAGTTCTGATGATTTCTGATGTTTTAATTCTAATAATCATGTAGTTCAGGACCCTATTTCTATCTGATACTTCCCCCTGCCATGTACCAAATATATACTACATACCTGTGTCTATTTACCTACAATTCTTTATTAGAGAGAAAATATTTGTCAGAGGATCTTGTTAAATGATGTTACAAATTGGTCTTTAAAATGTACAAAGCGTAAAATGTTTGATACCTGCAGACACCCTGATAGTTTCATTGTGATTTTCATTTGCATTTACTTCCACCCAAACATCACACCATTTGGGCCATCTCTAAAAATAACACTTTACCGAATTGCAGTTTTAGTTCAAACTATTTTCCATTAGACTCCATGTGCTTGTACTTGCAAGGAGACCAAATTCTAGATTTCCAATCGTGTTATTTCAATAGAAATTAAAAAAAAAAGTAAAAAGGAAAGAGAATTGTGTTAATCCATCGAGTAAATGGGGATTAAATACAAAATGAAACAAATAATAGATTTCAGTATTCTCTGTGGGTTCGGGGGGTTCAGGGGTGTTGCTGGGTGAGTGTGTGTGGGGGTGGGGGTTGAGGTTGGTAATGATATTAAAGCCACTGTGGAAATCACCGCACTGGATGTTCCCTTTTGGCTAGCGCCACGTGAAGAGCAGCGTAAGACCTTCACTCAGAGGGTGTGAAGCAGTGAATAGTAATAATTAGCAGGATCGTGAACCGTATATATGGGTCACAGTGTGTGTGTGTGTGTGTGTGTGCGTGCGTGCGTGCGTGCGTGCGTGCGTGCGTGCGTGCGTGCGTGCGTGCGTGCGTGGGCGTGGGAGTGTGTGGGTGTTTAGGGGGGAGGGTCGTATAGACAGGGGTTTTCGACGCTATTTCGAGATGCAGACGGGTTAAAATAGAGGAAGCAGTACTGCAAACATTATTATTCCCGTAAGGGAAATTTCTGACCTGTGAATTTCATCATTCAGTTAAAGCCACATTTTACATTGATTGTATTTTTAATTATAGAGTAACTAGTATATAGTCAATTCTCAAAAGACTCCAAAATTTCTACCATGATTACACTGTCCGGACGTGTTTTGGCTTGTTTGTAGATGTGAAACTCTAGATGTGAAGTAGACAGATAGGGAAATAACGGATAAATAGAAAGTGAGAAAGAAACCGGGGGATTAGGTGGAAACACACTAAACCAAGTAAACGTTTCTCCTTTTTCCTGATGTCTGGTAAACATCAAGCCCTAAATTGAAGCCTATTCACCGAATTAGTATTTATTTGAACTCCAAATGGGATGCCGTTCCTTTAGAATATTGAAGTGGGAAAATACGTCCCAGGAAATCACACTAATTCCAGTTATTTGACCCGCGCCACAATCAGGCGCAGACGCACGCTGTGTTATTGTCGAGATTGTCAATTCCTGATATGTCACCGGGCTTGATTAGGATTCTGGGCTCTCCAGCGCGTCTGCACCCGAGGTCTCGGGCAGCGGAAAAACATTTTTATAAAATAACCCATTAATGCAGAGGAGTGCAACTAAATTAGTTACCAATTTGCTGAGCATGAATTAATGAAGAGAGCTTCTCGCGGCTCCCACAGTTGTAATTTTCATAATAACCCCAGACCTTTATTTGGCAGGTTGTTTAGTTTTTTCGTTTGAAGGTTTTCATTAGTCTAATGAGGACTGTGCAAGGGCGAGCAGTCAGCACAATTTACATGAGGAAGCTATCATAATAAATGAGGCAATTTGAATAACACGCACAGGTTTATGCGGCGAGATAAGAGAGATTGTCGCAGCCCGATTCCGAGGTAACCAATACATTAGAACCGACTAATAACCAAAGTAATTCCAATAAAAGCCTTAAGTGAAGGGAATAAAATTAATGATAGATATATTGAACAGTAATGATATGATACATGATGCATTAGATTAATAAAATAAATGTGTCCCATTGTAAAAAGAGACGGCGGAGAGGCGCCCCCCCGCCCCCCCCGTTCCGGAAGGTTTGTTTATGGCGAGAGTTTTAATTAGCCTTGTTCACCGCATCAGTTTGTTTAGACAAATGAGATAACATTCCAATGGTTTAACGATATCTCTCCACTTGTTTGATCTTTACGATCCTGGCACAGCTAGTTAGATTAATCCCGTGGCAATGGCACTTTGAGAGGGGGTGGGGGGGGCGCCGCCCTGCGCTGCCGACCAAAGCTGCGACGCGTTTGGTTCCGCATTCGGCTCCTCACGAGCCACTCGGCAAAAAGTCGTTTTCAAAACGGACGACGTCGGAGCGAGAGTCGTCGGCGCCGAGTCGTGAATGGAACTCTCGCGGGGAATCGTTTCATTGCGTCAAAATTATTTATTTCGCCGCAATGCAATTGGTCACATTCACTATGAATTATGCCAAATGACTTGGCCTGTTTTGCCTCGGACTTTAATTTAGTCCTCATTAATTATTTTCAGTTGGCGACGACGGGAGACTCGCTCGTTTGGCAGAAGTGACTCGGGGCTCCCGGTTCGCTAAAAGGTTCGTTCGCCGTGAACCAATCGTTTTTTGTTTTTTTTTCTTTGCGAGATCGCCACCACGCGCCGCAAGGCGGGTTCGCGCGGAGACGGCTTTAAATCGACGCCCTCGGAAGACGGCGGCCATAACATCACACCAGCTCCGATCTTATGAACGGCGTGTTTCATGTCATCTCTGTCGATGAAGGACAAAAGAGTGTTTGTTGTCGTTTAAAACAAAAAACGTGGAAAAAAAAAAGAAAATACAGGTTTTTTTTTTGTTTTGTTTTTTTGTTGTTGTTTTTTTTGTTGTGTCACTCAGTGCAGACGAAGCAGATGGTAGGTTTCTTTTTTTTTGGGGGGGGGGGTGTTGTTGTGTGGTGTTGTCTGAACTTGATTAAATTTTGTCCAATTTTTCTGTGTGTGTGGTGGGGGGAAGATTAGATGATATTTGGGGAAAAAAGGCTGGTGGAAACCTAGCTGTTATCTCACATGTGGCTAATTGAATTGCTTCAAACGGAAAACTCTGCGGCGATCGCTTTCGACAAGCCTCTGTCTCATGAAACAGCAGGTAGCTGATAAACAAGGGAACATTTGAAAGCTACGGAAGCCTTTGGCTGTAAACTCACTTTGGACATCAAACACTTGACATCATCTTATTTCCTCTGGGAGAGGGTGTTCTGAACGGCAGCCATATGCATGTACGTCGGAGGTATAAGATTCTCCGTAAATACCATGTGGCAGATTACAAAAAGGAGCAAAAAAGGGACTTGTGCCAGCAGCGATATTTCTTGACTAAACTTCAGTTATTTGCGGTTTTATATACGAGCCAAATTCCTCATATGCCGGGGCAAAGCGTCCCCGCTGTGAAGTCAGAGGCTAATACAAGTCGGTGAAGCGATTCCTTTAAAATAAAAACAAAAAAAAAAATGATTTTTAAAAGCGCGTGAATCCCCGGTAACGCGATATCGCCACTTCCCGCCTCCGCTAAAAACTCCACACACTTGTCCACACAACAGGATACGCTTCTCATAATATCCATCCCGCCATTACACAAATGGCCGGGCCCTTCAGCGGGGAGGCGGCCCCCTCTCTACCTGCTGTCTGCTAAGTAATTGTTGCTCGGTCGGAAGGAAGCCATCCGAGCCACGCCTTCTGTTTGAGGCCGGCTCGGCCAGGACTCTGCCCTAGATGTCCAGCCTCGTCCTTGAGGGGGCCGGCGTTCCCGTGCGCGCGGCCCGCAGCCCTAGTTTAGTTCGCAGTCACAATGATGAAGTGTTGCCGTGGCGCCGCTGTATGGAACCTGCCGGGCTAATAGAGAGAGGAGAGGCCGCGCCGCGGGAAAGATAAAAGACATAAAGAAAGCCGGCTGAAAGCCTTTTTTTTTTTTTTCTTTTGCGAAAACTTTTTCCCCGCCGCCCGCACGCGTGATTGTAAGGATAAAAGGATGTTAAGTCTCACCGTCAGGGTTATCCCCTACTCTTAGGATGTAAATATCCCACTGACATTGATGGGTATCTCCGTACGCTATCATTAAAAAAGTTGGGTACGTTCGGTTCAGAGCGCCTTCCCCTCTCATCTCGCCGGCTTTAATGCGCGGCGTCGTGCTCGGTCCTCCTGGTGTCCTTGGCGTTTGGCGCTCTTCAAACACAATGCTGACTACCTGACTTCTCCCTTAAGTCAGGAGGCGAGATCATTAGCCATCACAGGGCCCCCGAAATGTGACTTGGCAGACAATAATGCTTTATGATCAAACAACTTGTCAGTTGCGTGCCGTCGAAATGAAAGAGTGCAAAAAAATAATTCAATAGAGGATCAATCAAATTTCCCCCCCCCCCCGCGCGCGAGGAGGACTGCTGATGGTGCAGAGAGCGGCCTATTCCTCCAGGACACCAGAGTTCATTTGGATATTTGTTCTCCTCCTCATGAATGTTCCATTGCGTGACACCATCTCTCGCTAATCACATTTCTCCGAAAACGCGTGTGTGCGTATGTGTGTGTGAGGGGGGTGGGTGGGTGGGTGGGTGGGTGGTGGTGGTGGTGGTGGTGCGGGGGGTTGCTTTTAGGGACGTTGAAAAGAGAGAGGTTCTTTTTAATCTTTGAAATGCCTCAAAAGTGACAGGATGCTTTCTCTTGCCAAGACGTGAGCCCGGGATGGGGAGATAAATATGCTGTGGTCAGCTAAGTGTATCTAGTGAGCGGAGAGGCAAATTTAATAATGCATTATCATTCACTGGCGAAGGTGAAATCTCCCTGTCCATCAGAGGGCCGCGGCCTGTTTCATGTTACCCTCGGCTGCGAACGAACAAGTGCTTTACTCAGCCATACCAGAGATGCACAGTAGGCAATAGCGCCTGCCACTACGCTGACTATTCTGGGGTGTCAGAAAAAGCAGCGTCCCTAATCAAAGCCAGCATCCATTGGACCGGACCGCAGACACCCGCGTTTCACGGACGGGGGCTTTTTCTCCAATAATATAATAATTATGATTAAAAAAAAAAATAATGACTGCGATAACGCTTTGGATTATGAGACATCCTTTCATTGTTTCCTTTTTTTTTTCACCCTTTTCTATTTTTATTTTTTATTTTTTTCCTTTTTTCGGACATCAGCGGGCGCATTTATTTTACATATCCGAGCATCTGCTATTATGCAGATTACGGAGGCATATTTACCCCCGATGCCCTTGGACATCGACGTTAAACAATTACGAAGACTGTGTACGATGCAGGAAAATTTGCGATTCAAAAACAAAACGATGCATATCTCAGCGGCGGCGGCAACTGTTGCAGTCAGATAAGGTTGACCCCTGAATATGTATTTCTGTATTTTTCAGAGACATTCGGCGTCGGGGTTGTTTGTCTAATTGAATATTTACATGTAAACAGTAATTAAGTGAGGCGCGCAACATGCCAAGGCCGGGCGCTGCCAACGTAAACAGCAGCCCGAGCCGCTCGCCACAGTCCATCATGTTTACAGACTTGCGATGCCGAGTGCTGTTTGTGTTGCTCTTTCTTGGCAAGGCCCATAAAACACCGGCAATCGGAGCACCGGCAATCCGAGCGCCGAGCGCAGCCCCCTCTTATCGCCCGGCGGTCCGCCGGCCGACTTGAGGACAATGTGAGTCAAACCTTTAAATTCTCACTCTACAATAATTACGCGCCTATACTTGAGCTTTTATATCCTTTCACTGGGAAAGTAAATCATTCCTAATAAAGAAGGGGAAGAATGGGGGGCGGCGGGAAGCGTGGTCGAGGACTAATTCTCTTCGCCGCCTCCCCCCTTTTCGGAGCTCCGTTCTGCTTTTTTTTTTCCCCCGAAAAGCCTTTCACCGAGTATCACCAGTCACCTTGACTTTGCAGCAGCCGCCTTACAGAGTCTGTTGCTTATCCTGCCTAACCCTGGCCTGTCAATTAGGTGTTTAAAAATTAATCTCTTTAACTGGAAATACCATGCCAGCTTTCTTCCCTCTGTAAATGAAGTGTTATTAATTCACACAGTCCAAAGCCAATGTTATGAATAATGTTATCAAACCAGATTTCCACACGTTTAACAAGTCTCTCCCATTAAAACCCCCTTATGTATTTTTATAACTGTGAAACCAGGGCCGCTAATGGATTTGCATCCCATTCCATTTTTTTTTTTTTTTTTTTCTCCCGGAGCCTTGGCGCGCCAGACAGCGCAGAGTGCAATTTCTGCCTAAGCCGGAGCCTTTTTAAGTTTACATTTCCCATTTCCTCTTTTGTTCTTTCATCTTCATTTAAAAGCAGCTCAGTACATCCATCCTGGATTAGCGCCAGCCAGCGCCCGACAGCCGTTCTCCGGCACCCGAACGGCTCGGCCTCTCCCGGCAGGATCGCTCTGCCAGGCAATGACACCAGTGTACGTCCGCGTACCCCCCCCCCCCCTTACCCCAAATCCAGCGTGGCTCTGATCTAATGGCGGGCACACCGAGCTAATACATGTTCCATTAAAACCCGGTGATTATGGGGGATTTCCTCTCTGTTTGTTTGTTTGAGTTCTTAATTATCAATATGTAATTGGCATGTGTGTATGATGTCGGGCGCATATGCGACGGCAGCGTTTTTATTTATTTTTTATTACCAGAAAGCGTGTCGCTATCGTGCGGAAACAGGGTTCCCCTCGTCCCTATCGGAGCTAAGCCGCGCGAGAAGTCGTCCTAATGAATTAATAAGCGCTCAACAAAAGACAGCTAAACAATGAGTGGGAAACAAACGGCTTGATGATCAGCGGGTCGGGGAGATTAGCTGTGGTGCGCGGTACAAATGATCCCCTTTTGAAAGTTGAATGATTCGGGCAAAATGCCCAATCAATAGTCTAGGCTGGCTTAATCTCTGGGATTCTTCTGGCAGGTCAATAAACGGACCTGGTCAATGGATGTCAATATTCAAAGACAATCTAAACACCCTCAAAGTGCCTCGCAATGACGTTCGCGCCCGGCCATTATCTTCTCGACGCTTTTGTCCGGAGTATTCTTGCAGCCACCAATAGTTCATATATTGTGGTTCTGAATAAACCTCTCCCCGAATAACCATTCGCAAAATGAACCCTACTGTATGTGTCTAGGGCTGCCATTTGTGACCTCTCCGCAACCTTGCCCCCGTCCGCTTTGACCCCTCCGCAGCGGTGGCCTTGGTGTAAAACGCCATTTCTTCTGCACTGCTGTTCGCTCTAAAGAGCTCATTTGAAGGTGTGCGCCGGCAGAAACAAAAGTCCTGTATGCTTTTATGCAGTCATCACAGTCAGCCAAGCCTGTAATCCTCAGAGGTCCCATAATGACATAGCCCCTGCATTTATTACATGGAGGAGAGGAGAGAGAGGGAAAACGCTGACTTTGAACAAATGAACACCCTGACCTTTATGCAATAAATATGACATGGGCCGCATAAAAAGACAAGATATCTTCCTCCTGAATGGAAGTCAACACGAATTTTGCTCCCTTGCTTCCTGCTGTCTCGGTCTCCCGTCCCTCTCTCTCTCTCTCTCTCTCTCTCTCTCTCTCTCTCTCTCTCTCTCTCTCTCTCCCTCTCTCTCTCTCTCTCTCTCTCACTCTCGCTCTCCACTCGTGTTCTCCATCGCCTCCCCCTTTAAGCAAATGATCAGATCCATTAAGAATTGTTTGCACTATTGTATTGCAATTCAGGCTGCAAAACCCTGCCTTGTACTTCATTAATTTCATGCTTGTGAAATATGTATGCCATTAGAGAATATCCTCAACAATAATTTGGCAGTATTTCAATCTTCATGCATGATTTAATTCTATAATTTCAAATGTTATTTTATATATATATATATATATATATATATATATATATATATATACATACATTAGTATTTAAACTGTGCCCTGAGCAGACAGCTCTTCAGCCCTGACACTCTATCTATTGTAATGTGAATGCGATCTCAATTGAGTCGCCCAATTGTCTCCTTTTGTCACCTCGGACCGCCTCTCCGACAGTTAAGGATTTATGGTTATTTCCTTTGTGCAGCCTGTCCATCTGTGGCTCCGTCTTCACATGGCCTTGAGAATACCATTCAATTTATTAAGGCAAAGCAACGGACTCATTACTTCAAAGAGAGGTGGCGCGAGAGAAAGAGGGATAGAGAGAGAGAGGGCGGGCGAGAACAAGGGGGAGAGGGAGCGAGAGCAGAGCGAAGAAGTGACACACCGAATTGGTTATTAATGGAAAGGCACAGCCATAGGGCAGTTGAAATTTAATGATATCCTACAAGAAAATATGAGGGTGTCACTTTCCAAAAAGTCATGCTAAATGTCAACGTTTTAAGGTCCCCGGCGCTAATTTTATGCCCGTGCACAGTAATGTTTTGGAGAGCGTTTAGGAAACACGGCCCAGTGGCCAGCCTGATTATCCCGCTCACCTTCTCCGCTCGCCACCAAATGGGTTTGTGCAGCAAGCGATTTCATGTCTAAGTGAAGGGAACATTAGGGGAGGGGAGGGGAGGGCGGAAGGAAGGAAGGAAGGAAAAACACGCAGGGTTTTGATTTTCACGCTGTGATAAGAGAGCCAGAGCCAAATGTTACCTGTTAATCTAGCCCAAACCGGCCGGGGCGTTTGACTTTGTCCCCCAGCAGGGATGGGGCAAACACTCATTTTCCTCTCTCCGTGATGAAAAGGAAATTAGCTCAAATGTGATGAGGGCACATTAGTCTGTGTGTGTGTGTGTGTGTGTGTGTGTGTGTGTGTGTGTGTGTGTGTGTGTGTGTGTGTGTGTGTGTGTGTGTGTGTGTGTGTGTGTGTGTGTGTGTGTGTGTGTGTGTGTGTGTGTGTGTGTGTGTGTGTGTGTGCGTGTGTGTGTCTAGCATGCACGTTTTGTAATGAGTGTGTTGTTGAGTGCGCTTGTATTTGGCATTTGCGTGTGTAAGAGTGCAGTTGCTCAAATGCCTATGCGTGGGTGGGTGTGTGTGTTTATCATGCATTGATAAGGAGATAGGCTTGCCAAAGTACCGAACATAAGGTAAGGATACATGTGTGTGGGTCTGTGTGTGTGTGTGTGTGTGTGTGTGTGTGTGTGTGTGTGTGTGCGTGCGTGCATGCGTGCGTGCGTGCGTGCGTGCGTGCGTGTGTGTGTGCGCGCACGTGTGTGTGTTTATCATGCATTGATAAGGAGATAGGCTTGCCAAAGTACCGAACATAAGGTAAGGATACGTGTGTGTGTGTGTGCGCGTGTGTGTGTGTGTGTGTGTGTGTGTGTGTGTGTGTGTGTGTGTGTGTGTGTTTGTGTGCGCGCGCGTGCGTGTGTGTTTATCATGCGTTGATAAGGAGATAGGCTTGCCAAGGTAACTAACATAAGGTAAGGATACGTGTGTGTGTGTGTGTGTGTACGTGCGTGTGCGTGAGTGTGTGTGTGCGTGCGTGCAGGTATTTGCGTGTGTGGGATTTGTTATTTTCCTTTTGGAGCGGAGTGTGTACATTTCCCGCGCGGCCACCTGTCCATGTGCACGGCACATGCGGGCGGCAGTCATCCTAAAGGAATCTCTCTCCATCTCGTATGGATCATCAGACACGTTCTCACAGTGTGTTCTCCCTCCACAAAGACGCTGGAGGGGAAGTGACATCATTCTCTGCTTGCAATCCAGTCAGGCCTCCAAGGCTGGAACTTTTTTCTTTGCTTTAGTGTTTCACCGCAGTGGTCGCCGTAGGACGTGTTTCTCTCCCCCCGGTAGGTCCGTAAATCCCCAAATTTAATGAAATAAATAAGTTGTTTAGAAACACCAGCGGTTAGCTGCAGCCTACACCTCCAACTCCAGCCTAAGCCAAGCTGAATGTGCGGCTTGATGGATTTATTTTGCCTTGAGCTTTTTGCCAAGAGACTTCAAAGTGCAGACATCATTTGCAAGATATGCTACGCTCATGTTTTTTTTAAGCATTCGACTACTTTTTTTTTTTTCTCTCTCTCTCTCCCTCTCTATTTTTTTTTCCATTTATTTATTTATTTATTTTTTGCCCAGCTCCGCATCAGTGCATTTCAACCGGAAGACAGATATTTCCCCTGACAAGATTTTATTTATTTATTTATTTATTTCCCCAAATCCAATGCTTTAAGTGCAGGTGGAATAATGCTGCGTTAGCCGCTAATGGCCGTCCGAGAGGTCATAACTACTCCATTTGGAGGAGGCTGCTCTCCGCGCCGCGCTGGCAGGTCAAATCAAATGTAATTGTGCAGCGAGAAGCGGTGGCTTTACTTTGTGTCGGCCCCGGCGCTGACAAGCGGCAGGTTTAGCATTCCGTCCTCCTGCTGGGAGGAACACCGGTTTGCAAGGACAAAGGCTTCACCTGTCAATATATCACACTGACTGGCCTGCTCTCTCTCTCCCCCTCTCTCTCTCTCTCTCTCTCTTCCCTCCTTCCCTGTCTTTCTCCTCTCGTCAGTCCTTTATTCTTTGGGTGCACACATGCTATTTGTGCCTGCTCTTTCTTTCGACCATCTCGTACCTATCTATCCATCCATCTTCTGTCATCATCCATATATCTCCCTTTTTTTTTTTTTTTTTTTTTTTTTTTTTACCTCTCCCCACATCCCTCTGTCTTCTTTCCTCCTCCTCCCCCCACCTCTCTCCCCTTCCCTCTCTCCGCCGCCACCGCCGTGTGAGGACTCAGCTGAAGTGTCCTGGGGGACGCAGTTTCAAACACAGGAACCAGAAACATATGGCACATTTTCAACTCCCAAGGTCAATTACAGCTATTTATCCAGAGATTGCAGCTAAATTTCCCAAGGTTTCCTCTACATTTACCACAGATTGCCACGCGTGTCTGTCACATTTTAAATCAGGCCAGTTTCCTTTCCGTTTGCCTCCCCCCCCTCTTCTCTCTCTCTCACTCTTTCTTTCTCTCTCTCTCTCTCTCTCTCTCTCTCTCTCTCTCTCTCTCCGCTTCGCTGTGTGACTTTCCATCAAATATTTCAAAGACTTTCAAGTGGGTCTCGGGCATGTTTTATCGGCGGTTATCATACGCCCCATCTTTTCTGTCTTCTTTCTTTTCTTTCTTTTTTTTTTTTTCTTTTTTTTTTTGCCCCCGTCCAAGTGCCGGGCGCAACACAAATCTAATAACATGTAAATTGGAGATAAGCCCGGATCCCTCCCAGTGTTATATATATAGATATATAGTGATATATATTTTCTTTCTTTTTTTTTTTTTTTTTCCCCCCATAGTTTGTCAAGTCAATTCCTTGGCCTCCTGTTTTCAGCGGCACAAACACGCGAGCAGTGAGAAAATGAACTGGATAGTGATTCATCATTGCTCGCACACTGTCAAGGACTCTGTAGCTGTTGAGAGCGGGAGCAGGGTGGAGGAGAGAGAGAAAGGAGAGAGAAAGAACGGAGAGAGAGAGAGAGAGAGAGGCGGCGCATTTTAAATTATGGCATTTCATTCAGAATGCATTGTATTTACAGCGTCCCCATTTTTATTTGTGTCTCCCATTATCCGCCGAAAACAGTTGCGTGTGAAATGTTATCTGTGACTTGAGGGGGGGGGGGGGGAGTGACCCCCGCAAGTGTGTGTTGTGTTAGTGGGTTGTTGTTTTGCTTTGTTTTTGTTTGTTGTTTGTTTTTTTTGCGGGGTGGGGTGGTTGTTTCCATCCCCTCTCTGTGAGTATTTGATGGCGGGGGCCTTTAACGGCGGCGTGCACGAGAGGTGCTGTCACAGCTGCTGCTGGCAGCGCCCAGAACTATCACCTGGAAGCAGAGCGCTCCCTCCGTCGCCCGTCGCTGTAATTAAGTGCGAGTCCGTGATTGTGGCGCGGCGGTGTGAAATAAACACGCAAACACGGGAGGTGGAGAAGGAGAAGGGGAGGGGGCTGAGGAAATAGGTGGGGAATTTACGTTTGACTTCCATTACGCCGTTTCTTTGATTTTTCTATTGATTCAATTAACAGTTTATTAACTCCGCGTTTGGCCCGGTGAGATTGTTTTTTTTTTCTTGTTGCCGTTTTTCCACCGAGCTCCTGGTGGAAATGTTCTCTGACAGGCCACGCTGCTGTACAGTAGTCTGTGTCTGTCGAAAAAACCAGAAACACACGCTGTTTGCGTTTTTTTTTTTTTTTTTTTTCCCTTCCCAGAGCATGACAGGTTGTTTCCCCCCCGCACACCCACAACAAAGCCATCAAATATTCCCTGTGATCCGCCGCCGTGTCGGGAGGCGGAGGCCCGCCGAGCGGGCGAGCGAGCGGGCGGGCGGGCGGGAGGGAGGGAGGGAGGGAGGGAAGCCGGAGTTTGTTAAAGCGATGATTTATGATTAATGCCGACGCTAAATAAGGGACAAAGTGCCTACGGTACAAATCAATTACAAAGCTACAGTGGCGAACCTTTCCCCCAGGTCCGCCGCCCCACGTCGGGAGCTGTTACGCTGATTTTTATTGGACGCACGCGATGCGTCTGTATCAGCACAAAGTCGGGCCCCGACGAACCCGGGCCGCTTTTTGATCTCGGATTAGTTATTTACCGACGGAAAGCGGTAACTCTGCGCCGGAGAGCGCGGCACTCGCGCTGTGGGTTTGCAGCGCCGACCCCACGCTCCCGCCTCCGAGCGCAGACGAGGAATGCACCAAAACAAAACAAATTACCACAGGAGTGGCTTCTTAAAAGTAGGCAATTCATTATTTTCATGAAGTCAAATTATAAACAAATTTTAATCCATTAGGCAGCCATCCATTCTAATTAATCAACGGGAGTGAACTTCGCTCCAAAAAAAAAAAGGGAAAAACAAAATAAAAAAAAAAAAGGAGAGAAAGGTTGTTTATTCTCTCCACGGACCAGCGGTGCATATTTCACCATCTTTCCCTGCCCGCAAAGAAAAAAAACGAAAACGCTCTCTCTCTCTCTCTCTCTCTCTCTCTCTCTCTCTCTCTCTCTCTCTCTCTCTCTCTCTCGCTCTAAATTACAAACCTAAACCGAGATTCCAAACACTCGACTCTTTTTTTTTTTGGCGAGGAGACGTTTCCAGGGCATTTGCAGATGCTTGAAATAATCTCCAATGTTTTTGCTCAATCTGCTCTGAGGATGGGTGAAATAAATACTTTAAACTAATTAATGTAGGACCAGCTGTTCCCAGCACTTGGCTGGCGCTGGTGAATATTGATGGGAGGGAGCGGCTACACGTGCTATTTGTACAAGATTCAGGCTCTGCCACATAAACACATATGAATACTGGATGAGGGGGGGTATGGCACAGCCAGGGCGACCAATAAAGGTTTTTTTTTTGCTTTTTTGTTTTTTCAGAATTAGATTAACAATTATACAGCCGATGGAGCGGACGTCCTGTGGAGATCTGTTCCCGCTGAACACATTTAATAAACTGTCTTTCACAAGCGAGTGGCACTGGTGTCTCACATTATCTATTGGTCTATTTATCTATATATCTGTCTGTCTATCTATCTATCTATCTATCTGTCTGTCTGTCTGTCTGTCTGTCTGTCTATCTATCTATCTGTCTGTCTGTCTGTCTGTCTGTCTGTCTGTCTATCTATCTATCTATCTATCTATCTATCTGTCTGTCTGTCTATCTATCTATCTATCTATCTATCTATCTATCTATCTATCTGTCTGTCTGTCTATCTATCTGTCTGTCTGTCTGTCTGTCTGTCTGTCTGTCTGTCTGTCTGTCTATCTATCTATCTATCTATCTATCTATCTGTCTGTCTGTCTATCTATCTATCTATCTATCTATCTATCTATCTATCTATCTATCTATCTGTCTGTCTGTCTGTCTATATATCTATCTGTCTGTCTGTCTGTCTGTCTGTCCGTTCCTCCGTCCGTCTGTCTTTATATCTGTCTGTCTGTCTATCCGTCCGTCTGTCTATTTGTCTGTCTGTCCCTCCAGCTGTCTGTCTATCTATATATCTGTCTGTCTGTCTGTCTGTCTATCTATCTATCTATCTATCTATCTGTCTGTCTGTCTGTCTGTCTGTCTGTGTCTGTCTGTCTGTCTATCTATCTATCTATCTGTCTGTCTGTCTGTCTGTCTGTCTGTCCGTCTGTCTGTCCGTCTGTCCGTCTGTCTATATATCTGTCTGTCTGTCTATCTGTCCGTCTGTCTATTTGTCTGTCTGTCCCTCCATCTGTCTGTCTATCTATATATCTGTCTGTCTGTCTATTTATCTATCTGTCTGTCTGTCTGTCTATCTGTCTCTCTATATATCTGTCTGTCTGTCCGTCCGACTATCTCCCTCTCTCTCTCCCCCTCTCCCTCTCTCTCTCTCTCTCTCTGGACAGCAGATGGTACAGTCCAGCCCCTCTGCTGGTGATGAATGGAGGGTGATGTCATGTGGGTTTGACAGGCAGCCGTGCGTGCGCTCTCAAAGGCGGCTCGGGCCTCTGGGCCTGCTTCTGATTTGGGAGTCCACATGACATCTCTTAAATGGGAAAATCTGGACTTATGTCGCGGCTGATACTGGTTAACCCCCCCCCCCCCCCCAGCCGCTCGGCCTCGCATGGGAGAAACAATGCCACGGGAGCTCCCGGCGGACGCAGGGGAGAGGGAGAGAGCCAAAATTGGTTGTTTGGGATCAATACTGATCCAGTCATGGCTACCGGTCAATTAGAGTCAGGGTCAATGTTTGTCAGTGCGGCCAAAAAGGCCTCGCTTTGCCTCCGATCGATGAGTGATAGAAATAAGTCATTTAGCAGAGCAACGCTTTCGTTCCCTTCTGCTGCGGCGCGTCCGACTGATTGTGGTAATTATTAATGGGGTTATTTTGTATTTCCTTTTCGTTTCAGACGATAACCCCATGTGCACCCCGACGGCGAGAGACAGCTACGAGAGGTTGTCGCTGGCCGGACAGGGTCTGCCTCCCGGCTTCCCGTCGCCCTTCCTTTTTCCGGACGGCCTGTCGTCAATAGAGACGCTCCTCACCAACATACAGGTACTGGAGGCTCCATCTTCTGTCCCACTGCACTGGCACGACCCGCATGATGGCAACACCACGGTCACGTGGTGTCACCACGGGGTTGAGCTCTTAACCGTCATCCCCGCAAATAATATATATACTTTTTTTTTCTTTAATCTAATTTTTTGCTGAGGAAAGTTACAGGAATGCATAAGGTGTGTGATATGAAATATAAACACTATGTTCATTGTTTATTATCATTATTGACTGTTCTCCATCCTATGTTAAAGGGCTTCTGGGGAAACTTTTCAGTTGCTCCGCTTGTCACTTGAGCTTTGTATAAAACATGGTTCATGGGGGGATTTATTTTCGTGTGAGTCCGACTATTATTAATTATTTCAAGGGCTGTACCCGACTTGAGAATTTTGTTAGTCTAATCGGATTTCGCTGCTCAACGCAAATATTCAACTATTTCGCTTTTAGGGAGGCACGGAGGAACAGATCGCCCGTGACCCGTCCCCAGTCCCTCAAAGAAAACAAGTGAAATTGCACTGTTTTTACTTGTTCTATACGGAGGAACGTGGCACGAAGAGCCCTGTCAGTGCCCTGGTGGCGATTCACACAAACAAAGATATATTAACAATTCCCCTTATTTATAATTACTTATTGAAATGTTATCCCTGTGCATTTTTGTAAGCTTCTACCACTTCTTACCGAGGGTTTTCGCAGCTGTAAGAATTCATAGCATCACAGCCCTACTGTGCTTGACGTACTGAGGCCCGTTGCTCCTGAGGGAGCGTCGGCCTTCAGCGACTTCTCCCCACGTTCTCCCTCGGCCTCTCCAAGCCGTTCCACCTCAGACTCCCTCTCTTTGTTTTCCCCTGTGGGGTCCAGGTCGGATTTTCTATGATGTTGGCCGGGTCTTTTTTTTTTTTTTGAGTTTACGGCCGATCCACCCCCAATCAAACACACATGGCTCCTATTAAAACCCAATGATATAAGAGTATGGTCAATGCATATGTCTCTTCACTAGCGGACCAGAGCCTGTGAGGGATGAACCAGTAGTCGTCTCTAAAATGAAAGGCTGTTAGCCTTCAAATTGAGGGCTGTTAGCCTCTCTGGTGAACAGCTAACCTTCAACATGTCAACCACATGGAAACCGCAGCGAGGCACTTTAAGTCAAAAGCTTTCTCCTTCATCCTGGACTGGACGTTCCTTCCCCGACATCCTCCGGGCTTCCGAGCGCCGTTTAGGCTCCGGCGCAAACAACCTCCGTCATAAAGACAAATGCGTTTGCCTTCTGTCTGAGCGTAATGATGTGTACACGCGTGCGCTGCCCTTCTCGTTGCACTGGTGCACGGCCGGCGTCAGAGTCCCTCCTCCGCCTCGGCTCCGTGCGGTAATTAGGAAGCCCGCGCATAATAAAATACGGGGGGAAAAAAAAAAAAACCCTCTTGAAGGTCCCAACACTCCACCAAGTCATCTTTGATAATGATCTCCACACTGAATATTTATATACAAATCAACAAAATGAAACCAAGCAGAAAATTAAGATAAAGCAACTTAATATAAATTGGGGTCACGAGAAGCAACAATTAGTGAGACGTAGCCCGCTGCATTTGATATAATTGAGTGTGGATAGGGATTTTATTTATTTATTTAGCATAATTTCTTTAAATGTCCACAGTTTTTTGTGCAGCAACTAATTGAGAGAGCAGTGTCTTTCCAATTCCAAGACTGTCGGGAGTCTCTCGCAATGTCGGCGGCGTGATTGATTCGGTGCATTATGAGATATTTGGCTAATTATTCATTGCTTAGCCTGCAAGAAGCTCGCAAATTAATTATGTTGTACAACTTCAACTTCTGATTTCTGATGTGCTCCTACCCGCCCAGCAGCTGTATCATCCAGGAATCACAAATGCCTTTATGAGAGAGAGAGAGAGAGAGAGAGAGAGAGAGAGAGAGAGAGAGAGAGAGAGAGAGAGAGAGAGAGAGAGAGAGAGAAAGAGATAGAGAGAGTGGGCTCCATCATATAGTTCTCCCACCCTTCATTCAGGGGACTTTGAGCTTTGACTTCCCCTTGACCTCCCCCTAGTTCTGACTTTTTAAAATTAATTTTGTATTCATCCCTCAGGAGGCAGGCTCTTCTTGCCGCAGCAGTCCAGCCGTTTCTCCGAACCGGACGCTCGGCTCCATACTCCCATCAGAATTTTCAGTGGGAGTAATGGGGGACAAATCCACAATCAAATCAGGGACAAATCCACATTCTGCGTTCAGTGCAAACACTGTAGGGCTATTTCACAAAAGGATGTGCGCGGCTTTTGCGGCCGCTAAACCGGCGCAAATAACGTAAAAAGCAAGCGTCTAATTTACAGAACACCCGCAAACGGTGAAATGCAGCGGTAACTGTGCTGCCACGCAAATAGCGTCTCGATGCGCCGGTGCTATTTGCACGTATTTAAATGAGGTATTATTCATACATTTGCCCCCTTTCTATGAAAATGAGCCTCATTTGAAAAAATGTCCAATTCGCCAATAAGCACGTGTGGCACTAATAGCCACACGCTGTTGGAACAAATGATTACACTCTGCAGAGAACTGGTGATAACTGCACGGAGACCAAATGTGTGATCGTCTTCAGAGAGCTGGTGCAATTGAAGCGCATTTATAAGGGGTGTCACACCCAGACTTTCTAGTGATCTGAAAATAATATTTTGACATTATTGTTATTATTATTATTATTAAAATTGCTGTCACAGCATGTGAAGGTAGCGGAATGAACTGTCTGGGGTGGTTTTCAAAACGTACTCCAAAAGCAACTTGTTGACACTTTGAATAATTTATTGTACAAAAAATGGCTGACAAAGGTTGACAAATCCAGTTCCATGATTCCATTTAAACTCAACAGATATCAAAAAACAACTAAAAGTTATCGGGAATAGCGATAGAGTGGTCGAAATTGTCAATGGACCTCAGCCTTGCCCGGCACTGCTGCTGTGGTGGCCTAAAACCTCAGGACCACGGACAGCTCCGTTTGCACCCCCAATGCCCCCAAATGCGTAATGCAGAGGGAGCGATCGGAGTGGAGCACGGAGCGCGGAGAGCGGAGAGCGGAGCGCTCCACTCCGATCGCTCCTTATTACGCAAACAAAACAAAAAAAACTGTCTATCTTAGATGTATTTATTTCCCTACGTTTCCGAATCTAACGAAACAAAAAATGCCCTGTGCGTCTTGTGCCGCACCCGCAGAGCCATTGATGCCCATTTTTCTTATTTTCTCTGCCATTGTCCTGCCCGTGTTCTTGGTGCAAAGCCACCATTTATACTTTGCCACATGGATCACCGCGATCGGGCGCAAAACAGGGGCAAATTGCACTCAGCAGCAAAACTTTATGGGCGTATGCTGGCATATCATTAGCACAATATCTTTTGTGAATCGGACGCTAAAACGGCGCAGATAGCGGGCACAACTGATGCACAATTCATGGTGCTAATTGTGGCCGCAATCCATTCTATCTAAATTCGCCCCTCAGTCCACATTTCAGGAAAATCTAGCAGCTAGCAGTCTTATTTTGAGGAATTATTTTTAAAAGCTATAAAAAATATTTTCTTTTTGTTTTATTGCCTAATCCCCTGTTTGCTGGAACTATTTTCATTGCGACGCCGCAGTGTTGTTACTGATGTTACACCCGAATGTGTGACCTGCCGAATTCACAAACATAATCCATTAATCTACTCTGTGGGGAGTGCTCCCTTCGAACAGTTGCTGACGTTTCCACTACCGTGGAAAAACAAGCTGGGATTATTGCGGTGGAGTGGTGCACCTCCTCTCAGGTTGTAACCCAGTGTTATCCTTCTGTCCGGTGGGGCGGCACGGAGAAAGGCTGTGACACACTTTCGGTGTGGCCCGCCGTCACTTCAGCTCCAAGCTCTTCAAATAGCTCACTTCTCTCTCTCCCCCTCCCTCCCCTTTCTTGCTCCCTGTTCTGTCCCTCCCTCCCCTTTTGTCACATTGTGTGTGTGTGTGTGTGTGTGTGTGTGTGTGTGTGTGTGTGTGTGTGTGTGTGTGTGTGTGTGTGTGTGTGTGTGTGTGTGTGTGTGTGTGTGTGTGTGTGTGCGTGCGTGCGTGCGTGCGTGCGTGTGTGTGTCGGTGCAGGGCCTGCTCAAAGTGGCGATTGACAACGCACGGGCCCAGGAGAAGCAGGTGCAGTTGGAGAAGACGGAGCTGAAGATGGAGCTGTTCAGGGAGCGGGAGCTCCGGGAAACCCTGGAGAAGCAGCTAGCTGTGGAGCAGAAGAACAGAGGTACAGTAGCGCCTGACGACTGCTTGGCACCCGGGGCCCTGTGTTTGGGTGTGTGTGTGTGTGTGTGTGTGTGTGTGTGTGTGTGTGTGTGTGTGTGTGTGTGTGTGTGTGTGTGTGTGCGTCTCTGCAGGTACATTTTTGATGTGTGTGCTTGTGTAGTACTAGAATGTTTGAATGCAATCAATGATAGATAGACAGACAGACAGACAGATATATAGATAATAATAATAATAATAATAACAAATTCAAAATAACAAGTGAAAAAAAAGTGTGTCTACCAGCTACAGTATGGAAATGCTGTTTTCCATATGACATATGATATACTTCTGCATTTCCATGGCACAGCCTCATGTCATTCACTGAAATTGTAAGATACAAATTAGGAATTATCAGTGAATAGAAATTACAAATGTATATTCAGATCTACCCGAGTAAAAGACTTCAGTGTCAGTGCACCAACCAACCAACCGATTCGAGGCAAAAACAAACTTTGTTCAACTCTCTCATGTTGTATGCATCAGCTGCATATATTACATACCATGTTTATATTTGATGAGATTAAATTAATGGGAAATATCCTAATAAATTTTTCAATTTGCTCATACTCCCTCGAGCAGTTTGCTAAATAGCACGCTCGGTATTTGCCCGGTTTTCGAACAAAAATCCAATATTTAGGTTTTGTTGGGTCTTTCCTTTTTTTTGCAGTACTGCTGGATGTGAAGTATCTCTGATCCTCTTGATCTATTCAATTCATGAAATTCTACATAAAACGAAACCTGTTTATGTATTTTTTGTTTTCATTTTTTGAATTGGAAAAATAGTTTTCCATCATTTTTTTTGTCGTTGCATTTTCACCGAGAAGCTTCCCTCCGTTTTGGAGGCCGTTCTGCATTTTCTTCGCGCGCCCAAGCTTTATGAGCATTTTCAACCGACCTCCGTGCCATCCGAGCCCTAGCCGGTGTCTTGGGGGCCGGTTTTCTGCCAAACACGCGTCCAGGATCCAGACTCTCACACCGGGGGCCGAATTTCAAATTACACGTCCTTTCCAGGCCCCTGGGACCCCTCATACAAACACATTCGAAAAATTCGACGGGATTTCATGGAAGGTTTTGACGCCAGAGCCCAAATAGCTTCCGCGCCCGCCTCACTTCACGGTGAACCTATACCCTGATGTGTTGCCCTCTTCCTTTCCCCAGCGATCATCCAGAAGCGCTTGAAGAAGGAGAAGAAGGCCAAGAGGAAACTGCAGGAGGCGCTGGAGTACGAGTCCAAGCGGAGGGAGCAGGTGGAGCAGAGTCTGAAGCAGCCGTCGCCCTCCGACAGCATGCGCTCGCTCAACGGCCAGACCCCCACCAGCGAAGCCCCCTCGCACTCTGCAGCGCGTAACTCCTACGCCTTTGGTAGGAGCACCTCGTACTTTTTTAGAGATTTAACAGTGGGGGTTTTGGAGAAGAGAGGGGGATGCAATCGCAAAGTCAGGTTCTCATGAAGACATCTATCTGTAGGATTTTTAGAGCTTTATTGTTGTTTTTTATTGACGATTTCAGACTTCCGGCAGTTTTTCAAAGTAAAAGCGGGTTTAAGTACTAATCATGTCATTTAGGGGTTTTTAACAGTCTTTTTTGGTTGCACAAAAGGGAGTGATGGAAAGTAACAAAGTACAAGTACTTCTTTACTGTTCTTCAAAAATCTATACTTTTATCTACCATTTATACCATCTTCTATACAATCTTTTACTCTACTACATTTCAAAGCAGATATCTATACTTTTTAAAATTCTACAATTATAGCACAGTTGCATTACATATATATATTTTTTTTAATCTGAATTTATATTTATATTTGTATACATTTGTAAATTACTATGACACCTACCACACCTGTACTGTTTTTGGAAATTGTAATCAGGATACATTCAAAAGCTACAGTTTGTGCAGTATTATAGGTTCTGTTTTACTTTTACTGAAGTAAAAACGTCAATACGGTGCTTTCACCTATAGTGGAGTCATTTTGGGTCAAGGTATTTGTACGTTTATTGGAGTGGAGTGGAGTGCAGTAGTTTTCCACCACTGAAAAGGAGGTTATTTACTCCTATTCATATATCATCCAAACAATGGTGTTATTATTGTGTTATTATCAAACATTAATTGACTTATATAATGACATTGTGAATTCACACCACGTGTCGATTCATTAACACAAACCACTTCCTCTGGGGATATTTTCAATCTTTAAACTATTTACAATTTTCAAATCTCCATATCCTCGTGCGGTGGCGGGTTCCACTTCCGACGCAAAGCGGCAGCGCCCGCAAACCCTCCCGGCGCGGGCGCGACGCCGTGCGCGCGGGCGTGGCTCGACCACGGCAATGGTCATGTGTCAGGGATTCTTAACGGCGGCGATCCCTCTCTGCTCCCAGACTCTCTGACCCCCGAGATGGAGAGCGACCGCGGCAGTGGAAGAACAGATGCTGAAAGGACAATACAAGGTAAAAGGGGAGGGGCTCGGGTGGAACGATAAATCTCTCTCCCTCTCCCTCCCTCTCTCTCTCTCTCTCTCTTTATTACTCTCTTTTTTCTTTTCCCCCCACTGTCTCCATCTTCGTCTCTCCTTTCACACAAGTGTACGTGCACGTGCACACACACAAACACACACGCATGCACACACTAACACACACGCACACACACGCGCTCCCGCGCCTGCTGTTCCAGCGTGCATCTCGCCATCTGGGCCATGGCACCGGGTCAAGATCATCGCTTTAGCGCAGACGAAATATTGTTCTGTTACAAATGTTTTTATTAGTCCTGGTTCTATTTTTGTAGAACTGTTCAATATATATATTTATGTATATCATTAAAAACGGGATTGACGGAAATCTGAGGTATATGTTCACTGGCGTTCACAACAAAATCATCAAAGCGGATCTTTTTTGTTTGTGGCTCCAGAGGACTTAATGAGTCATAAAGGCGTGGCAGAAAATAAAGTGTCAGAATCCCCCCTCTGACGGCTATAAAAGGGACAAATCAATCCGGTTTATGAATCAGCCTTGTACATTTTTAATGGTTTGCTTGTTTGTTAGTCAGCCTTCGGGGGACTGTGTGTGTGTGTGTGTGTGTTTTTAGGGGGGCGGGTATAACCTCCGTAGACTCTACCCGCTATCGCTGTTTACCTAGATGCACGCGGCCTCTCGGAGGTTCCGACATCCTCGTTATCGCCCGCTCGCATCGGCCAGGGCTCCCGAGTCTTCCCGAAAAAAAACACCCGCGTACCGCGTTCGTCGTCCCGTCCGTCAAGTCGGCACCCCTCTCACTCCTAGACGCAGGGCTCCCACCGGGTCCTTGAGGTGCTTGAAGTGCTTGAACTTCGTCCTCAGAAATGTGCGTTGTTTACTAATTAAAAAACGGCGCTTGAAAAAGTACGGCAGAACGCGCCCTCTAAATGTTTGATCGCTCCACTACTTGAGCTGGTATTTTTGTTAAAGGGCGCGAAAGGGAAGAGTTGGGCAGATTACACTGAAAGAAATGATGACTCTCTCCTTAATTTAATGCCATTCAGTCACTGGAGGGATCCGAAATAGTTTGATGTCCCGAAAAAGGAAAAACCATATGTCATCATTTAAACACAAAGATAACCCCCCAGATATGGCGCAATTATAGCCCCCTATTTCATACCAAATTAGTATATTTAGCCATTCCAATCTGTAATATTTCACAGTAATACGGGGGGGCCGGGCTCTTTGTGCTATAATTGTATCAAATTTAAACGTCCTGAACATTTTTTACACTTCCCCATTACGACGGGACTCCGAGAAATACGATACGCTCACGCAGCAGATCTTTCCTCTCTCCCTCTCTCTCTCTCTCTCTCCCTCTCTCCCCCTCTCTCTCTCTGCTTCTTCTCGATAACACTGATCGTTGCGCCGACGAGTGGAATGAAGAGGGAAAGGGAATAACAGGCTGCACTTTGTGTTTCTGTTCAATTAGAGGAGCGTTTGTCTGCCACCCATGTCTCCCCGACTCTGCTCCTCCTCGCCGTATAATTAACCTCAAACGGAGGAGAAGGAAAAAAAACGATGTTGATAAATCACACGAGCAAAAAAGAACCCCAAAAAGGGGGGAATCGGGGGGGGGGGGGGGGGGGGGTATGAAACAAGCCTATCACTCGCACGGAAGCCGAGAGAATCCAGACTGAGGGAGGGGAGGCGGGGGTGGGGGGCGGGGGGTGGGGGGGGGGGGGAGAAGGGGGAAAAAAATTAATGAGGGCATAATTTTAAGAGAACTAATTATTTCTATTTGTCTTTTGTCACACTTCTCTAATTCTGCGATATTAACACAGTCTGTGTTTATTAATTGCTTTTTGCACTGTGTTTTTTGAATCGGGTCCAAGGGGGGGAGTGGGGGGGCGGGGCGGGTGGGGGTGGGGGGTTATGTGTGTGCATGCCTTTTTTTTTTTTTTTTTTTTTTCCCTCTCGCAGTCGGGCGGAGGAAAAATTTAAAAAAAAATCTACCGGGACCCGGCGACCACGCACGCGACCGTCTTCCCCTCGGTAGCGGCGAGTTTACGCCGCCCCGCCCTCGCCCCGGATAAGACGAGATTAAACATCAAAACAGTTAAAGTCGAAATTAAAATTAAATGAACGAATGTCACTGAAGCAAAAAAAAAAAAAAAAAAAAGACTGTAATTAATGGATCCCTTAATTGTCTTCATAAAATATTTGCATGGGCATAATTTGCATAATTTACATGTATTAATTAATCTTTCAAAGGAATTTTTATGCTGAGAGAAGCCAAAAATTTCCCCCTTTGTTTTATTTAGCATCTAATGAAATATTTATCCTCTTTAATGAACTTTTCATCTTGAATTGAATATAAAAATACTGAAGTTTTTAACTAATTTTTTAATGAGATGTTCGTCCGTAAAACAAACGTGTCAGGGCGTCGCCGATCTCTTCAGCGTCGACATTGGCGGCGATATTGCGAGGGCGGCTTCTCCTCCTCCGCCCAAATCCCCTCTTCCTTTCCTGGTAATTTTATCTCTTCTGAGTACTCGCATCCGGTATCTCACCTCCTCTCGACAAACCGATAACGTCTCGTCAGCGCCCCCCACCCTCAACAGGCGTAAACGGGCGGCCATCTTTAAATCTCCCGGAGGTGGTGTGTGTGTGTGTGTGTGTGTGTGTGTGTGTGTGTGTGTGTGTGTGTCAACATTTCGCACCCCATCCCCTCCCTCCCTGGGTTTATTTTTACTGTTAGCGTAGCGTTGGTGCTGCGGTGACTTTTAGCCACAGCTCTGCGGTGCAGCCTGGGAAGAGGCAGCCGGAGTGCGACGCCTCAGAGACCTGCGGCGGCGCCGGCTAATTAGCCCGTGTGTGTTTGTCGAAAAGCTGCCCCCCCCCCTCCCCCCCATCCCCCAACCCCCCTCCATAAACAAGCCTTTGTTCTCTTCCCGCTGCCAGCGTGACACTACGGAAGCCCTGAAAGGCCCCGTGTCCGTATGTTTTATTTGCTCCTTTTTGCCATGATCATTATTCCTTTAATTTTGGTATTAAAATTTATTTAATTTAATTTTATTTTATTTAACTTTCTTTTATTAGATGTTATTCAACATTGTTTATTTGATTCGTTTTATTTTATTTTATTTTATTCATTTTATTTTATTTTGTCATTATCGCACTAGAACAGATATATGAGATAGAGATAATTCCACAAGATCATTTCATCAACGTCTTCAGAGAACCAAACTTTGTTATCATCAAGATAGCAAGAGGATTGGGTTGTTTTTTTTTGTTGTTTTTTTTGAATTTATTTATTTATTTAAAAAAAAAAAAACACATTTGAAAACCTCTCATTCTACGTAGCCACGTCAGGGTGGAGTCAGAGGAGACGGATACTGATCTCAACCCAATTTCAATCCTGGCCTACAGGGCTAATCCTCGCCTAGCCCATTAACTGCATGAAAATGTAATAACTGTGGTTTATTTAACTAACCCATCGCCACCATAACTACCACACATATAAATATTTATGTTAGACGCGCAACCGCTGGTCCACAGGACCCGCCCACTATTCATCCATCTTAAAAAGAAACAGTGGAAAGTACTGGCCCCGGAACCCAAAAAAAAAGGAACATATTTTGGCGGCTTTTGTCTGACCGAGCGATCGCTGACAGTTGTAAATGAAAAGCACGAACCCAATTTCAAAGGTAAAAAAAAATACCGCTCTAGCGCGGCCACAAGCAGCTCTTTCTCGGCCGTGTCCTGCGCCTCTGGAGGATTCAGAGGTTCCTCGCTGACGTTGCGACACCCCAAAACCGCTGGGACTTTCCCGCGTTACGCTTTCCTTCGCGGAGAAAGAGGCGCGGCACCGGCAAACGGTGGCAGGCATGGCAGAGGAATGTCTGCATTTTGG
Organism: Zeus faber; assembly: GCF_960531495.2. Taxonomy (NCBI): domain Eukaryota; kingdom Metazoa; phylum Chordata; class Actinopteri; order Zeiformes; family Zeidae; genus Zeus; species Zeus faber. The sequence continues at coordinate 11,620,218 of NC_137210.1, read as the reverse complement.
GGCTGGGACCACAATGCGTTATCTTCCGATTCCATACTATCACCGTACTATCACCGCGCCGATTGAATATTTATTGTGATTCTTATGTCATGCCGTTCAGAGTATTGCGATCCGATATTACCATTTATTGCATAATTATTTTTGGCGACTTTTTTAACACAAGACCACGGGAAAAATTTCGACCATCCACTTCGAGAGACTATCATGAGGCTTATTTCCAAAAATCACGCACACCCCAGCCAGTCAGTCTTTCTCACTTTGGTTTGTGCAGCATCATATACTACATTTGGAAAGTGGTAAATAAAATGTACATGTACAATAGAATGAATTAAAAAGAAGTGGTAGACTAGTCTATTGTAGTGGGTGTACTGTGATACTGGGGGTGGATCTTCTGGTCATTCGATTTTCCTTCCAGAAACGGGTTTTAAAGAACATCGAGCACCCACGGGAAAAATGCAGAGGGAGCGGGAGACAGGGAGAGGGAGACAGGGAGAGGGAGACAGGGGCGCCCCGTGGGTGCTCCACCTTGTCTCAGGTGCCCGAGCACCCACGGGATCGGTGCCTCTGGTGCAGGTCGTATCCCCTCCGGGCCTCAGACCCCTTTTCTTGAAACGGACAAGACGTCACTTTACTCACAGGTTACAACAAAAAACGCGGTAACTTCTTTCCACCTCCGTCTAGACTGAAATGAGGCAAACTGAATTTTGAATCATATCGATTCAGGCGTTAAAAGATCGGCCCACCCCTACTGCTCCTCTTGCTTCTTTTTCTTCTGTTTGTCCCGATACACTGCCACAGCGGGGATGCATACAGGGCGTACGCGCCGCTTCACGGCACCGGTGCGCTATCCGGTCGGAAATGTTGTGTTGTGTTGTGTTGACGATCAAATATGCATGCGTTTGTCCGTTCGTATTTGTAGAATTTGTGGTCAAACAAAATGGCCCAACACCCTCCCTGACTCCTTTCAGGACGCCTCCTTGTCTTTGGTTCAGTTCCTCAGTTCCTCTCCCACTTCTCCCATGCAAATACTAATTCTAACACAACCTAGTGGTGATGCTACTTAGAAACTACAATGGAGTATTTAAAGAGGTGAACGCAGAATGTGTCCAATAATAATAATAATAATAATGATGATAATGATAATCAGTAATAATAATAATAATCATAATTATGATCATAATCACAACAATAATAATAAATATATAATAACATTAGTAACAGTGAATAGGTTTGTTATATGTAGGGAATAGGGGTTTGTTTTTGGAGAGAGAATAGTTGACTACGTTGTGGGCTAAGTAAGTAGACGTGTAATAATCGGGATAACGTGCAGCGTGCCGCTCGTTACCGTTAAATTATCCCCTTCAGAGTGATACTGTCAGGGGTTATTTTGCGATAATGGCCAGCCAGCTGCACATTATCCCTGTTGTATTTTCATAGTTAGTACCATCTCGCTTCACAATAATGTCACCGTCGGTATCGCAACTTCAAAATGGACGGCCAGGGGGCAGCGTCGCGAGCAACGGCTCACAAACAGCCGCATCCGCCACGGCGCCTCGGCGTCAGCAGGATGTTGGCTGTCGGCTAATCCCGCGCTGCTCGCTTGTGTTCTCTGTTGCAGATGGCAGACTGTTCCTGAAAACCACGGTGATGTACTGATAAGGACCGCGGAGAAAGAAAGCCGGGGGATAGGATGCGATGAGAAGGAAAAAAGAAGAGGAACGGGGAAAAAAAAGAAAAGCCCGCGAAGATTCCTGGGAGCCCGTAACCGAGCGTCCGATTTAGTGCTTGGGAGCGGAGCTGCTTTGCGGGAGTTTCAACGGAAGTCGCTGCGTTCAGCCAAACGCTGTCTGAATGTACAACACGAAATTCCTTCTTTTTTTTATTTTTTATTTTTTTCTTCCTTTTTTTTTTTTTTTCTTTTTTCTCACAGACGCCGACGTAAAAGTAGGTTTGGTAACAGAGAGTTAAAGCTGAAGGATTAAAAAAAAAACGAAAACAAAAAAAAGTATTGAGCACAGGAAAAAAAAAAAAATAGCGTGTACGTTTCGCTGACACGTACACGTCGGTAATAACTCACATTAATTCACAGCACTGAAGATTTTTTTTATACTGTATCTCAACCAGCGAGAAAAGCTCTGAAAAAAACCATTCGACCCCGAAGTCGCTTTCACATTTCAATTCAATTGAATTTTCCGAAGATGACAAAAACAAAACGACACCTGGAGGTGAACCTTGTGTGTGTGTGTGTGTGTGTGTGTGTGTGTGTGTGTGTGTGTGTGTGTGTGTGTGTCTGTGTGTGTGTGTGTGTGTGTGCGTGTGTGTGTGTGCGTGCGTGTGCGCGTGTGCGCGTGCGTGTGGGTGGGTGGGTGGAAAAATGTGAATCTCTCCACGTGTTGGGTCAAAAGACGAGACTGCTGTTTGATTTTAATGTTTTCTAAATTAGATGAGAATACAATCAATTTTTTTTCCCCCTTTTTACCATTGTTGTGTATATATACAAACGATAATGATAAGGGAAACTATGGGGGAGCTGGCCCTGTCGACAAGCCGAGTGGATTGAAAGGTGTGTGTATATAAAGTTAAGAGGTATTGTGTATGCAGTAGAGCTATTAGGCAAACAATACCACCATTTATATAAACTTATAGTTTTGTTTTTGTTCTATTTCTGAGCCATCATCCTTTCAAATAGCTGCCATTTTGGTGAGAAAGCATGCAGGCATGTAAATGTTTGTCCTGGAATTATGATATTTAATAAATCCTATATTGTGCTCAAAGAAATACGAAAGGGGTTGACTCACTCGAGCCCGGGGGTAAATTTTGGAAAAATCACCAGAAAAATGTCACTTTCCAATAAAGATTTTTGCTGTCAATAGTACTGTAATCTTTGTAACAGAGGTAAATATTCCTTTTTCTTTTTTTTTCTTTTTTTTTTTTTTGCTGTGCGTACATTTTACTTTTATCATGCTCAAAATCGACGTGTCCCCCCCCCCCCCCCCCCCTTAAATGAAAAAAAATCCAGTATATTAATAATCACGTGTCATTTTCAAGAAGCAGAAACAATCAAATCGTGGCACAACTTTTACACGAACCCAGCGCCGTTTGATTGCTTTGCTCCGAAACCTCCAGACGCACACGGACGCGGATGAACTTTTCTTACAAGTGTGTTTCATTCATCTTCAAGAGAAGAAAAAAAAAAACTCACCATAGATAACCATTTGCTTGTGACTTTCCCTGAAGACCCTTTTTATTACTATTTTTTTTTTCCCCCCTCCACAATTCCCAGTGTAAACGTATACTCTCTACTAGACATGGGCTGATGTCGCAAAACCCTTTTTAGCCGCAGCTTTTTTGACCTGATATGTGTTTTGGATCGGGGGAGGAAGGAAGCCTGTCCCATGTCCACGATGTATCTGTTCCTTTTGTTTTTTAATGGAAGTATCTAGGTCTGTTGTCAACCTGTCACTGATAACTTATATAGCTTCTCAAAATCATCTCTTCATTGTACTTCAAATTGAAAATAAAGTTAATGTTGATGATAAACGATGTGAGTTAACTGTGTTGACGCAGGTCTCGGGACGCTTTGTTTGAAACTTGGATGAAAGAAAGTTCAAATATGCTGATGACATCTGCTTCCACCTTAATAAATGGTTCAATTTTATCTGATGATTATTAGAATTATTACTATTATCATTGTTATTATTATTATTACTTTTTATTATTATTAATAATGTTATTATTGGTGTTGTTTCATATTATTATTACTATTATTATTGTTACTATATTTATTATTATTATTATTATTATTATTATAATAAAATGATGATATATTTGTTTTTTAACCATGCCAGGGCCCCCATGTTCAGCTTGATCTCATATTCTGTAAATGTCAGATTTAGATAAAAAGGAAAATCTGACCCGCTACTTTTGAAAAACCTTTCAACCCGAAACCCCAGCGTACTTTACTCTCTATTCGCTGCGGCGAATAAAACCATTTATGGAGCAGTAAAAGAAAACAAAAATAAAAATAAATAGTATGGGGAATCGATTCAAGATAGGGAGAAGTACGAGTAGCAACGCGAGATACGAGATGAGGACGTCATGTGGAGGCCTTGCTGGAGATTTGTTTGTGTGTGTAAAAAAAAAAAAAAAAAAAAAAAGAGATCTGTAAATAACAATAGTAAGACTAAGCTCATTGTACAAAAAAAAAGATAAATTGTGTGTATATTGAACTGCGATTGCATGACACCGATTCAACAAATCGGTGTGTTGCTTTTGTTTTTGTAAAAACTTGTTTATCTCCATCGCCAGGCCCTTTGAGGATTCACGTCGACATGAAGATCTTCCTTCAACGCTATTATCCACAATTTATTTGTGCTGTGTTTTGCAATTGTAATACTGTCCCTGTTTGTGGCACTCCTCTGTCATGAATACTGACCTTGTTTTCATACAGACTTCTTCCCTATTTCCCCCCTTGTGTTTGTAATGATTATTGGGTACCGACGGTGTTGCTTCGATTTTCCACCAAAGGGTACGAATGGAAATCCGAGGCGGTCGCATCACATCTCCCCGGAACCACTACACGCCTTTAAAAAATACATAAGCGAAGAAAATACATATACAGTACAGAGAATCGACATTGAGGAGACAAATGTCCGTAGTAAGCGATTCCGAGCGAAATGTGTTGACGCAGCCCGACCCGGTCGGCTCCCGGTTTGCATGCTTTTTAAAGCGTGGCCGTAACACGGGCGCAGGGATGAATAATTGACCGATTGCTACATAATTCAACACAGCATTGTAAGAAAGAGAAGAAGAAAAAAAATCCCAAGGTCTGAAATATCTCATGCTTTTCTTCTTCTTTATATATATGTATAAAAAACAAAAAACGAGGTTAAACTTTCAATCAACCTTGAAAGAACAACATGACACGACAATGGGCAATCAATCACGCCGCGGTACTTCTCGCTGACTTCATTCACCGGACCCCGCGACCTCGACTCCGAACCTTAAATCTCAAACGAGGGGAAACTCTGACGGCGGCTCCAACGTTTCCTCCTCGTTTTCTCACCATCTTCTGTTTATTTTTCTCGATCTGACGCCTCTGGTGCTGCATGGTCGCCGTCGGGGCCCGCCCCGTAACGCATTTAATTCGGTACATATACGACCACGTGGCACAGGAAACGCCGAAAGAGCCGGACGCGCCGTGGCGGCGAAGCGGAGCGACCGGGGCCCGCGTCCGCTCGGCTCGGCGCCGAGACGCGCCTCGCGGAGACGTGGTCCAGAGGTGATTATTCCGCCTGATCCCGTCCAGATTGGGCAATGTGAAGTTGGGCAAGAGAGCAGCCTAACGACACATTTCCCAATTTGCCGCCGCTCGGCGCTCACTCGGCTCGCTCGGAGATCAGTTTAAAAAGTGCCACGGTCAGTGATGCACGACTCGCAAGCGATTCTTTCGGAGCCAGCAAATCCCCGCAATGACTCCTGAGTCGGGAGTCACTGCCGAGATTCGCAGAGATCCGATGAAAAAGAGGATTAAATGAACGTGAAAATGGTGTTTTTTTGGTATATTTAATAGTGAACGCGGTTCACGCCTGCCATTTCGATTCACAACTCAGAGCCGACCCTTCTGACCCTCGTTCCACCGACTGAATCAAACTTTCCGTCTGAAGTGACGTTCAGACATCCAGGCCGATTTTAGCCGACCTTGAAAAAAAAAACAAAAAAAAAAAACACTGAAAGAAAAGTTTGCCCCGGATGAAAATGAGCTTTTATTTATCCGGGACTATCGTGTCAACTGCGTCGTTAACCTCCTTGATCTCGGGAAATTGCCTTTTTTTTTTTTTTTCCGTCTTACTTGATAAACTTGGTGCCCCGAGTCCGTGGAGAAGGGTTCCGAACATTACCGAGGTCCTCCCTGATCTGCAGAAAAATGGAGGCTAATGTCTCCTAATCAGATAGGACCATTATGTATTAGCGGAACTACTACAAAACAGTTCTATCTTGACAAGGGCCGGGCCACATTACCTAAATTAACATTTCACCGGCGTTGAGCGGCGAGGACCGCGGCGGCGCTATAGGAGGGCTGCGGGAACGCGGCCTTGCGCTTAGACATTTGCCGGTAATTATTAATTTATGATTGTCTCTGGTCTTAATGAAAATGAAAGCCAGGGAAAGAGAACAGGGAGGGATAATGTGGCGTGAAATTGAGTTTCATTTGTACAGGGGCCACCTTTTAACTCCACGCTTCTTAGGCGGAAATGGAGCTGAGCGCTCCTCTGCCGGTCCGTCTGACTCTCCCTCTCTCTCTCTCTCTCTCTGCCTCCCTCCCTCTCCCCGGAGAATGTATTTCAGTGTTTTTTTTTTTTTTTTTTCACGTCGTTTCCTCCTTCCTTTCAGTCTTTCAGTCAAGACGTGTTCATATCCTCTGATCCTGTTGTGATATTTAGAGCCAGCGCGGCCTTTAACATCTCCATTACCGTCGCGGGGCCCTTTTCAAAATGACACAAGGCTCTCTGATGTGCGATAACTATGTCAACAATTTTCCTTGAATGGAAATGTTTCCCCCGCCGCCGCCGCCGCCGCCGCCACCGCCACAGCTCCTTTAATGTCAGCGACGGGAACCCGGAAAGGTCTTTGCTGAAGTATTGGAGGAACGGGGTCTTAAGGAAGAGAGGAGGAGGGCAGAAAGACACGTAACAGTCATTTGTGCGAGATTGTGCAGCGCGCCGTAATAACGCCTTATTGTTACCGCAAAAAGAAAAGACGGGGCCCCGGCGGCTGCCGCTGTTTTTCTTATACCGTGACACGTGTCATTTCAGATCCTATACGCTGAGATGATAATGGGGATGCAAAGCGGGAGCGGCGGCGCTGAAAGAAGTGTGACATTAACCTAAATAATGAACACCACAGGTGAGATGTTTACCGTGATATAAACAGTATATTCTATTAGTGGGAAATAATAATGAAACTTTATACACCAAACTAGGATTTGACATGATTTTGATCATACTTCAAGCAGTTGGGGTCACATGCAGCTAGTCCGTCATTATCGCTAAATAATCCCCACCAGTGTGGTCAGGACTTCTGAGTGAAGGATATCGAGTAAAAATAAATCGTCGTGCGTCATCCTGAAGGGGGTTATTTTACGATAATGGCCGGCTGGCTGTTCATTATCCTGCTTATTACACGACCACTTACTACAGAGAAGAATACATGGAGAGGGAACATTTCAAATGATTTACAATTAACATGGCTAGTTTAAATTGCCCTCAACAACTTTGCAAACTATTAAACCTCAAGAAGAAAGCAGTCAAACCAAATCCCTGCTATCCACAATTGTCTCTTCAAGCCTCCCATTGTAATTTCTAGATATCATATCATCATTTCCATCCAAGGGCCCTGAAACAACGGACATGAATCCAGGTAGAGAAGTGGTCGCCCATAGCAACGATCATAATTCAGAAATAACTGACCGCTGATGGCTGCTATTGTCACAATAAAGTATTTTGCAGAGCCGTGTGATGGACAGCAATACTGTATCCGCTGTTGTTTTGTTGTGCTTGTTGCTTTTGTTTTTGTGTTTTAGGAAGCGTTCCATTTGTTCCGAGCATAAAGCCTGTTGAATGGCAGTTGAATGAATTAACAAACGTAGCGCCATTTTCTGGGTCGGCCCGCGGGCCGTCGCCAAAAGGTCTCAAAACACATCTCCTGAAACAGGTGGTTTTGACCAAAAAACAAGACAGTGGATGAATTGATCACAGACTTAAAGCGCGAGTACGGCGAGTAGGATTTTTTTTCTTTGCGATTGGCCCCCAGAGTGTCGCGATCTCGGGTGTGTGGTTGTATTAGCCAATTACATTTCTACAACTGTGAGCGAGGGATGGTTAATTTGGTTTGACCCCAGAGCCCCCCCACCACCCCCACCACCACCACCTTCCCCACCCCACCCCCGACACTCCCCCGGACGGCAGATGGATGAGTCCGGCGGCCGCGGGCGTGAGGGAGTGTTTGTGAGCCCACAGGATTAGTCTTCATTTGGTTCCTCTGTCATAAAGGAGGGAGGACCCAACGCCGCATGGCGGAGCAAAGCAAACACACACACACACACACACACACACACACATAGATACATACATGTACACACACACACACACACACACACACACACACACACACACACACACACACACACGTACACACACTATTAACCTCCCCCCCAGCTCATCAACTTTATTTTGCAATCTTCCCTCAGAACCATTAGAATACCCTGAAGAAATGACTTTCCAATTAAAGGGGATCTAGGAGAAGAAGGTCCTTTTTATCTCTGGCTCCTGGAGTTCTTTATTCCAATAATTTAAATTGGAATTGATTTTTCAATTTAGCCGCTGACTGCTACGGACACAGCGCACGGGGCCCCAAATAGAGCTCCCGCGTTTCCCGGGATGTGTCGCCACTACGCGCTAACATTGCCGGCGACCTCCCACAAGCTAATGCCTTTCCCTCCTGTCGGAACAATTAAAGCAGGACAACAGATTTTGGCCTGTGTGCGTGCGTGTGTGTCTGTGTGTGCGTGCGTGTTTGTGCGTTGTCTTGGTTTTTTTTGGCCTTGTTAGTTGAGAAAACACGCTCATACACTTAGACTGCGGAAGAAAAATGATCACTTGCCACTTTCTAATTCCACTCTTATCAGCTAATTATTTCGACGGCGCGTGTTGCATTTTAATGCAGGTTTTCGGTCTGATCAGACGCGTCTAATCCCAGACAGCCAATTATCTCGTGTGTGGTCCAATCGACGGAGACGATTCGGAGGCCGGCGTCCGATAGAGGCGGCGGCGGCGGCGGCGGCGGGCGGAGGTTGACTCCTGCGTGATAACCGTCCAAACCCCACCGGAGCCTGTGGTTTGGACTGTTCCAGAGGCGGGAAACAGTAGTCGCACTGCGAGGGCCTCACATGTGTGAGTTTGATCAACTGGGCCTATGAACCCCCGCAAAAAAAAAAAAACCAAGAAAAAAAAAAACCCCGAAAGAAACATCAGTTCCAGCTGCTTTCTAATGAGCACTTATTGTATCCGCTCGGCGGGACGGCCTTTATGGGGCCCGGTTCAAAGCCGAGTCGACCCGCTTTACAGATGCGTCGCAAAATCCAAGGCTTTTTCTGTTTCTGAGGACGAATGGCTGTGTCTGGGGCTGGTGACAGCTGCGCGGGCTTGTTGTGCGCGCTCTCCTGAGTTGTTTTAATAAAGTTGTGCTGCAGGAATAGTGGGAGAAGATTAATGGACGCGCAGGAAGTGTGGCAGTTGTGAGAGGATGCAGGACAGAGCGGGCCAGCTGCCATCTGTTCCCCTGCTTTACAGCTCTCTTAATGGAGGAGCAAACCAAACAACACAGAGCGGGGCCCGCCACATACACACTCACATACACACACACACACACACACACACACACAACGCACGCACACACACGCGCACCGGCGTGCACGGACACACACACACGCAGTCACGACTCAAGTCACAACACATACACGCCTGTAAAAAAGACAGGCACACATTAATATACACACCCAGACTCACTTTCAAATGTTTAACACACACATGCACGCACATAGAGTGCACATGCACATAAAGAATACACAACGTAGGTACACACAAACACATTGATATACACACACCCCAACGAACTTTCAAATACATGCACATTCGCACAGTCTCACACACACACACACACACACATAAAAATGTGCACGCAGAAGCACATCCACACACACACACACAACATAGCCACAAACACACACGCACACACACATAAACGTGCACATACCCAGGAGCACATTCGCACATACACACACACAGAGTGAGAGCACACACACTCGCACGTAACACACAACATAGGCACAGACAAGCATGAATATGCACGCACCCAGAAGCCCTTTCACACACACACATTTAAACACGAAACATCACTTAACTTGACAGACACGAGAGCTAAGCTTTTGTCATTGTATTCCCTCCCCTGTGTGTGTGTGTGTGTGTGTGTGTGTGCGTGCGTGTGTGTGTGTGTGTGTGTGCGTGTGTGTGAGCGTGCGTGTGCGTATGTGCTCTTTTTTCTTTTTCCTCCCTCCTTCTACCTTTCAGCGAAATAAAGTTGGGTGCTGGCCACGGCGCGGAGAGCGGGATGAAAGACGGCGCCTGGATGGAACGTGATTAAGAGACGTGTTCTCCAGGCAGGAACAGGACTTGGCGTTTGTTGAGACGGAGCCTAATCGAATGAAAGCAAAACGCCGCCATTGTTGTGGAGTGCGAAACCGAGCGGTGTACAATTGATATTGGGAGTGGAGGGGGGGGGGGGGGTGGGGGTTGTCCATACCGTGGGATAGCGGAGGGGGTCCTAATGATGATGCCTGAAGGCCTTTATGAGGCTGTTCATATTGTAGGCATGGAGCTGGAGCTAATTATTATTATTATTATTATTATTATTATTATTATTATTATTATCATTAACGTTTTATTAAAAAATATATATTTAACAAATATGGGTGTTAAAAATCTCCATACAAGCCAATTCTTCTGTCAGAGAAAATGGCGGCTGCAAACGCCACGCTCTCACAAATTGCAACATCTTCTGGCACCTATGTATTTATAATTATGGCCACATAATGAGATCGATAGTCAAACGGTTTGTTTTGAATAAATGAACGTGGACCATGTCACGTTAAATGACAACATACACCCTCTCTTTCTCTTTCTCTCTCTCTCTCTCTCTCGCTCTCGTCCAGTGAAGACATCTGTACGACATGATGAAGTTTCCTCTCCGAGTATCATTCCTGTAATTGAGCTCTGGGAGCGGCGACGTGATTAGCACACAGAGGCCACTCTCGCTGCACTCATCCCCCACTCCGCTCCCTCTCTCCCTCTCTCTCTCTCTCTCTCTCTCTCTCTCTCTCTCTCTCTCTCGCTCGCTCTCTTTCCCCCTCTCCTACTCTTTCTCCCTCCCTCCCTTCCATCCATCCTGCCTCATCCTCTGCTCGCCTCTCTGCTTCTCTCCCGCTGCCCCGCCCTCGCTCTCTCTACAGAAGTCAGTCACTCTCTCTCCCTCTCTCTGTATGTCTCTCGTCTACACACACACACACGCGCGCGCGCACACACACGCACACACACACACACACGCGCACACACCTCGTAGTTCTGTGTTTGCCAATCAACCCTGTCTTTGCTGGAAGCCGGGCAATCGGGGAGTTAGTGTTATAGCGTCTCCTGCACTCGCCCTCCTCCGCCGAGGCCCGAGCCGAGGTGGCGACGGAGCGACGCGCCCGCTGCACTTCCTCTCGACAAGTTGTTCACGATGTTCTACAACTGCGTGGCCCACGTCTCTTTTAGCGCTCTTATTTCCGGCCGTTGCAGCGCCGCGCGGATCATGGGAGAACCGAAGTGAAGCCGGATTAAATATTAACCCCGTCTGATACGGAGACCCCTGACGGAGACCCCCTCGCCCCCACCCTCACCCCACCCATCCACTCCCACCTCCCACTCCCTTCCCCGTCACGTGATACAATTAGAAACATTCCCACGCGCGCCCATCGCGTCCCCTCCGTGCTCCGTCCAGAACACCCCTCCTCGCTCTCTTTAAGCGCCTCAATCTCGTACCCCTCTACGGAGGAACCTGAGCAAGGAGGAGTCCAAGGTTTGCAGCCACTTAGCGGAGTGTGGAGGAGGACGAGAACAGTCCTCTACATTATTTATACGCGCTAATGGTGGCGCGCGCGGATCGTGTGTGGATGCAGAACAATCTGCTAAAACAGACACGCAGCTGTAATCAAGGCCGTGCGTTTTCCTCTCCCTTCCCCGCCGACGGTGGGGTCGATTACAGTCGCCCGGGTTGTGTTTGCCCTCCTAATGGAGACAAAACGCAGCGGCGGTCGGTGGATTCCTGAACACCCGAAGAGAAAGGATGGAGTCCACCCAGCCGCCGCACAATAGGTTGGTGTACGAGCGGCGTAACACGTGTATACATCACACCGTCGCTGTGAGACACAGCGGCGTAACCTACTTTGCTCCACAAAAGGCTTCCATTAGTCTCAATGCCGTCACGGGGGGGTAGTGGGGGGTTGTTGCACCGCCAGATACACGCACATGTGCCTCTCATTTCCGATGGTAGTCCCGAAGTATTCTTCAACATCCTATTGTAAAGTTTACCAGGGGAGAGGTTGTGTGTATTAAAGCGCCCGGAGAGGAAAACGCTAAATGATGTAAATGCAGGCAGCTGCTCGTGCTAATGCCCTTCTGTAGGTAGGGAGGCCCAGGCAAGCAGCGTGTGTGTGTGTATATACGTACATATATATATATATATATATATATATATATATATATATATATATATATATATATATATATATATATATATATATATATATATATATATATATATATATACAGTTTATTTATATGTGTATTTACGTGTATATGTATGTTGATGTACATATACAGTATATGTGTGTGTATATTTGTGTGTATATATGTGTATATATGTGTCTATATGTGTGTGTGTGTGTGTGTGTGCGTGCGTGCGCGCTGTATATATATATATATATATATATATATGCGCTGTCTTGGATCTCTTTCATGTCTCAATATGCTCTAATGGGAACAAGATGAAGACTAATGGCATTGTAAAAGTGTAGGAACAGTCCCTGCAACTACACCGTTATGCTGTGGTTCCACCTAACAGCACGATTTGTGGCACCAAAAAAAGGTTTAAGTGGAGTGGGGTTTTTTTTTTTTTGTTTTTTTTGGGGGGGGGTTTTTGTAGCAATGGCACAGTTTGTTTAACATTCAAAGTGGTAATCCCTAAGAATATTTTGTAAAACAACCCTCATATTTGATACTCTTTTTTTTTTTACGAAACTGCCATCCGATGTATTTGCGTTATGCTCTGCTCTGTGCTGTTTGCAATGCTGGCGGTGGGGTCCGCCTTCCCCGCCTGGATACCTAGTCTGGTCTGGTCTGGTCTACCTTGTTTATTATTATGTCAATAGAAGAAGGCAATAATTCACCCAACATCTAGTATTTCGTAAATGCAGTTTAGCTTCGGGGGGAGTAATTGTTTTCACTGTAGCTGTTTCATCAAGGCTCCACCACTAATATTAAAGTGGTAATCTGTAAGAACATTTTATAAAGAAAAAAATCCCATCGTTGATATTGATACCATATTTATTTAGTCAGTACTGATTAAGAAACAGCAATTCAATGTATTTTGCGTTATTTGCTGTTTGTGCTGTTTGTGCCGATGGTGGCGGGGTCCGCCAATGTAAAGATCAGGCACGCGCAAGATGTAAAAGGCAGCTGCAGTGAACTCGATGAACCAGCGTAGTTAGCTGTGGTCAGTTAACCGTTAAACATTAAACAAAGTGACCAAGAAAAAAAAAAAAAAAAAAAAGACCAAATCAATTGATCACGACAAGGCCAAACCCCTGACGCCTTTCAAGAGTTTGACAGTCAAACGGAATTCTGGGACTCGAGGCGCAATCCATCAAACGCAGACGGTCTGGCGGATTCCCACTTTAATCTTGATGACGGCGCGGTGGTGATAATGAAAATGGTGTAAATTTGGGGTAAAACTCTCCAAAGCGTATTCTTTGAGCCCCGGAAGACTGATAGCCCAATAAAGCGCTGTTTGGGAAGCAGATCCGTGGGTCTCTGATCATCATTTGATAGCGCGCTGACACACAAAACTCTATTAAGCTGTCTTCAAATATGCAAAAATGATATGATTTTACAATGATTACATATTCACTTCCCCAGCTGGCTGGCTCCGAGCATCTCCATTTGTCATCGACTATTGTGTCCAATTATATGATTAGCTTTGAACACTCCAGCACTTCGAGAGCTCTCGTGTGCTCCGCCGCGCCGCGCGACTCACAAACAAAGTCATTACAACATGTATTCACACATATCAAATAACAAAACAGATGGCCGCTGCGCTCGCGGCCTGATTTGTTTTTCCACGCGAGCGGCGGAAGGAGAGAGGGGAGGGAGAGAGAAAAAAAAACAAAAAAAACAACAACTATTTTCTCTGAGCTTTGTTTAATGCTGACTGTTTTATTTTTTGTTTTTTTTGGTTTTTTTTTTATTCCCAAAGAAGAGCAGCTGGCTGTCGCGCTGTTAGATCAGCGCCTATGAAAGACAATCTTGTTTTCATTAATTTTTCTACAACAAAGGCACTTGTTGTGAAGATTTAGAATTACAGGCGGGTAAGCTTCCGGATAATTCATCACAGGGGCTTGACAGGAAACTTAATTGTTTTAAATGCCAGTTGCTGACTGGAGCGTGGTCGGCTTCTTCTTTGATGTCTAACAGGTGGGACAGATAGACGACCCTCTAATGTTTCATTTGACCTCCGACCCCGCCGCTTATAAATCCCCCCTCATAGTCCGGCGGCCAATAAACCTATCATTATGTGATGAACTGCGGTACCCAGAGTTCCATGTAAGATGAGAATATTCCACTGGATCCTCGCTGCCCGCGACCAGAAACAACCAAGCGGACGGAGGAAACACCGTCGTAGCCTTTATTTGGGACCAACAGTGATAAGAGGACACAGAACACCTTATTTACAACTGTTAAGGACAATTATAACGGGGAAGGCATGGGGGGAGAACCTTTATACATCATATATTGTACACAGCCCATGATGACTGGTCATCCCACGCCTTAACAGTCCATCGACTATGGAGCGCCCTAGACCCAATGTCGGTGACGGTCCACGGTCTTTGAGATAGTTGCCGGGCACCCAAGGACCCTCCTTCAGCTCCTACAAACTCACTTCTCGCAGCCTTGGGGGGGGGGGGGGGGTTCTTTCGGGCATTTCCACCAACGAGGCCGTCTTCTCCCGCCAGAGATTAAGCGCGGTGATTTCGTCGCGGAACAGCCATCCCAGAGCTCCGGCCCCGCATAACCGCTGGACAGGAGCCCTCCCAACCCCACCCCACCCTCCCCCACCCTCCCCCAACCCCCCTCGCTCTTCGTTTGACTATGAACAGCCCCGCTCTTTCTTCTGAAGAGTCGCCGGGCTGTTACGCGCTTAATATATCATTTGTCTCTCACCCCAGGAAATTACACTTCAAGATCCCACATCTTAGATTCTGCTCTCTGGGCTCCATTTATACAAGGGAGGGAAAAAAGAAAGAAAAAAAAAACGTTGACAGCCTGAGCCTGTATGGGAAGGGCCTTTCTCCCGAGCTGAACGGCCCTCTCCGACGTCTCGGGGCTGACGTTACGGTAAAAGCACTTCGGGCGAGCGCTAAAATCAATACTGTTTGTGTCATCTGCATGGTATATTTCCACCGGTGTCGCCGGTGTACGCCGGCGTAGGAAACAACGCTGTGAGCGAAACGGCGTCCCGGCGTTTCCACCGGACGAGCGGCTTCGAAAGGGGCGCAGTTGATGAGGCTTGTAAACGGGGGGGGGGGGGGGGGGGGAGTTAATGAAATACAAATGCGTGGCGCCGCCGCACTTCATTCCACGCTTCCACTTTCAAAACTATTCCCCCGCAGAAACTTTCCCAGCTCTCTTGACCTGTGTTTTCTGTTATATGCTGCCATCACATGGTGTGGATGTGAACTCCATCGCGCCCAGCTGCTGGAGCCATCCTCCCGACAGCCACCGGCGCTGCAGATGTGCAGAATCAAACTGTATAGAAAGTATGTTGAATATAATGATATACCACATCACTTCAACATCCCTGCTTGGGCTGTGCAGTGTGTTCTAAAGCTTTTATGTTTTTTTTTGGTTTTTTTTTTAGTACATCCACCCTATGAAGCCTTTTGCTTTTTCGTCCCAGATGTGCGTGGGACACGGAATAAATTGTGTCGCGAAATGAAATGCTAAGTCTGGTAACATGGCTAATTGTTTTTTTACCCGCTTGAACATGCACGAGATGCCGCCGCTTTGCCTTTAAGCAACGTTAAAATCACTCCTGCTGCAAGTCTCGTGGGTGAGTCAATCAACGCGGAGAGCAGATGTTTCCGCCGACAACACAGGTAGTCCCATACTGTGAGCGTGGATTATTATTTTTTTGTTTTTATCTCCGATGTGAATTGCAGATACCTATCCGTTCAATAATGAAAAAATTATACATTGTTATACGTCTATAGCCGAAGGGGGCATTGGTGCGTCGCAGAAAACCGTCTCACACACGGGTGGCACCTATCGCGCGGGATTCGCGGCTCAGATCATGGCGCTTGTGAAGTTGCTCGATCGGAGGCTGCCCGTGTTTGTGTGTCGGCTCTTCCTCCTCACGCTGCGCAGGTAGTTCCTGTACAGGATCACGCTGATCACCCGGGCCTGGAACTGCTTGGAGACGATGTAGTACAGAATGACGTCCAGCACCGTGCTCAGGTTCATCAGAAAGGTGGTGAAGACCGCCCAGGTGCTGTAGCCGCCGCCGTCGCCTCCCCTCAGGAGGAGGGCCACCTGACACAGGTGGAAGGGCACGAAGCACACCAGCACCTGGACGATGAGCGTGATGATTATGCGGATGGACTTCTGCTTCGTTTTGGGCTTGAGTTTGGACGTGCGCCCGTGGACCAGGTTGTCCACGATGACGACGTAGCAGCCGATCATGATGCAGATGGGCACCAGGAAGAAGAACACCAGGCGCACGTAATTGATGGGACTGTCGTGGTGGAGGTACGGTATGTCGTCCATCTTGACGCAGGTGGTGAAGTTGGAGACGCGGTCGGGGTCGGGGTCTCCCTGGGGGACGAGCAGGGGCAAGGTGCCGCCCAGCGTCATGACCCACACCCCGACGCAGGCGACCAGGGCCTTGGGGATGTTCTTGAGCTCCTTGAAGTGCTTGGGCTGGACGATGGCGACGTAGCGGTCGGCGCTGATCAGGGCGAACAGCCACACGGCCATGCAGGGGTACAAGACGGAGAGGGCGGTGCTGATCCGGCAGAACAGGTCCCCGAAGTGCCAGTGGTCGTGGTGGTGGTAGACCATCCTGAAGGGCAGCAGGGCGATGAAGATGAGGTCTATCACCGCCACGTTGATCATGTAGATGCTGATGGAGTTCTTCCTCTTGGTGGTCAGGGTGAAGACCCACAGAGCCGTGAGATTGACCGCCACGCCGATGGCGAAGATGACGCCGTAGAAGACCAGGCCGGCGACATGGTACTCCCTGGGGGGCTGCGCGGCGGAGGCCGCTGCGGCCATGTTGGAAAGGTTGTAAAGATCCGAATCCATGCTGTGGCTTTCACAAGACAGCAGAGAGAAGGTTCTGTTAACAACCGTGGTCAAGGAAACACAAACACTATTACATTTTTCGCTACGTGCCATTAGTTGTTTAGATGTTGTGGTGAGGTCCTCTAGTCAGGGTAGTTAAAATACACCCTCCTAATTTCATCGATAAAACTCATGAACAAACGAAAAACTCTCGACGGAGAGGAAAAACAAGGAATAGTTCATTTAAAGTGGAAATCCATAAAATGGTCTGACTTGGGTGGATTACACTACAAGTCCCAGAATACCGTTCAAAACTCCAACGGCTGTTTTCAACATCCGGCTCGTCGGCCATTTCATTTTCTAAAAAGGTTTGCCTCCTACTGATCAATCGATTAGTTTAGTATTTTCTCGGGGCTGGGGAAGGGGGACCCCGCCACCAACCATGGAAACAGCACCAAGAGGAGCCCATACATAAGGAAGTACATTGAATATCTGTTTCTTAAAAAGTGACGGCTAAATTGTGTAATTTTGCACCTGAACTAGTAATAGAACCGTGTTGTACTCATCATATTATGGGAAGCCAGTTTGCTCATTGAGTGCCGGAGGAATCACAAAGACGTGAACCGCCTCCTTGTGTTGATGTTATTTAAGGAAAGACAGAAAGACCCATCCGCGTTTGCACGGAGAAAATCTTTTTCAATATTTTGAAACAAACAAGTTGCCGGAGTTAAGTGTGGAGGGTGAGACGGCCGGGGGCGCGTTCCCCAGCGCGTCTGTAATTCACCTGCATGCGAGATGATTTGAATAGTTATATTTAAACGGCGGTGCAGCTGCGGTGTGAAAGCTGGAGGAAGGCGCGTTCCACACCGCGCATAGTTTTTCGTGTCATATGCAAAAAAAAAAAAAAATGTATAATAATAAACAAGTAAACTGATGTACATTTAGTTTTACTTTGAAGAAAAGGGAAGGCGCGATACAGGGGGGGGGAAGAAAAAGGAGATTAAATCACTGTTTCACTCTTCGCCATCTGGATGGGAAATCATGTGACACGGGGTTAAGATAGAAAACAATTGAAAACGATATGAAGGCAACAACAAAACGTATGCGGTGCGGTTACAGCGTCCTCCGTCAGTCAGCACGGCGGGATAAACGGCCTAAAATTAGATTTGAGAAATTGTGGGTTTTCTCATTAAAATCTGAAGCATTTGAAGAGAAAAAAAAATTAAAAATAAAGGAGAAGAACAAAAAAAAAAAAAGAAAAAAAAAAATGGAGCTCCGACTCCTCCATTCCGCTGTAAACGACTTCACTTACCGTGGCGGAAACTCTTTATAAAACCATCCCTGGCCGCCGAGCCGCCGTCGACAACGCCAGAAGGTTTATGAAATGGCGTGGCCGCCTGCCATCGCTCCGGGTTCACGCTTCTGACGGCCAGAAGGAGGAAGCGAACACTTTCATCTTGTTTCAGGGGGTTAGGAGTAGCGAAAATAGTGCGGTGACACCAAACACAGGCTCCTGTAGCTTCCTGTGTCGGCTCTGCAGCCGCACAGTACCTACGGTGGAAACGCTAAAGGTTAAAGTTTGGTTTATTTTTTATTTTTTTGCATGCTGCAATTACACCCCCTTAAAGAAAATGATGTACCATTAGAAGTGGGAGTGTGTTTGGCAGGCAGAGCGATGGCAGATTTAGGGCGAGTTATTGATTGGAAAAGTGGGGTCTGTCACAGCACATTAGTTCTCAGGGGAGTAATCCACAGCAGGTTGCTGCGAGAAGCATCTGCTGCCGGAGAGAAGTAATTAAAAACAGGATGTTGATGCAGTTGCCATATAAACAGGAAATAAGATGGCGGTAATAGACACTTCACGCTGATACTGCGACATGCTTTTTACACCACGTCGACTTAATGGATGCGGCGCGCATACCTCAGGTGAAAAGCACAAAGTCAAATCTGGACACTCATTGAATACAGATTAATGTGTCTGTAGGTCTGTGTCTCTAGATTGTGTGTGTGTGTGTGGGGGGGGGGGGGGGGGTGGGGGTGGGTGTCTGCATAAATAGTATAAAAGGACAACACACCTGAATACCCACCAGCATTATGAGGCCTTTCGGATTGTCTAATAATGCTGTTTCTTTCAAGCATTCATAAGTCGTTTAAGATATTTAATATGCATCTCATGATTTACTATAATGGTTCAAAAATGTTATAGTGCTGTCTACATAATCCCATGTCATTCTGTTTTTGAAGGTTTTTAGATGTGTGTGTGTGTGTGTGTGTGTGTGTGTGTGTATGTGTGTGTGTGTGTGTGCGTGCGTATGTGTGTGTGCATGCGTGCGTGTGTAATACGATTGGTTGGTTACAATCATGCATTGATAAGGAGATAGGCTTGCTAAAGTGCCTAACATAAGGTAAGGATACGTGTGTGTGCGTGTGCGTGTGCGTGTGTGTGTGATACAATTGGTTGGTTCCAACTAGAAGGAAGGGGTGCCTCTTTCCCCTACCGACCGCAGCCTGTGCCCTACAAACGTATTAAAACCGAAACTCTTCCCCCTCGCCATGATGACATTTTCGCCCCAGCCGCGCCCACTTGACGACCCTCCACACTCCATTCGATCTCTGCAAAAGGTTACGTCGAATCGTCACACAAATTTTCCTTTGATGAGTCGGGTTCAATGGCCGACCCGCCCGGCCGCCCCCTTTGACACCGGGGGACCCGCTGCTCCGAGAGCTCCCGGAACCCACGGTTTAGGGGGGTGACCCCCTGGCTCTCGGTGTGTTCAATCTCGTTCCTATTCCGGTGAAATAATCATCTGTCTGCTCGTCCTCTCAGTGCGTCTTGAAAGTCTCCAAACAGATGGCACTTTGTGTTCATTGCAATATGTTGTTATGACAACCGTCTGTGTGTTCCTCTCTCTCTGATACCGATCACGCGGCTGTTGTTCAGATGCCTTCTCTCCATCATGAACGCCTCGTCTCAATTAATCAAATCATTGTATGGCTAAACACCACGGACGAGTCGGTGATTTTTTTTTTTGTTTTGTTTTTCTGCACAAGCGAGGCTGTGGAAAAACTCCAGAAAACTTCAATTTATGACTCCCCAGTTTCCCTCCAACCGCTTTCCATTGCTTGCCTGATAATTCCATTGCATTATTTTTCATCATCCGTCCAGGTGATGAATATTCTATGCATTTTTTGTATTGCTGATTGGTGATGAATGTTTTTGCTTTTGATTTGTTCCGGAGTCCATCAGTTCAATTCAATAAAAAGTCCAACTGATAAAATTGATATTGATGGATGGATTTTAGAGTTTTACAGCTTTACCCCTTCAGCACAATGCTGCCCTCTAGCGGTTGAAATATATCAGTGCAAGGTCTTTCAGGGTTTATGCAGTTATACAATGTGTTCCGTGCAGCTCAACAAATCCCAGACAACTAAATAGCAAACAAGTACTTTTAGTTTATTTATAAACATATACTAAAAATGGTTACTCACAATGGATTCATTTTCATTTGTAAGAAAAAAGTTTAATGTCATCCCTTCACAAAAAAGGGAAATAACTTTTTTAGCACGAAAGCGATGGTAGAACTGGAACACGCTGTGAAATATTCCAAGTTGTCTGCTCTGTAACCACAGTTATTAGTTTCAAAGCAGCTAAACTCTGTTCCTATTCTTTATTTCCTCTTTTCGAGGCAAGGTCACATCCGTGAGTTCATACTAACACGAGTATGAGCAACTGCCCCCGTAGCAGCGAGCAGTGAACAGCGACACAATAGAACGTTATAATAACAGAAAGTCTGACAGCAGAACAGAGAACTCCAGCTGGAGACTCATTGTAAAACCTCTGGATTTGGTGATCTCCTTCATCTGCTTTATTCGGATTCTCGGAGATGTAAATAGAAAGACAAAAGCAAGCAAGGAACCTCCCGCCATTTCGATAACGGTCGATTCCGTTCCAAATCGAGATCGTGTTTTTTCAAAGTGGCGCGCCTCCACAGTCCTGGTTTGGAGGAGGCCCGGAGCGTCCGCACGCAACCGCGTCGCGCGCACCTTTCAATCCCCGTCCCTGGAATTGAGGTGGATCTTGTTGCTGTCGATGACCTCCCTGGAGGAGCCCTCGGGCGAGGTCCTCACGGCGCTGGAGAAGGACACGCTGGCCTGCCACCTCAGCAGCTTCAGGACCTTCCTCTTGTAGCCCTTGCACGCAAAGAAGTAGATGAAGGGGTCCAAGCAGGCGTTGAGGTTCATGAGGCAGACGGTGAAGTGCAGGGACACCTGGAAGGCCGTGAGGTCGGCGCAGTCCTGGCTGGACACCAGCTTGCGGACCATGTACTGCAGGATGTCGATGTGGTAGGGGCTGTAGCAGACCACAAACACCAGCGTGACGCAGCAGATCACGCCGATGGCCTTGCGGCTCCTGCCAGACTTCTCCGTCAGGTGGTTGTTCTTGGCGCTGCGGCGGAGCTTGGAGCACAGGATGGTGTAGCACACCAGGATCGTCACCACGGGGATGACGTAGCCCAGTAAGACGGCGCCGATCAGGATGACGGCGATGTTGTCCACCTTGTCAAAGCTGGGGTACTCCATGCAGGTGACGTAGCCGTCAGGCTGCCGCTGGGTCATGGGCATGCCGATCAGGGGGAGGGTCTGGGCCAGGACCAGCAGCCACACGCCGCCGCAGATGTAGCGCACGTTGCGGACCTTGCGGAAGCGGCCGAAGCGCAGCGGGAGGACGAAGGCCACGAAGCGGTCCACGCTGAGGCAGGTCATGAAGTTGACGCCGGCGTAGGTGTTGATGTAGAAGATCAGGCCACTCACCTTGCAGAGCACATCGCCCAGGGGCCAGTGGAAGCCCATGGCGTAGTAAAAAAGCCGAAACGGCACTATAATTGTGAAGAGGATGTCGGAGATGACCAGGTTGAGGGAGTACATGGTGGTGGGGTTCATCTTCTTCAGGTTCGGGCGGATGACGTGTAGGGCCAGGACGTTCCCAACCAGCCCCACGGAGAATATGACGGAGTAGCACAGGGGGATGAGGACCCTGGCGTATTTTCGGTGGGAGTATAGGTTGCTGCACGAGTCGTTGCCCCTGGGCGAGTAGGTCGTCGTTGGTGGGAAAGTGAAATGCGCAAAATGCAACGTGACGTTTGGAGAAGCCATAGCTGCAAAAAAGAGAAATAAAATGTTTTAATGCTTTGTCTTAGCTCCCACTTTTTACTCTTTTCATTTCATTAGAGGCATTAAAGGACTGGCTCATCAAGGCTTGTCACCTGAGAAACGCACATTATGTCTTACCCAATAGGATACCCAATTTTTGTTGTTCTAAGGGCAAAACATCTGGGTTTTCTTTTGTTTTTGTTTTTAATAAGAGCTTTGCTCTCAAAAGGGAAGTAAAACAACAGTTCCTTCTCAATACCACTTTCCTGTCTGCACAGAATGTTGAAAGGTGTTTCACGTCAAGCACAACAATAGTGTTTACAGTGATGACACAACACAATGCACTTGATGATGGTTCATATATATGGAGTAGAGCGGGATAAATTAGATATTTTTATGATAAATCATTTGGTTGGCTAAAATGACTATTGACAGAGATTATTAAACCATTATGTGGTTTATTAGTGAAGAGGGAAGATGTTTATTATTTTTCATTTCTTCATTTCATTCCTCTATCATTGTGGTACCATAGCGGATAAATAGGATGCAATGAGGATAGTCAGGGAATGACCACCTGTAAATCAAATGGATGTGTTCAGATCACCCAGCTCCTACAGTACACATGTGCTGTGTGTGGCGCAGCGCCACCTTGTGGTAACTGTTTGTCATGAGCAAAGCAGCGCGCCAAACAAACCACGTGCACTCTTGAATTGTATATGAAATATTATTATTATTATTATTATTAATATTGAGACCAGTGGTTCCCTCCAGCTGTGTACCCCTTCTTGCACCCCCCCCCCCACACACACACTATACAATTATTATCCAGCTTATATAAGTGCAAGTTATCAGTTTTTTCTCTTTATTTAGCCATCTCACGTATAAAACCCCATGTGCCCACCAGATCACACATATTTGAAATTGTGAATTGTGAGGTTTCAGTCTGAAATTGTTTTCTATTCAGTCCAGATTCAGTTGATTCAAGCGAGAGAGACATCACCCCAATGTTTGAATGTATGGCCGGTTTGAAAGGCCCTGAAATAGCCTTGGAGCAGCTCCAGACTTATTATATTCATCACCGCCCCGAAAAAAACCATTTTAATATGGACAGTCCCAAATTTAAAATGTTGTTTCCTCACATGGTGATGACTTCATAAGTACATTGTAATTAGTTAAAAGCCATCTTGACATAAATGCAAGACAATTTAAAGGATTAGGAAATAAACAACTGCATTTTATGTATATGTGGTTTCATGCTGCATGTTGACTGAAAGTAAACTTTCTTTTACCTGTATAGATCAACAATTAGTCATTTGCCACTTGATGGGAAAATTGTTTTATTTTAAAATTTGAAATGTAATTTAATTATTTATTTTTAAATCTGATCCCGGTCACAAGTAAGTCTCGAGCCCTAGATTGTTCGAAAATGTAAATCGCATTTTTTTGCCGTGCCCCGTCACATCACGACACGTACCCCCTATTTGAAATAGTATTCAGAGAAATATTTGGAATAATATTTTTAAATATATATTTGGAATAGTATTTAGAAAGATATTTGGAATAATATTTTAAAATATTTTTGTAATAATATATTTTTTAAATTAATTAAAAATATTCTCATGATTTTATTTATATTTTGAATATATGTATGTATGTATGTATGTATGTATTTATTATTATTATTATTTATTATATATTAAGTGTTTTCTATTCACTAACGAGGTGATTTGACTTGCTCAAATTAGTCATTCATCCGTGTCCTTGTTTTTAGCACCGTGACGGAAGTCTGTGGAACAATTCCAGAGCTGTAGTTTGATTGTAAATACATCTGTGTTGCTCACAATCACGGTCCCAAAAAAACCCTGGTGTTGAGAGACAACATTGTATATGAGGAAGTGTGTTTCCTCGGGGCCCCTCTGCCCTGGAACCTGTAGGAAAAGTCATATTTTCTGAGCCAGAGTCTCACCCGGCCTGGACGCAGCTATCTGCAGGAGCACATTGAGCACCGAAAAAAGCAGGTTTCCTGTGGCGTTGGCACGACTGATTGAGCGGCTCAGTCTTATTACCTGGACATACTTTCTTATTTCTAGGCTGGAGGTGCTATGAATATGCTGTGAAATGTATTTCAGCGTTTCAATTCTAATGAGAATAAAAGCCACCGTAGCACTTTACACCGTATTATAGACTGTGTTATAGCAGAGACACTGGCTGTGACCAGGAGGTCTACTTCTACCCTTGTCATATTTTAAACACCACGTGCGTCCCTCACTGCACCTCAGCTGTCACCCATATAACCTCCTGGGTTCCGATGTATTTTCTAACAGTCAAGCCAATAAGCCATAAATCACGAATTGTGATTAGTAGAGGGTACTCACCCGATGGATGTTATATTGTCAAATTCAAAGAGTGCTGCTGCCGTATCCTCATCTGTTGCATCTGCTGGCACCTCGACCGCACACACCAGGCGCTCAGGTCTGACAAAATATCCTGTTCTAGTCATCTCTCTCGCTCTCTCTCTCTCTCTCTCTCTCTCTCTCTCTCTCTCGCTCTGCCTTCTCTATCTCTTCCATCTCTCTCTGCTTCCTTTACCCCACTCTTTCTCTAGCTGGAATTGAACTTATTTTGAGTATAATATCTAATTACTTTCATGAAATGCTTTGCTTTTGCTTGTTTGTTGTTACCTTTAATATTAATAATAATATTTGATGGCCTTCTATTAATGTAAAGCACTTTGAATTGCATGTTGTGTATGAAGGTTGTTGTTGTTGTTGTTGTTGTTGTTGTTGTTGTTGTTGTTGTTGTTGTTGTTGTCGTCGGTTATTTAAAAGTTCCAATTACAAAACACTCCATTTTAATTTGCTGATAGCCCTCTTTTTTGGAGTTTGTACAGTTTATACTCTTCGCCTCAAAACAAAAATAATCCCAAATGAATGTTGTGCGTCATTTTGTGTGCACGGTGGAAGGATGTTCCTTCATGCGGTAAGAAGAGTGCAAATTTGTCATTCTGTTGGTGAAGTTGTTTCGATGGTGGTCATGTATCTGGGTACGATGCCCTGCAATTGCAAACTAGTTATATCAATTACATTTTGAGTAATTTTTCAAGGTGTTTTTTTTCTGTGAACAAAGTGTGTCAATAACAATTGAGGAAGTTCTCTTTCGGTCTTGAAAAACGTATGATTTATTTTGGTCGTTTTCCACTCGGGCTGCTACAACTTTCACACCAGTGAAAAGCCAGTGTTAGTTTGAAGTCTTGGCGCTTTCATCCGTTTTTTTTAACTGACATTACATTTTCTGTCACGTATCTCTGGCGGTGTGTGAGACAATCGGCTTTTCACGAATGATCAAAGTTAATAAACAAATGAAAACTCTGTGTTAAAAGGAGAAGCTTTGTTCAGATCCCCTCCGATCGGGGTCCGTGTGGTTTTCACACCTTTGAGACACTCCCGCCAATATGTACGAGTACACACCAAGGTTTAAAAATTATGGTGTGGGATACAACTGAAAGATAATCATTTGGAAAATGTGCAAACGACACCATTCGTGTTCTTAGTATGTAATATTTTAAATCAGTATTATTAAGATGACTCCATCTATCAATTCATTCAACGCTCGAGAATAAACGAAAATAAATACTGAGAAATTAAGTCGCTTACCAGGAAATTACTGTCGGTGCAAACCGCAATGAAACTCACTGTCTTTTCCAGTTACCCTCAAGATAACAGAGCGCCTTGCAAAAGAACTGCGAGAAAAAACAATTCTCGAGACGAAGGAATAAGTGTCAAACCGGACATTTCACAGATTTCACTACAGAGAATCACAGAAAAATGGCCTGCATGCAAACAGACCCTGGTGTCTGTATGAAAATCCTCCCTCCTTTTGGAGCCCCGTTGCTGGGTTTGGAGCAGTGTGGCCAGTGGGGGATTTGAAGCAGGGGAAGGAGCTGAACTTCCTCGTGCCCCGACCTTGTGGCGCTGACTCACCGGACCTCAGAGCCGGCACTGGCGAGCTCTCTTCCAACTCTATTCATAGCAGAAGGACGAGCAGCTGCAATCAAAAATAGAGGGTTTTGTGACCAACTCTCGTCTTTTTATATGGATCCTACCTCAATGCAAGCCCCGGCCCTGGCATTCATCTTTGCCAGAAGATCCAAAAAGAAACGCTTTTTCAACCGTATAAAAAGATCAGTGTATTCTGGAATTGAAAAAGGGAGCATTTTTCTCTTCCACAATGACATAGGTACTTTCTTGCCAACTTGCTTTGCTTACAGCAAACCTCACTCCAACCATAGTATTGATTATATAGTAAAACTATTTGCTATTAAATGTACTTAAAGTATTAAAAGTAAAAGTACTCTACATATCCAGGGTCCTCTCACTTTGGCTTCCTTTTGATTTATACAAATATGAATCCAGATTTTTTTGGATTAGAGTCCCCTTTTATCATAAACTTGTATGCAAAGTAGCAACCTGGTTCCCTTTCGATGCGTGCTTTAGAGACTAGTGATTCTGAGTAAGCGGTGGAAGTTAATGGAGCGTGGCCTGGCCTGTGAGCTGGGCCCTGGGTGCTGTTCATATATCGCCACACCTTGTGCACAAAATAGGAAGTTATGAAGGAGCAACTTAAAAAAAAGGACATCCTCTCGATCTGTCTCTGATCAAATCAGCCACTTGTGAAGAAAACATAAGCATACGATTACAGCACTATCGTTTGTCTGCTATTTAACGATTTAGATGCTCACTCAGTGATGTGTGCAACGTGTTTGAGTAATTCAGGCTTATGTTTCTTTATTTTTCTACTGATCCACGAAGGTGAAAATGTGCCTTTCATCCAACACCACCCAGTACACAAGCCACATGCTGAAGTGGAAGATAGACCCTTTATCAATAATACACTACATTGTATTATGTTGTCATTTTAGATGTTGACGTTGGAATTTCATGGGAGATCCCAGTACACTACCCAAAGTACCGCAGAGGTACCCAGTACAGTACCCAGAGGTACCCTATACATTGCCCAGAGGTACCCAGTACAGTACCCAGAGGTACCCTATACAGTGCCCAGAGGTACCCCATACAGTGCCCAGAGGTACCCAGAACGGTACCCAGAGGTTCCCTGTACTGTTCCCAGTACAGTAGCAAGAAGTACCCTGTAAAGTACCCATAGGTACCCCGTACAGTAACCAGAGGTACCCTGTACAGAAACCAGAGGTACAGAACCTAGAGGTTCCCTATACACTACCTATAGGTACCCCATACAGTACCAAGAAGTGCCCTGTACAGGACCCAGGGGTATCCAGTACAGTAGCCAGATCTACCCATTACAGTACCCAGAGGTACCCTGCACAGTGCCCAGGGGCATCGGTACAGTACCCAGATCTACTCATTACAGTACCCCAGAATAATATCGCCCCATCAAGAAACCACTGAAACATGAAAACTTGGTCCTTGATAATTAAAAAATGTCCAACACCCCTTTCCCAGCTGCACTGAAAGTCGTAAATATACAATGCAATGTTCCGTTTGTGTGGCGTAATGTGGGAAAAGGAGTAAGTGTCGATGTTCCTCAGTGGGTTAGTAGTGAGTATTTGCGAATATTTATTTTGTACAAATATTTCCAAAGTTATTTGTTTTCGGGAAGAAAAACAACCATTCGGAAAAATGGCGAATCCAATCCGTGGCATTTGGCTGCAAAGACGAGAAACTGACACATGTCCAGTCTCTACGGAGACCGATGTTTTTATTCTCAAATATTATTTGTCTTCTTCTTAAAAATGCCACCCAGACCCTGGACGTGCATTGGCATCAGGCTCAAGTACTTCGCTTGCCCCCCGGCTGCTCCGGAGCACGGAGCCAGAGAGGGGGCGAGCGGACAGGGAGAGGTGGAACGGGTGGAGAACATTCTTTGTCCGGGGCAGAGAGTGTAGCACAGGTTGAAAATGATTACACCGATTGGGTTAGGGTTAGGGTTATTGCGTGTGGGAATGGGGGCTCTGTCCTTGGTCCGTCAGTGGAGGGAACAGAGCCCGTCCGGGACGGGCGGGGAGACCCGGAGGTGGAAACCGAAGGGTTGCTCTCTGAGAGCCAGGATAAATGGAAACCGATTCAGATTGTACATCCATGCCCGACAGACTGTCCAAACGATCGCATCTACACTGGACTTCACGTACTGACCCAAACCCACTACGTACTGGATCCATGAAAGTCATCTAATGTGGGAACATTAGATGACTTTCAGACAACTAGACTTTAGACTTAGACAACTTTGATGATCCAAGCTGAAACCAAATCTATGGCGCAATACCCGTACTTTTAATTTATTACTGTACACTCCACTCCAGGATGCTGTTATTACTACTTTATTATTACATTGCATTTAGCAGACGCTTTTATCCAAAGCGACTTACAATTATTCAAACACCGACGGACGCAGCCATCAGGAGCAATTAGGGGTTAAGTGTCTTGCTCAAGGACACTACAGCATGCTAGCAGGAGGAGCCTGGGATCGCACCAGCAACCTCGCTGTAATGTGCTACAACCAATAATGCAGCATGGCCTTTTGAATATGTCACCTTGTTGTGCCACACATGGTGAGATTGCAACAGTTGCACAGGAAATCTCTCTGCGGTTGTTGTCGCTGACAAAAAAAAATTAATCATAAGCCGTCTTCATGGAAAAAGTAATTCATGATTTAAAATGTTCACATTTTTTCACATATTTCGAATGTTTTTGCATTTTGCTAATTAAATACTGTTTTGGGACTCATCAATGCTGACATATACTGAGTAGATCACTGTTATTTATGGCTGAATATGTTCACAAATATTGGAAGCTGCAGTATGCGAATGGAAACATATAATTAAATAAAAGAACTTGAACTATGAACTATGTATTTAATGGCAGATAACATCAATTGCAAGGGTATTTTTTTTACAGTATACATCTGCAGCAAATGGACACTTCGCCACCAGAATTTTGATAATGCCACGCTATGGCATAATCATTAATTGGGTTCATGGGGATGTTTTATATGAATCTGAGGAGGATTTCGAGGAGATGAAACTGAGAACAATTCTGCTTCCAGAAGCCAAATCACCTGTGATTATTAACCCAAAGCCCTGATGTGAGTAACAGCTCTTCCCTGTGAGTAAGAGAAGAGTGGTTGGACTTATGCTGTGACTTCAAGAAGACACAGGATGGCAGCAGTGTATTTACTGAACAGCGAGGGCTCCTTTTCCTTCACATTGAAAACAATGGCCCGGATAGTGGGAGAATAAAGTACACAGGTGTGTTTGAATAGAATTCTGGATAAAATGTATGACATTTCTTATGACGCAGCTATGGTAACACCCATCAATAACCTACATATGTTTTCCCTGAAGGCGCCCATGTTACATAACCCTAACCCTTACCAGCAAAATGTGTGTTAGATAACGGTTCTTCATATCCTGCGACCCACATCGTCTACGTGCTGTGGTTCTCCAGCAGCCCTGTCTTTAGATTAGAGCTGATCTAGTTTTCGTTGCAACTTGCGAGGTAACGTTTTTGCAACACCTGTGGTTGCGGGAGCCATCGGTCTCTATCTATCTTAAATGGACTTGAGTATTAAAATTTTAAGTACCTGTTCAACATCACGACCCCATATTTCCGTCTGAAGACATCTTCCGACCTTAATGCATTCCCATCTATTGGTTAAACTTAACAAGATACCGGCCCCGGTTTCCCTGCGTTGTGGACCCGCACAAACTCAAGCGGGGCCGCATGACAAAATTGCCGTCTTGGAGGAGCGCGAATCAAAATCTGCAGAACAGACGGACAGAGTTTTGTGGTACTCCAGCACTCGGGGGACAATGCGTCTTCCAGCGAGAGGAACGTCTTTCAGAAGCCCGCCCTCGCCGACGCGTTGCTCTCTTTGGCTTTTCCGTCGTGCAGGCGCGTGATCTCATTAGTTGTTTGAAAAAATTGCCGTTGCGATTTGAGTCTTCGACGCACACTCAAATCGTTGCCAAGTAGGGTAGGGTAGTAGGGTAGGGTAGTAGGGTTACCCCCCGTTGGGATCATGTGGTCAGAGTACCAGAGAAGCGGTGACGTTAAAAATGGCTGGAGGTCACACACAGAGGGTGGAGGGCAAAAATCAACTAATTTATTTACAAAATAAATGTGTCCAAAAACCCTTGTCAGATTTGCCCTTTAAGTTGGCGCCGCAACAATAACAGAAAACCAACCTGAAACAGCCTCGCAGCAAGCTGTACACACAATTATCGCTCTCTGGCCGCCGCCCTTCATTGGAACGACCCATTCTTGAATGAGAGTAGGGGGGAAGCCACAAAACGATGATCCAATCACACATAATCATTCAAATGTAAAATAAATAAATCGATAAAGATGAAGAATAAATATATATTATATATGTCAGTTATTATGTTTGAGCACAACTCTTCTGCCCTCCCCACGTGAACTATGCCGCGAGCTAAACACTCTTCCAATAAGTGCCTGGAGACGTGATCTCACTTTGGTGTTTTTAATGAAAGCGGTGTAGAACTGTGGAACAATACAGAAATATGCAGATAAACGACCAGTCCCCATGCAGATGAAGATAACAATACGTCGTCGTTGTCGACGTATGACAGATTGCGCTTTCTCAAGGGCAGTGCTGAGGCTGATGGGAGCGATGGGAATCCTGGGACGTGATCAGATTGACTGCGTGCGTCTCCGTCTGCCGAGGCCTGCTGTGATGACAGTGTCGTCACAGTGCCCCGATGTCGCAACACAGACTGGGGGAGGGGCTTCTGGGGGCAGATTTAAATAACTAAGTATTGAATCCATGAATCTGAAAACAATTCTCCCTTTGCACTTATTACCGTGAACCGGTATGACATGATTATTGTATGGTTTGGTTTGTGAGTTAGATAAGGCCTGTTTATGGAAAATTTGAATTGTGTATGTTCCCAGTCATTAATACAGTAACTTTGAAAATATATGATGTGCTCATTTTATTATTGGGGAATGTGTCAAGTGGAAAGCTATGGAGAACCTTTTAAGATACTGAAAGCCGTGAATTTTCAAGGCAATGTTCGGTATTGGCGTCGTGTGGTAAAGGGATCGGGCGTCTACGTTCCGTAAAAGTCGTCATATCCGGGAAAATGCCGGTACGACTGTGATTGGAAGTGTGTCAATGGAAGCAGTAACACTGCTGGCCCAAGCTGGTAAATTAGGGGTGGAGCCAAATCCTAAATACCGTGGGGTTTTTTTTAAACAAATACTCATTTCGTACAAATATTTCAAGCCTTATTTGTTTGCGGGAAGGAAAAACAACAAAACATTTTGGAAAAATGGTGAGCAAGAACCGTTGCGCTCGGCTGCAAAGACCAGAAACACCTCCGGTCTCCACGGAGACAGGTCCTTTTATTCTTTTTCCTCTTAGAAATGCCGCTCAGACCCCGGACCTGTCTTTTAGAGTTAGGGAGTAAGGGGTGCGATGGAACGGTTGGAGAACATCTCTCATGCCTCCTTCTCCGGAGGCAGAGACTATAGGACAGGTTGAAAATGGTCACACTTGAGTCGCCCTGCTCCGTCAGCTGAGGGAGCCGATTGCGTCCGGGAGGGGCGGGGAGGCGGGGAGGTGGAAACCGATGCGCTGCTCTCTGACAGCCAGGAAAAAAAAACGAAACAGATTCAGATTAAACGTCTGTGCCGACAGACTGTCCAAACACTACACTGAACATACTGATCCAAACCCACTACGTACTGGATCCATGAAAGTCATCTAATGTGGGAACAGACTCCGTACGGAACTTCTCCGTAAAGGAGGCCAATGTGTGAATGACTACCTACTGCCTTTCCCAGGTATTTATTATCCAGCGAGGTTATGGATTCCATGTGGGAAAGGGGCTCAAAAGTAATGTCATATTTCCCACCTAATAATTTTGGTGATCCAAGCTGCGAAATGTGAAATTGGACATATGGCACCTCTTGGAGTCTTCCACTGTAGCTTCTATGTTGCATCACAGGTTGTCAGCGCTAGTTTTTGCATCCGCAGGTCGGCTGTGTGATACCACAAAGTAAACGAAACTCGTGTACGTTCAAGGTTCAATTTAGAGAACCAACCTCTATGCACCTTCTCAAAGAAGGCGCCGGGGCCATGAAGCCAGAACGGATGCCTTTCAGTGGTGGTCGCGTTGGGGGTGGTGGTTGGAGGATGTGGTGGCGGCATCACATCCACCAACGCTCGCTGAGAGATTGTGATGGAGAACCACGTATGTCGCGAGAAGCCGCCTGGATAGGCGCCGACGGAGAGCCCGGACGGGCGTGTGCTGGCTCTTGCGTCCCGTGCGGTGTTTAATGCGGTGGTGACGGTGGTGGCGGTGGTGGTGGTGGTGGCGGTGGCGGCGGTGGTGGAAGTGAAGCGGTGGGGTGGCTGGGGGGTGAGGGTAAGATCAATGGCGTTTGACAATTGCGGCGTTGCCGACGTAATATCAGTCACTTCATCTGGAGACGCTAGGTTTAGCGTCCGAGCGCTCGGTGTCTCGGCCTCGCGGGACGAAAGAGCGGGAGATGGGTGAGGGGGGCGGGGGAGTCGGGGACGGGGAGGCCGAGAAGAAACTGATGACATCCAATTACACGCTTTGCTAGATACTAATTGTTTCCACTCGACTTGAACCACATATTTATTTCTTGCCAGACGGAGAGTAAATCAGCTCATTATTGTACCCCGTTTAATGACCACAGAACTTTCACAGATCGACAGTTGACAAAACAAGCCTCCCCGCCGGCGCCCATTCCCCAGTCTAGCTCGCTTTTGTGTGGTTTGCCGAATCCGACCCTCTCTCTCTCTCTCTCTCTCTCGCGCGCGCGCGCAAAAGGTGTCGTTCGGCAAAATCCAACGGCTCTAAAACGTTGTTTTTTTAAATTTTTGTAATAACAGTGTTGCAGCGGCTGTACGATCCGCGTGGGCGTCCATCAAAAGACTCTGAACCCGAGCAGCTCCAGCATACGTCCTCGTCCCGTCGACACACACATCCTGCTCACACGCAGGATGAGGGCGGGCGCACACGCACACACACACGCACACACACACACACACACACACACACACACACACACACACACACACACACACACACACACACACACACACACACACACACCACAACTGCCACAACATTTCTTTCATGTATTTCAAAAACGTTGCACATTTGCTCTCGCTATTTTTAGAAATAGCGAGACATGGTCGCCATCATAATGTAGTATGATGGTAACTGAACAGGGTACTACAAACGCGTGGGTGGGTTGGAGACCAAACCCGGTCTTTCAGGAGCTCTTATACAAACAAAGTGAAAAGTCCAAACAAATCTCTCACAAGGTAGCCGCGTCAGTTTCCGGATGACTGGTTGCAGCTTTCGGATTTCTCCCCGTGGGGTCGTGGGCTTTTCTCTCCGCCGTTGCCGCTGCTCTCCCTCCTTGACGTCTTGGAACGAAAATCGGAGGCGGACAGACGACCCCGAAACAGGCTCATCACCTTCTGCTTGTACTTCTTTATGGCGAAAAAGTAGATAACCGGATCCAAGGCGCAGTTGAGGTTCATCAGCGAGACGGTAACCTGCCGGGATAACATTGGAGGGGTGAGCGTCAAGTCAGAGCTGAAGGCATTGCCGCGGTTCTGAGGTGTGGGAAACGACGGCAGGACCTACTGTACCCGTAAGGACACCTTGAACGCTCTCTGCTCCCGGCACGTCGGCATCTGGAGGATCGTCCTCACCATGAACTGCATGACGTTGACGTGGTACGGGCTGAAGCACAGCACAAACGTGAGGAGGATGAGGATGGTGATGGCGTTGGCCCTGTGCTTCCTCCTCGAGCCTCCGTTCAGAGGGTTCCGCGCGGCCGCCGCTCTGAGCTTCAGGTTGATCTTGGCGTAGCAGCCCACGATGACCACGAGCGGGCAGCAGAAGGAGAGGACGCACGCCAGGAGGACGACGTGGGGCGTGGCCCGGAAGCCCTCGATGTTGAAGAACTCCATGCAGGTGTGTCTGCCCAGGAGGTGCTGGCGCGTGATCAGGAAGAGCAGCGGCGCTGTCTCCGCCGTCACCAGGGCCCAGACCAGGCAGCAGACCCGCCGGACCACCCTCACGCTCCGCAGGCTCTGCAGGTGCTGGGGATGCATCACGGCCAGGTAGCGGTCCAGACTGATGCAGGTCATAAAGGCGATGCCTGTTAATCAAGGAGGGCAGAGAGCAGAATACCTTGAATCTTTTCGTTCTATACTCACCTCTCATGTAATGCTTAGGTAGCTTCTGACCTTTCCTCCATACCGGCCTGTCCCTCCATTAGGAGTTCAATGTAAGTAATAGGGGACAAATCCACAATTTCCATTCAGTGTGAAAACTCTGCATTTCAGGCAAAGCTACCACGATACCACGGCGTCATGCGTATTCGCTGCACATCTCAAATATTTTTGTCCACAAAGATGAGAAAACGGTAGCTTGCCACAAGAAAATTGAGAAATGCAATAAATACGCAAGCGAAACAGCGTCACACAATTCGACAGGTCGCCCATTTGGATGTGACACCTTTAACAACGCTGTGGCACGGCAATGGAAGTAGTGCCACCAAACAGTGACTACAACTGCATGTCATTTAAAAAAAAGAACTACTGAAATTTGCAAAGTCAGACTTTTTTTTTTTTTTTTTTTTAGCATTGACTGCAGATTATGGATTTGCCCCCTATTACTTGCATTGAGGGACAGAGCCGAGGCCCAGTTTGGAGAAAAGTCTGAAACCTACCTAACGTACTACATGAGGGTTGAGTATAAAACAAGTTTTGACGCTGTTGGAGGCTAATCTCCTTTCATCGCAGACACAATTATATTACCTGCGTATGTGTTTGCGAAGAAGAAAATGGAGGTTATTCTGCACAGGAGATCACCGAAAGGCCAGTTGAAGTTGAGGCTGTAGTAGATGATCCTTGCCGGCAGTGCCAGCGTGAACAGGCTGTCAGACAGCGCCAGGTTGAGCATGTAGATGGAGGTGGAGTTGCATTTGTGCTTCCTCTGGCAGATCACGTAGAGAATCAAGCCGTTGCCGCAGACGCTGATCAGGAACAACAGCGAGAGGAAAACCGGAAAGATGACGGCGGTGGCACTCTGGTCGACAAAGGTGTCGCAGCGGCTCAGGTTGGCGCCGCCATGGAAATACGGCGGCTCCAGAGCGGGGTTGTCGGCAGCCATCCGACCTCTCGTGAAACAAGACAAAAAAGTCCTCTGTAAATACTTCACTCTCCTCTATGAAATCCACTGTAAGGGACAAAACGAGATAGGAAACAGTGAAAGGTAATGTAGAATTAACCAGAACCACCGGTACTCTCGGAAACCGCTGGTGGAACTCTTTACCTCAACGTGTTGCAGCGCCTTGACAGGCTGATGCTGATATGAGGCTGGTTGCTGCGAACACCTCAAAAATGTTTGTTCCAGGGTGTCAAACCCCACCCCTGCAGGTGGAGATCAGATCTTTGTCACAGTTTATCAAAACTGTGTACTTAAACAGAGGCATACCTCCTCGCCAGCATATCTCATTTTACCCGGTAGTATTAGAAAAATATTAATCTTGCAACAGCGTTATCTATCATGTGTTTGAGTTGATTTGATCATGCAACAGCTAAGGAAACATTTCAGTAGGTAACTGTGTATTGTCACTCTATCATGCACATACAGTTTATTTAAAGAAAAACAGTTTTAAAGTGATTGTGACGTTATCAATCCAACCTTTAAAATATTTTTTAATAAGACACTGATAAATACAATCCAACCAAATGCGAAGGCACCTTTTTCCCCCACATTTTTGTCCATAAACAGTGTTTGTGTGTGTGTGAACAGTTTGTCTATCTGCCTTAAATGCCTCTGGTAACTGCCTTGTGTTAGATGCCGTGAAGTTAGCTGAATTTGATTTGCATTTGAAGGTATCCTCAATGGGAGGTAAGTGTCTGGTGGTACACTACATAGCACAAAAGCACGTGAACACCCCTTCTAAGGAATGGCTTTGGCTCTTTTAGCCTCACCCGTTACTAACAGGTGCATAAAATGAAGCATAAAGCCGTGCTCCTTAGACAAACATCTGCAGTAGAATGTGTCGTTACGAAAGAGCTCAGTGACTTTCAAGGTCAATGTGTGTTTCAAACGCCTCGGAGCAACATCGTGAAGCGGTACGCTACACAAGCTCATAGACCGGGACCGCCGAGTGCTGGTGTGTGGTGGGTGTGAAAATGGTCGCGTCCTCGGTTGCAACACGCGCTACCGGGTTCCGATCGGCCTCTGGAGGCGATGTCGGCAGGAGAACCGTTCCTCGTGAGCGTCACAAACTGGGTTTCTGTGGCCGAGCAGCTGCACACGAGCCCAAGATCACCGTGCGTAATCCCATGCGGCGGCTGGAGTGGTGTAAAGTACGGCGCCATTGTACTCTGTGGCAGTGGAAACGCGTTCTCTGGAGTGATGATTCACACTTCACAATCGTCTGGCATCTGATTGATGAATCTGGGTTTGGCAGACACCAGGAGAACGCCGGTTTTCTGCGACCGCGAGCCAGGCCCCATCGCCCGACAACAGTGCTTGACCTCACTGGTGCTCTTGTGTCTGAATGGAAGAAATTCCCCGCAGCCGTGTTCCAAAGGCCAGTGGAAAGCCTTCCCAGAAGAGCGGAGGCTGTTATAGCAGCAAAGGGGGGGACTGACTCCACATTAATGCCCATGGTTTTGAAATTAAATCTTTGGTGTCTGGGTGTCCGCATACTTTTGGCCTTATAGTGTACGTGGTATTTGTCGACGTCCGATTGAAATATTGGCTTTGATATTACCTAACACACGCACGCACACACATGCACACACACACACACACACACACACACACACACACACACACACGCACGCACGCCCGCGCGCACAACCACACACACATTGACTTTTCTTCTATCTGTTTCAGAAGTGATTGCAGTTGCTCTGAATGGCGGCCTATGTCCCTGCAGATGCCATTTTGATGACACTAACTGATAATAGTGCAGGAATAAGTGTTCAGCAACAGATTTTCTCTCAACAACAGATTACACAGAAAGACCCAGCGATATAATCTTAGCTCTGCTATTGTACACCCCGCCCGCAGGCTTTGACGACGCGCTGTGAACTGGAGATGGAGCTCGCTTTCCGCAACCCCGAAATGTCACGGCCCTGTGATGTGCAGATGAGCCGGGGAAGAAGAAGACACCAGGCTCTACAACCCGCCTCAACCACCTGCCAACGATGACAAAAAAAACAACTTTCTAGGAAATAAAAAAAGCTTTTCTGAGAAGTCAGTTTTTATTTTTTATTTCTTGGAGGAGGGGTGTGTGTGTGTGTGTGTGTGTGTGTGTGGGGGGGGGGGGTCGTGGTCGGGGGTAGATATCTTTTATATTTAGGTTTTTACTGCAGAGCGGTTTGGCAGCGCTGTAGCAGCGCCAGAGCAGACTCAGTATATAGAACACAGGGGAAAATGTCAATGTTAGTTGATTGAGTTTAGTTTATTTATTCATATTATTAAACAGCTTCGTTAGAAAAGCCCAAAATACATACAATTAAAAATTCAGGATAACACAAAGCCAAGAATCGTATTTCAACTAAATTTGTATTTCTCTACACTATGTTCGACACTACCTATTACTATTATTCACCATGTACAGAAATATCCACTATATTGATATTTATATGCCCACTCAACCCCTGCTATAGCCATTTTTGAAATGTATCTGGTGCATACAGCACATGGTATATCCTGTATATATTGTATATATCGTGTTGTTTATTTTATACAGTTAAGGATTATTTTTCTGCTCCTCGTCTGT
This sequence comes from Zeus faber, assembly GCF_960531495.2. NCBI lineage: Eukaryota > Metazoa > Chordata > Actinopteri > Zeiformes > Zeidae > Zeus > Zeus faber. Next base: position 11,582,000 of record NC_137210.1, on the reverse strand, counting down.
CTGCGCTGCAGTGCAACGACTATTACAAAGACAAATTCTCTGTATATGAAAAGACAACTCCGAATGCGATTCTGACTGTGAACGACGCAACTGTGCGGTTGCCACCACATCCTCTTCCATGTCACCTGTAGGAAGATGGGGCCTCCGTTCCAGAGCTCCACGGCCAGATCCGGATCTCCACCCGGCTCCCAGATCGGTGTCTCGTCCTTCCCGTAATCCAAATGGATGGCTGCTGTATGGACCAAAAGGTCACTAATCGTCACCAGTCAAATGCAGTTATGATACAGCTCACTAAGGTCACAGTACGAGTAGCATGCAGTCAGTGTCACCTGCAGTTTAGGGGGAACGGCCGCAGTTCAGCGCCGCATTTTCTGCTCCATTAATTTGATTCGGCGAGTTAAACATCTCAGGGGCGATCGGGAAACACGGAAAGACAAGTCGATTTTCCGACGTCTCTATGCCGGGGGTGTCCCGAGGGTTTCCTCAGACTTGGGAGCAGAGAACGGGGAGGACTGTGTGTGTGTCTACTCACTACGTGCTCCTCTCGCTTCTTATTCCTCCAAAAACCCCAACCAGCATCATAGGGATGTGTGTGAATTTCAGCGCTGCATTTCCCCCCCCCCCATTCATTATTCGGGTCTATGTTTGTGGAATTAAGTATGTATTGTATTAAATTAGAACAACATGGGAGGAATTCCGGCTACGCGCGAAACACAGTTCTTTGGTTTGACTGGTGTGTGACAGGGAGGGTCTTGGGAAATTGAAAGTGACGACCCAGCATGGAACATGCATGGAAGTCACTTCTCAGAAATGTGACCTTTTTCTGGTTGTTAAGTCAGGGAGGGAAGGGGGGGATGAAGTGGAGTGAGGGGTGGGGGGGTGAGGGATGGGGGGGTCAAACTGATTTGAAGGGAATTATACAATAGTCGTTGGTGCAACCGCAGCCCATAAAAGAAACACCCCAGAAGGCATATCGTTTTAAAGGCACCCTCTTGGTGGAGGGGTGGGGGTGGGGGTGGGGGGGGTTAGGGGGACCAGTGGAGTGTTGGTGAGCCAAACTGGGTATGACTTCTGGTGTCCGCAACATGCGTGGAGCGACCAGCATGGTTCCTAACCAAATTTAACATTTTTTTTTTTTTATCTCTCCCATAATAGATTTTTTGCATAAAGTTTCAATTTGAGCTCTGGTTTCTCAAATTCTCCAGAATGTATTGTTTGGCCTTTAGATGAATGCAATAAAGTACCATCTATTGTTGTCGTGTTGTGAGATTTAAGCATTATTTTATGGGATATCCATGGGATATTTCCTTTATACATGTAACTTACAGTTAAACCACCAGTGTTGCTATTACATATCTGACCACTAGGGGGAGGTACAATCATTAAGTATGGCAAAGGAACGACAGCAGAAAAAAGGTTGTTAGACCACTAAAGGACAATTCAGTATAAGAATGTAATTTAAAAAATAGCAAAAAATGTATCTCTCTATCCATCTATCCATCTATCTATTATCCATCCATCTATCTATGTGTAAGCATCTGTGTGAAGTCTATGTGTGTGCACAAACTGTAAATTTGTATTTCCCGACACTATGTTCTTAATGTTGAGAGATAGAGAGAGAGAGTGTGTGCAGGTGTGTGTGTGCTTGTATGTGTGTGTGTGTGTGTGTGTGTGTGCGTGTGTGTGCGCGTGTGTGCGCATGTGTGTGCGTGTGCGTGCGTGTGCATGCGTGTGTGTGTGCGTCTCCTGGACATACCACGGGGTACTCCAGCTTGGTCGGAGGGCCTCATGTGGCTCGTGTCCGTTCTCATCATCACCACTTCCCCCCCGTGGATCAGCCGCCGCCACCGCCGCCCGCCCGGCCAGGACCCCCCTGTCCCCCCACGCTCCACTACGCTCGCGTGAAGACTGGCCCGTTCACACTTCAGCCGCTCCCGTGTCACCACGGAGAGTTTTTTTTTTCTTTTTTTAATATGTACTGTAATGATTTTAAAGATGGAGCCCTGTGATCGCCGTCGTTACAGGTGTGCGGCATCTCCAACCAGATCCTCAGCGCACGGTGTTTATTTCCCCTTAATCCGACATGTCAGAGTGTTGACAGTGCTTTAGCCGGTTGAGAGACGCACACTGGCCCCTTTGAACTGCTCGTGACTTCACAACCACCAGTGGTCTGTGAATCCCAGGCCGGCATCCCAGTCCGCGCTTGGAGAACGCCTCAACGTGAACGTAATCACCACTTTAAAGAGTGTAACGTCCTTCTCAGAATTACCACTTCCACTTCCTGCGATTGGGCAACTGGTGAGAAACGTGTGCATGGTAAGCCATCGGTTCGATTGGCTTTAAGGAATTGGATCACAGCGTCAGTGTCTGGAGCCCCCTTCTCCCACCGCATTGGCCATTTTAGGAACGGGGAATGTAGCTCCCGGGACTCATGCTGCGTTCCTTTGAAACTCTGAGAATCGGTAATTCCGAGTCGGTGGTCGCCATTTCCGAGCTAAATGGCTCTGCTCGGGAAAACATGGGGGCCCGGAGTCATGTGTACGCCCAGGAATGCCCAACTTAAAGGGTCGTTCCCTTCCGTGCACTTTTTCAAGTAGGAGGTCAAATTTTTCCCGATTTCCGACTCCAATGGAAGACAGCATCAGGAACTTAGGCCTTTCTCTTGGGGGGGGCTTTCCGTCTCTGGCATTTTTAAGGTACATGCATGATGCTGAGATTGTTTTCCTCACTTTGGTTGGTTTCACCACTGATTGTCTCCTTTTTTTTTCTTTTTTTACCAGTTTTTCTGCATTGTGCGGTTGAGTTGCGATGTGACATCATCGGCACTTTTCACTTGTGGACATGTGGAAGTTCAGGTCATTTAAGTTGACAATATTTTTTGATAATTGTTCTGCCAACTGACCTGTGTCATTTTCTAACTCCTGCATCAGTTTTTGCACGGAGAGCGAGGTTGTGAAAGCAAAATTCTACATTCAATCGAAATCGATGCGGTTATTCCTGAATGGACATCTGAAACACATTTTTAAAAACAAGTCATTTTAATGACCATTAATATCTGCAGTTTCTAATACACTGACTTCTCACGCTTCTACTATGAATAAACGTACTCAGACTGAACATGGGAATAAACGCGGGATTTGATTTTGATTTACAATGTCACTGCATCACGCGACTCGCTCAGAGATGATCTAAAGCTGTCGTCTCTCAGTGCTTTGTCTCTATGTGACTGAACAAATGTCAACCTGCCAAACAAACGACACATTCATATACAATTATATTATTTTTTAACCTTAAAAGACGTCATATTTGATTGATAAGCATCTCTAGGGCTGTCGTCCCTGTCGACGTGGGGTGTAGCTCCCCGTCTGAACACTCGTGTATCCTCTTCAAGAACTCGTAGATTGGATTTACGAGGAGAGGGAACAGGTGTGCGATCTCTCCCCCTCGATGTAAATGGAGGCGCCGTCGACGGCAAAACGACAAGAAGATCAAACCTGAGTCATACGGATTCCTGTGGAAAGCGCGGCTGAACATTTGATTTCCACATCTCAATGAGTGATTTGCTGTTTGGGTGATTTGAGTTGCTCCGGCGTGAGGGATACCTCCACTTCCGCTTCGCTCACACACACACACACACACACACACACACACACACACACGCACACACACACAAAGTCAGACAAAAGACGGGACCTTGCGGCCGCGGTCCGTGCTGGGTGCTTTTCGGGGTCACCCGAGGAGACGTGCATATTTTCGGACGTCGTCTCGGCTGCCGCATTACTGTTTTAATCACACGGGCCCGGACTAATTATTTCAACAGCCCTCCCCATCAGGGCGCAGACTGACAGTTGCCGTCATTGAAGTGATCAGTCTGTTTTCTCGGACTTGGGCTAAGGCTATTTGATGTATATTAACAATAATTGGTGCCGCAGCCACAATGATGTTTAGTAAACCTTTGTGCCATTTTCCACAAGGATGCCCGTGAGGAATTTTTTTCTCTCCTCCTCCTCCTCCTCCTCCTCCGAGGAGCTTGGTCCGTCTGCGGAGACGCCTTCGCAGTCGGGACGATGGGAGCGCCGCTGTCCCCGTCTGTCCTCCCGCGGATGAGAGGGAAGCGCGCTCTCATCGTCATTACCGTCATCCTACAGGACACACCGTCTCTCTCCCTGTCGCTTCCCATGAGATCTGCGCCCCCCGTCTGCGGACGGACAAATATATGGCACACGTGCCTTCAGCTTTCATTACGGGGATGCTTTCCTAACGCCAGGCACACGTACACAACGTGAGGGATAACGTCTGATACTGTATTGTACAAGATATTTTGATACAGCTGGACAATTATGCATTATGCGGCCACTTTTATAACTAAGACATGTCAATACGAAAGGTGATTGCGAGATTCATATTATAGTGGATGAAAATGAAAAAAAAATTTTGTAAGTACCTCACATAACCCATTGATTCATGGGAATTTTCACAATTGCAGAGCAGCGTTTGACAGATATTCGAGAAGGCCTGGACAGTTGAGAAATCAAATAACGGCAAATAAAGGAAAGGGTGATTGCTTTTATCTAATCATATATCCCGGTGGTGAATTGGTGGAGGATAATGCGTCTCTGCCGTTTGAATTGCACTTTACTCACATGTTTATAGTGTTAACGGCTGCCTGTTTTCTGGAAAACCGGTATTGACACCGCAAGGTGGCGGCGCATGAAGTTCCAGCCACTGAGCAGTGGCTCCAGCAGGTTAGGAGGTTGCCAGATTCTACAAGTGAACGAGGGGCAGATGTGCGGTGACAGCGCTGTGCTCGTTAGGCCGAATCAGTGTCACGCCGTGACAACCGGGCAACTTGAGGCTTCTCTCGTCACTTGAGGACCCGCTCCGTTCAGCTTAGAGACCAGAACCCGAGTCTCCCAGACGCTTTGGTTGAAGCCTTGAACCTGAGCCACCGCCAATTCCGTCGGTCACGTCCTCGCCCGTGCCTCGATTTCGGCCCCCTCGACTCGGACCTCGCCTCTAGCCTTACCTTCTCCGTCCCTCAAGCGTGTATCTTTCGTCAACAACACAACCCGCCCCCACACCCTGCTCCCGGCCCCAGCCTCAGCCCTCGTTCCCACACCTTTTCCCAGTGGCCGTTGCTATCCCCGTCCCCCTGACCGCCGGGTCCATCCCCTCCTCCGTAACCCCAGCTGTGCGGTCAGCTCTGACCCCTGAGGGTCCCCAGTCCTCCTGAGCCGGAGTTGTGATATCTATTTCAGTCGGCCGGCGACCAGACAGCCGCCGCTGCCGCCGTGGCTCCAGAGAATTCCCTGTCCGGTGATTACGGAGAGCGGCGACCCACTCATACGCTCCAGCATCTCCCGTGTCCAAACCGCTTAGTGTCCGACGGGTCGCTCAGAGCCATTAAAGCCACGCTAGCAATTATTAGATGTGTGGCTACTGGTCACAGAAACAGATGTGCTTTGATCTATTTACGGTAGGACGGGTGTGTGTGTGTGTGTATATGTGTGTGTGTGTGTGTGTGTGTGTGTGTGTGGAGGGGTGGGGGTCGGGTCATAACGGCTTACTTCCATGCGTGGGTCAGATCACGCACCTCTGACATCCCCTGTCATTTGGCGGGCTTGTCACGCAGTGGCCACTGTTTTCTCAGCCATGAAAAAGTCACGTAATAAATGCCCACGTTACCCTAATTGGTCTTCCTTGGAACTTCCACAATAACGCGTCGGCATGCCGAGAGCCGTTTATGTCCGCACGCACGTGCGCGCGTGGGAGCGTGCGCGCAGATTTATGCATTTGTCATTTACTTGCCGACCACAACCGAGCGTGTGCGAAGGTGAGAGCGCGTCGAGCGAAATGTCAGACAATAGTGTTACACCAATAAAAAAAAGGGGGGGGGGGCAATTTCAAACCCCATCTGTTAAGCCGCGAAAACTCACCAAAGGGCAAAATTCTAAGTGTTGTGTTGTGTTTTTAACGCCCTGTCTCCTTTTTCCCCCCTCAGCTTGAACTGCTTCGGGTGGTGAAAAATGGAAAACAAATGTTCTGCTGACAGCTTTCTTATGCCCAGGGTGTGTGAGTATTTATATCATAAAGGTGCCAACACAGCCTGGTTTTACAGGCTGACCGTCGGTCAGGGGGGAGGAGGAGGAGAGGGAAGGACAGGGTTGTCCTCCAGCTCGCTGCGCTGCTGCATTAGAAACCAATAGGCCTCACTAGACCAATGTCGCTCGTGGCATTGAATCGTATTCACTATAAAAAAAATAATAATGCACGGTTTGTGATGTGATGTAATCATAAAAATACATCAGCTGGTATGGCTTTTTGCTGTGGCATCGTGAGACCCCAGTGCACCCTAGACATCGGAGGAGGGGGCCGAGGCTAAACGGTGGTGTGTTGTGCCGCCGTTGCCGTGAGAGTTGTGATGAGTGAGGTTTCTGAACCGGGCCTTGAGCTGTGAGCACGGCACGCCTCAGTAACACTCCCTGTCGCTTGTTTGACTGTCACCACTTTGCGAGTATTAAAAATTCACGGGTCAGTTGTATGGCATTTAGTGCTTGTCTCCAGCGTACGCCGTTGCCCTCCCTAACTAGTCAATTGTGACCACTTTGCACAGCGGCAGCGACGCCTTGGGCGAAGTCTGATTTCATAATGTTTATAGTGTCAGTGGCAGGCCTGGAAAAAAATGATAATAACCCAGTCGCCGGTATGAATAATGAATGAACTCATATCATTTCATAAATCAAATGGGATGTACTACATATGGCAGTAAGAAGGAATTATTCCTGCCTATTATTCCTTTCTTTATGAAAAAAGGCCGTTCCGTATTCCGCCAGCGCCGTAGCCTACAGGGCTATAGCATGGGGGACACTGTCGACCGCACCGTCGCGGACTTGCATTCTACAGCGTGCACAGGGGGAGCGCCGCATCGACATTGTGCCGCGCGCAGGTCTATCCTGAAGTGAACCACATGTACTCAGCTTTAGATCCTTTCTGATGTTCTAGGTGTCTCGCCGGTGTCATGTTGTGAGGCCACCATCCCAACTGCGGCGCTGCGAGTGACGCACTACAGGGCCCGCGCGGCTCCGGAGCGACTACTATGGGAGACCGCACGGGTTCATTCATAAAATCCAGGGCAGCAATTTACGCCGAGGCAGCCACACGCCGTCTGGCGTTTTTGTAAAGAAAAAGTCCCGCACTCAGATTTTTATCCTTGAGCGTCTTCTAATTTCTCCATCTGCCGTATATAATAAAAAAATTATTTACAGCAGTTCAATGTAACCCCACGTTCCCTGTGACCCACCATGCAATGCAAATGCATTACCTTCAATAGATTTCTGGTGCGTCAGATAGTGAGTTTTCGAGGCTCTGACCGGACCTGCTCATTAATTCAGTTAAATGAAGTGAGAGAGGGGGAATCAGAGTGAACCCAACGGGAAAAAAAAAGCTCTTAAAACTATTTCCTGTGATTTGGCTAATGTGCACAGAAGCCAGAAGCTACGGCTTCAAGTCTTTACCTCTCCCTTCTCCTCCGCCGCTGCCTCTTCTCGCACCCGTGCGTATCTCACCTCAGTTCTCTGCGACTGTCTCTTTCCCTGTTCTGCATGGCAGTCCTCTCTCTCTCTCTCTCTCTCTCTCTCTCTCTCTCGTTCTCTTTCGTTCTTCCCATCCATTGCTGGGTCAGTGAGCTGGTGGCAGATTGGGTCAGGGGGCTCAGTCTGGCCCGGTTTCCTGCTCCAGCTTTGGTCCAGGAGGATTTAATGCCTCCTGACACTCTCAGCTCCATCAGTCCCAGAAGCATCATTCCAGTAATGCAGGGCCCGGGATTGCGTGAGGGCTCTCATCTGGAAACCCAAACAACCTTAACCTTTTTCAATTTCCTGTTGAAGAATGCAACATTTAATGAAGGGGATTTGATTCGCTGCTCGTTGGGTTCCTCAAAATTGTACTTACTTTTTTTCTGTGCAATTCCCAAGACATTTTTATTTGGAGGACTAGATTTTGTACAAACCTAATGTCGTTGCATGTTTTTCAAACGAATAGTACAAAATTAAGAAATAGCATTTCTCAACGAAGGCCAAAGTTGAAGCTGGAACCTATTTTGAGGTTTTCCCTGGCTGCTACGCTGGACCCATCCCGGCCATTCCGCCCGTCCTTTAAAAGCATTCATCTGAATTGTTGCTTAACCTGCGCAGTGACCCTGCCACAATCTGTCACCATCCTTCTATCCTAGATCTGCTCCAACGCTATTTCCCTCCTGGGCAAGGGGTTTTCTACACATCTACCAGGGCTGGAGAATTGCAAAGGGAAATCCACATAACCCGCGTTAGGGGGAAGGAAAAAAAAAAAAAGCCAACGCCAGTGCTTACTCATCTGTTAAAAACGGAGTGATCTGGAAAGTTTGTATGGGAGGGTTTTTGACAGTGCCCTGCTGCTTTGTCAGTGCAGCACATGCTGCAGGCACTGGCATCCCCTATTGCCTTCCGGGTCATTGGCCAGGCACGGCGGGAGGCGGGCTTCTAGCCCCATGACACATCCCTGATTCGCAGCTGGATCCGTAACAAGGTATCATAGTAAATGAGTCGGTAAAACATCACTGGTTTGAAGAGCGTGAAAAATTGTCATGATATCATTTGTAATTCCTGATCTGAACTGCCGGTGGTAGGGGAGGGTGGAGAGCAAGAACGAGGAAGACGGAGAGAAAGAGACGGAGCGAGCGCTCTGGTAATGAGATGGTTTATTCCTCTTCACCATCTCCACCAGTCTCGCTCCCCTTTCTGATGCGTCCCCCAACCCCACCCCTCACCACCACCAACACCCCACAAAAAAAAAAACCAATGCCTCTGGGGGGGGGGGATCCACGATAATGTAAGTAGGCAATTATTAAAAATCTCGTGCTTCTTGGCCATGCGGCTCATAGGTGTCGTGGTCTTAACACGACGGCTTCGTGACACATTGTCCTGCTTGTGAAGGCTCTTCATTCCACATGGCGGCGTTTCAAAATGGGCCTGTTCTTCGAGGCCTGCACGGAAGTTTTGAAGAACATTTGACTGTTCCTGTGAATGTTCCTGGCCTGGATCGAAGTCCGTTTGCTGCTTCTCACGACGACCAGCAGCTTGTGTCCATCTGCGTGGAACAAGATTTTATTTTTTTCTGCTCCCCATTGATTTCATGCGTTTTTTATTTTCAAACTCAGTGTCAACAACGTACTTATGAGCAAAATATGAAGCAGCTCAAAACAGAACATGAAGGGATATCAAAAAAAGGAGTCCGTGGTTGATTCGCTTTAGGACATAACTGATGTGAGTAAATCCCTCACAGTGTATTCATGCGTCACAGAGAAATGACACAATTCATTCAAGAGTTTCAAGAGGTTTATTTGTCACATTCATATACATACGTTCATACATATATGCAGTGAAATGCCTTTACAAGATTATGCACAATAGTTACGAAACCGAGCATAATAGCTAACCCAACTCCTACCTAGCTAACTAACTGAAACTAACTGTTTCCTAAAACGTAATGCAGTTAGTGAATAGAATAATAGAAATAAAATAAAATTAAAATTAAATAAGACTCAAAAAGATAATACAAAGTGGGGGTACAAAATAGATGGGAATAGAGTTATGTATATCATATCCTATCATATCAATCAAATTTTAGGCACTAGGCGCACAACCTATATTAAGCTTCCCAGTGGCTTTCTCAATAATGGTACCATAAATATAACTTTTATTCGCTCGTTCCGCAAATTGACCATGATATAGCGGCATGGGATTCGCAAATGTAAGTCTTTTCGTCCAACTCTTGGCCGTCAACCTGCTTTTGTGTGGCTTTCTGTAGTAATCATAGTGGTGTGTTCTCCGATGGAGGAAGGCAACCTATCACAACAAGCACAAATCTTGATGGTTAACTGGCAAGCGATGGAAAATAAAAATGAGATATGGGGATGAGAAAGTCATATCTCATATAAATCACGTACACCATTTTCAGAAAAAGCAAAGAAGCCTTGTTTCATTTCTCAAATGGACCTCCAGGGAAGGAAGTGGTGCTGTTGCTCAGAGTTGCGAAGCTGCCATAAACAGTCAGCACTTATCAAAAGCTGAATCTTACACCAACTAAACCACTAGTGTGGTTTAGTTGGTGTCCTTCCCTGCTCCTTTTTGACCTGCTTCATATTTTTCTGAGAGGTATGTTTCTGAGACTCGTTATGTGACAGCAATACACATCAATGGAGAGGGGAAAAAATATTTGTTTTCCATTGTGCTGGCCGCCACTAGGCAGCATGGGGACTTACATTGAGGATCGGAACGTGGTGAAACCCACGCAACACGTCTTTTATAGCTGACAAAGCCTTCAAGTCTGTTACCGTGCTCAGCTTTTGGTTGCACATTTTTTGTTAAAGAAATGTTTCGCGGTCATTTCAAAGTTGAATAAAAAATAATAAAATTCAATGAACAAAAATCCCTATCAGTGAACTAGCTTTGGTCATTTTTGTACAAAAAGTAACTGGAGCTTATTTGGTTAACTCATATTCAGATATCTATATCTAAAATGACAGACCATAACATTTAAAGTGGAAAGGGTGAAAAAGGTATTTACTGTCAATTATAATACACATTTGCCTTTTCCATCCTCTAAATTACAGAATTCCTTTTCACCATTTCACTAAATTGCATGTTTCATTGCAAAATTGATTTAAAATAGCCTTTTCAAGCCTTTACTTTGCAGAGAAAGTTATAAATAATCCATGAATGCGGTGCTGTACGACACGGTGGAAAACTTGACGAAAGGGAATTTGTAAAAAAAGAATAATATCAGGGATAATAACTCAAGAGAAATTGAAATATTTTACACGAAGCACGGTTCACAGTCGACAGTGTTATGTAATAAAATATAAATTTAATAATTTCTTAACCTCCTTCTTGTGATGTTTTGGTCTTTGCAGCGTGGTAAGCCGGGCGGCTGTGCGTGGGCTGGGCGGATGTGGAGAATGGACAAACATCAGCTCCATCTAAAACCACAATGGAGACCTTGGATCTAAATGTCATGGTTTCATAACGGATACACTGACATTTGTGTGATGGGATTTAGCCATGGGTTAATGTAGCCAGGGCTGGCACGCCGCATTGATGTCCATCTCACCCGGGCTGTGATGTCTATCTCACCCGCTTTTTTTTTTTTTTTTGTTGGGGGGGTGGGGGGGCTTTAAAGAAGTGTCTTTCAAGGAGATGAAGTGGATTCTATGCTGCTTATAAGCAATTAATTCATCAAGAAAGGCTTTTTTCATACGTCGGGTTTTATACGGCGCTAACGTGCCTCAGGAGCTTTTTTTCTTTTTAGATTTTTTCCGTTTATGTTTTTCATTTTGGAGCAGTTGGGTGTGTGTGTGTGTGTGTGTGTGAGGCGGGGGGGTGGCTGTGGGGGTTTCGGGGAGGGGGGTTGGGTGTGCAGGCAATCAGCATTAAAATCAGAGCCATGTAAGTCTAATCAATTATACAGTTTTTCTGATAAAATATTGGTAAATCAAAACACATTTTCCAAAAGTCACAGTATAATGAGAAATTTAAATTGGAAACAGAAACCATGTGTTTATTATAAATGCCAGGGTGAGGTGGTGGCTTGCCATCCATAAATTTTTTGTTATGCTTTCATATCCCTCCTTTTTTTTATCTCTGACTCCAGCTCTGGCACTTATTCAAGATTTTTAATGAACCCGGATATCTGAGGCATCGAGCTTAGTGATGCATTGTCCAGGATCAGGGAGTCCGGAGGATGAAGGCAAACAGGGTTCGCTTTTGCCATTATCGTTGTTTTATTTGAGTGCTTTAAAAAAAAAGGGGGGGGGGGGGGGGGGTCATTACTGAGATATTTTCAACATTTTACAAAATAACTGATTGACAGCGCACAAAAACAACACATAATCAATAGACATTAACAGGCAATTTGTGTCCCCACCATTTCAGGGTGTGTGTGTGTTGGTGTGTGTGTTTGCATACAAAGGATGAGCGGGGTCATGTGTGTGCACAGGGGTGCATGTGTGTTTGGGGTAACAGATAACTCGAATCCCCAAAATAATTCAGTGTGCTTTACGGGGGCACAGAGAGCCCCGCCCTGGCGCGACCCGGTGTCGGTGGCTTTCGCGGGCTCAGAGGTTCCTAGGGGAGAGCAGAATGGAAGTCGAGCATCTCGCTGTGATCCAAAGAAAGTGTGCCAAATGCTATCAAAACTGGATTAGCAGACAGCAATTGTGTTTGGTGAACGGAAGGAGGAGGGAGGAGGAAAAAAAAAGTGTTCCTAAGAAACCATGGGATGGAATATTTTCGAAATGCATCACATTTTTTTTTTTAATCTGGATGCAGCACAAAAGTTCCCCTTGTGCTTGGGAAAATATCACGAAAGAGAATAGTTACTGAAATTCCAATATTCTCTTTGTGTTATGAGAAGATAATCTGTTCTGTTTATCTTGAATATCGCGTTTGATTGGTGTTAAACAATATTGGCGATAATTGCTTTTACAGCTGGGTGATATACAGTATAGTTATAATATTGGTATTATGAAATAAAACTAGATATAATTTGGGAATTTTGGTAATTCGTAATATTGTTATCTTATTAAATGTTGTCAAAAGTAATGCATATTTGTTTAACTTCATAGACTGTTCCTGCGGTTCTAATCCATGTCTACCTGTTTGATTCTAATACCCACATCGCTATTTAGTGTTACACAAATATTTCTTGTGTGGAAATATGTAATGAAAAAATAGTGATCGCCAAAATGTTGTGAATTTATCAACATTGAGGTATTCATCAAAAAATATTCTATTTCATGTTAGATTTTATCAATATCGCCCGAATACACGGCATACAATGTCTATACAGCACTGAACCTGTACACATGGACACATCCACTGCATCTAAAAAAAAGTGTAATCGTTTCACATAGTACCCTAAACTATATAAAAACTGGAGGCTTTTAGGCTTTTCCTGCTATTTTTCTTAGTTATTAGAGGCTGTAATGTCCACCCAAGACAGTCCCTCGAGGTATATAAAATGGGATAGATAGACTGTGCTTTTCCCCTACTACAATAATAAACACCAAATATGTCTATAGGCCTATGTTTTTAGCTGCTTGTAAACTCGTGAAGTACAGTAGGTCAAGCGCCCCCCACACACACACACACACACACACAGACACATACACACACGCACAGCCCAATGGCTGTCCTCTGAATGCTGACATTTGGAGCGACTCCCCTGCTGACTTAATCATGGCAAATATTGCGTGTCATTTGAGCTCCACACTCGGACCTGGCTGACGGTAGTGCTAGTAATTCACCACTGCTGGGAGAGGGGCCTCCTGGGGCGGCCTGCCGTGCTGCCGCTCTAATCTCTCTGTCTTTCTCTTTCTCTATTCCATTCCACGCATGTACTGTTTTCCCTTTTCTTTTTCCTGTGTGCAAAGCAATTTCTCTTGTTTCTGTTCTGTCTTTTTTATATATTTTTTTTCACAGTTTTATTTGAAAGTTGAAGGGCATGTTGGCTGAATTTGTAAAAACAACCAAAAAAAAAACCAAAACGTTTTTGCTGTAATAAACAGAATGAATAATCTTGCAAGCGACATTTTTACGTAAAATGACAAAATAAAACAATTACCAAAACAAATGTAATATTAAAATGTTGTATTCACTTATTTCTAATTTGCTATTATTACTTTTATGAAGATGAGTGATATTAACTGCGTTGATTATTAGTAAGTTGGATTTTTCAACATATATTCAACATCCATCCGTTCTGCAGGGAAACGTTATTTACCAAGCCATGTGCCGGTAGATTTTATGGTCCCGCCCCTTTCCGTATCTTCAGCCAATCAGAGGCCGCGGGCTGTATGACTGTTCGCCCCTCCGGCCAATCACCGCTCACCCTGTCTGAACGCAGGAAGAACATGGCGCTGCACTTCAACAGACTTGTCAGTCGACTTGCGCAACAGTAAGTCTGCATTTCCTCCCGCGTTTCGGCTTCGGCGCGATGTCTTGTCGAAGCGATCGTGAAGTGAAACGCTGGCGCCGTCACTCGTGTCCGGCAGACATTGTGATTCGCCCCGATGCAAGACCGCCCTTGCGTTGCGCTGCCAGCCGCCCTGCCGTGTCAACAAAGGGACGCACAAGGGCGATTGGTGAAAGGACAGACGTTCACTTTCAGATTCGGTCCTTGACGAGTCGCTCAGTGAAATGAGCCGGTCGAGCCTCCCGAATTTTGCCGAGGGTGTTTATTCTGGTGGAAGAACGCAAACAGCTCATCCCGAAATGTCGTCTTGAAATTCTGCCAAAACCAATTGTCTCGTCGGAGAAATTGTTTGTCGTTTGTTTGTTGATTGATTGTTTGTGCGACCGTTTATGATCAAAGTAGGCCGGAGGGTTGCGTCATCAAAATACAATACAAATCCATGTCATCTCTGCTTATTTATTGAGGTCATGGTTCGGTTACTTGGTTAATCGGTAGAAATCATCCATGCGAGGGTTCCGTCATGCATTACGGATGCAACCTGCTTTCGTGGGACATTTAATGCATACGGCAAACCCTGTCTCATCTCCAGTACTTATTTAGGTACTGTAAATCAACTTAATCTGTAGATCAGTATGCACAGAAAGGAGATGAGGGGTGTGTGTGTGTGTGTGTGTGTGTGTGTGTGTGTGTGTGTGTGTGTGTGTGTGTGTGTGTGTGTGTGTGTGTGTGTGTGTGTGTGTGTGTGTGTGTGTGCGCGGATCCAGGTTTGTGCATGTTCATATAACCCATAGCACTACATATTATGTAAAACATTTCATTATCAGTTATATGCATTGTGGAAGCTAACACTATAGGCCTACATTTTAGCATGTCTGTGCTGTGTGATCAAGTGCTGTGACTTGAAACAAAAAATAGATGTTAATTTAATTGTATTAAAAGCCAAGAATGCGAGCAACCCCTGAAAGTAGGGCTATTTTAGTTGGTGATTCATTGCCTTACATATCATTTCTATTACCGTATTTTCGCGACTATAAGGCGCATATAAACGTCTATTTTTTTCCTCAAAATGTGCGGCGCGCCCTATAGTGCGGTGCGCCCTATGTGTGTTCCGCGGACATAAGGCGAGGTGGCCCGAGTTGGAGGAAAGACTCGAGCGGTGGATCATCGAGCAAAGAACGAGTGGGGCGAGCGTTTCGACGGTCACTGTTCGACTAAAAGCAGTAACGCTAGCGGAAGAAATTAAAATTGAACATTTTCAAGGAGGTCCGTCGTGGTGCTTTCGTTTTATGAAACGGTGCCATTTTTCCATCCGGACCAGGACTACAGTAGCGCAGCAACGTCCGGCGGATTATAATGAAAAGCTGGCGAGCTTCCACTCCTACTGCAGCAAACACATCGCCGACAAACGCATCCAGCCAAGCCACATCACCAACATGGACGAGGTGCCGCTCACTTTCGACGTCCCGGTGAATCACACGGTGGAGAAGAAGGGGACCAGCACGGTAGCGATACGCACAACGGGGTATGAAAAGGCGTCGTTTACTGTTGTGCTTGGCTGCCACGCAAATGGACAGAAACTGCCGCCTATGGTGATTTTTAAGAGAAAGACTTTGCCTAAAGAGACTTTTCCAGCTGGAGTCGTTATTAAGGCAAATGAAAAGGGCTGGATGGATGAGGAGATGATGAAAGAGTGGCTGAGGGAGGTGTATGTAAGGAGACCAGGTGGTTTTTTCCACGCATCACCATCGCTGTTAATCTGTGACTCCATGCGTGCCCATCTCACAGCCGATGTGAAAAACAAGGTGAAACAAATGAACGCTGTGCTTGCTGTTATTCCGGGAGGTCTGACAAAGGAACTTCAACCGCTCGACATCGGTGGGAACCGGCCGTTCAAAGTAAGGCTGCGAGCGGCGTGGGAGCGATGGATGACCGACGGAGACCACAGTTTCACGAAAAGTGGAAGGCAGCGCCGGGCAAGTTACGCCACAGTTTGCGGATGGATTGTAGATGCTTGGGCTAACGTGTCTGCTGGCACTGTTGTTCGAGCTTTCGCAAAAGCCGGCATCATTTCCGAGGAGCCGCACGGCACGGAAAGCGACTCTGACAGCGAAGAAGGGGAAACTGGCATGTCTGATTTAGCGCAGCTGTTTAATTCAGAAACAGAGGATGATGACTTCGATGGGTTTGATTAATACTTTGTAATAAATACATGAATAAAGCACAAACATACTCAGTTTTGCTCCCGCTCTATTTTTAAATACGCAGTAGAGGTATTTAAACGTAGTAGAGGATATGTGCCGGTATATAAAACCCGCGCCCTATAATCCGGTGCGCCTTATGTGTGTGTTAAATACAGTAATGGCACACATAACTGAGACTGCGCCTTTTAGTACGGTGCGCCTTATGGTCGTGAAAATACGGTAATTGAATTGTGGGTTTTTTTTATGCCACTATCATAACGGCATGAATAGAACTTCAAATAATAACACATGTCAACCTCTTGTAGAAGAGACATTTATTGGCATTGAACATTGTGGTGTTAATACACGACATAATTATTGAAATCTACACAAATAATTGTGATCAAGCGACTATCTCGTAATTATGCTCTACCTCAAAGCAGAAAAAGCTATTGAAATGATAATATGAGAATAATAATGTGAAAGCTCCGGTGCTCCTTGTAGTGCCGTCTCCAACATCCACGGGTAAGGATATTGAGTTGAATGCACACAGAAATGTCGTTTTAAGAAATAACAATGCAATAAAAACGCTGAGTTTTCTTTTGCAGTCATACAAAGTCAACCAGTCAAGTCTATTTCAAGTAAATTGGACTGGATTTAACTTAAGGCCAACAAAATCTTCACCTCTGCTTGGAAGCAATATTTAATGTCCTTAAAGGATGCTTAGAAATCGACGCACACAATTAACAGATTGTGTTGAATAAGAGCCTGTTCCCAAACTACCTCCGTTAGTCTGTTTGCAATTAGGGACATAATACCAATTTTGGTGTAGGATATTAGTGGGATATCAGGTTCATAGGTTTTCTGTATCAGAGAATATATCCAGTACATAAATCTAATGCCAACACTCATATTCTATGTCAGGTATTAGAGAAATGTTTTGTATATTTTACTTTTTTGGCGTATAGCATCTTAAGCTGCTTTCACACGTCACAAATTATCTGGACATTACCCGGATGAGCTGTATGTGTGAACGCAAGTGTCCGAATCAGTTGGACCGGACATTAACAGGACTCTACCCAGCCAGTACCCTCGTACAAAGTCTGCGTAATGACCGATTGAGCGGTGTGTGTGAACAGAGCAGGCGTTTGTCCGGATCATTCACAACGAGTGAGTGGGCGTGTCGCGTGTTGATGACGTCTCTATCATGAGCCAGTTATTTTCCTTTGTGCTGATCTTCGTGCACGGAGCGTAGCATTTTATACTTGCAATTATTAATAAACAGCAGGTCTGAAATTAAACTTCTGAAAATAAATGAGGGTGAGTATTACCATAGTGCTGATATTTTGCCCTTCTGGCACTTTGGTATAGTTATTTTCCAAATTGTCATTTCAAACAAGTAAACAAACAGGTGGTAACCTGTAATTTCTGCCCCCCTATCTTTCCTAAATTTGAACTTTACGTATTCTATGGACGTCGGTATAATGACAAATTTCAGTTAGTTTCAGCTTAAACACCAGTTACAGACAAGACAGTGATTGTAGCTGCTTTAAAGTTTCAGTTACATGTCTGTACTGGTCAGTAACACGATGACACGTGGCTCTAATTCAGGGTACATGAATTTCCAGAGGCACAATTCTCATGATCCTGCTAATGTGGAGTGTGAAGTGACTGTCACGCCAATTTCCTGTTTTGTATTTTGAGTGTTTGTGTGTGTGCGTGTGTGTGTACGCAAATGTTGTCTGTGTGTGTTTCCAATTACAAGCATTTGTGAATTTATTTACATTCAGCCTGAACAGATATAAATCCAAATTGTGGTATATCTCTAATCCCTATTCACACCAGTAATGAGACATTTACAATGTTTTGTGAGTGGGTTTGTTTTATTCAACAATTACCACTGAAAAAGTACTTTACAAGCATATGGTTTATTACTTCTATAACATGCTTTGGAATAGCATTCACATAAAAAACAACACATCAGTTTTTATGTTTTTGTTTCGGTCCTCGTTACTTTGTAGGGGAACTGCTTCTATGGTTAAATGCAAGCATTTTCAGATGGCTGGGACCAGGAAAGGAATGCATGTACTTGTTTTATGGACAGCCTAGAGCCCTAGAGCTCCGGCCTTGGCGGCAGACTGCTCTTTGTCACACACACCCTCTTGTCAAAGATGCAACAGCATCCTGGAGGAAACATTGACTGCCACTATGAAGTCGACAAGTGATGAAAGTAGCCTAGAGGTTGTCAATTAGAGAGCCAGGGCCTGCACCCTATAAGTTAATGGGCAGTTTCCCCTCGCAGGGACTGCCAGGGCTTTATAGCACAGCTTATAAAAACCCCAAGAGTAATGCACCCCTATAAGGTTTTCAATTAAGAGAAAGGGCATAAAGCAGTACAGACGCTTAGCAATCATTCTAGACTGGTCCTAAAGTGGCATTTTGCATAAATTGGGAGGTGAATTTTCGATTGGCCCAGTTGCTTAAATGCACCAGCTACTGTGCATAATTTTATTTTGATGGTGCATCATGCTGACTCGGAGCACTAACGACTTCCTGGTGTCTGCCTATTACTGGGCCTTTGAGCTTTATCGTAAGGATGAACAGCCTGAAAATTAAAAGGTCTGGCTTTCCAGTTACTCAAGAAATTGGAAACAACGTGTTTTATCTATTTATTTTCCTGATTTGCATTTGTTCTGCGGTTGGTTTATCTGACTCAATCGTATCATTAACTTTCCAATTAGTTTGGTCATTCTACAAAATACAACTTGCACATGAAAGCAAAAGTAACAGTGAATTCACTGCAAACATTGCTTAACCTGTTAAGCTCGGAGTACATTTCTGGGGGCGTGTGGGTCAGCAGTTGGTGCCACATACAAGAGCCTTTCACCATCAGAAAGGTGAGACCCGAAGAAATCATTTGAGATGCAGCTTGACACTGTATGTCACTCTTTGCTATTCATTAAACACTATATTTTTTAATGGCGCCTGGTAAGATCATTAATATTTTGAATGTAAAGAGGCTTTGAACATGATACTCACGCCTAATGATGGCCATTCCCATGATCAATTATGTGTGATTAGTTGCTGCACTAAGTTGTGGGTTGATAACATTCATTACACAGCTTTGATACGCTTTCTTGCCATTTTTTACCACTCGAGAATGAGGGGAGAAAGGGTAAGAAAATTCCCCTAAAAGACCTCATGACCTTGGGAAAAACACTTTATAAAACTTAATTTCATGATGCAGTATCAATAACGAAAATTGGAGATTTGTGGGATTTTGACGATTGTGTGACAAAACCCACTTATCTTCAATGGACATCCCATACATTTCCCAATGGTCTAGGTGTCTATTGGGCTGCTCCATTATGGCAAAAATCATTTTACATGATTACTCATTGACTTTGGAAGCATCATGCATTTCTTGAACTTTAAATACACTTCAGCCGAAAAACAAATATAAAAAAAAAAAAATGTAAAGATAGAGATAAATAAATAATAAACAACAAAAAAATATATATTATATACATTTAAATAAATAATATAATCATCATTGTCAGCTGAGGACAGTCTGAAAAGTTCCCGAATCTGCGCTCTGTGATAACATGCGGTGACGTTGGGAGCGGACGGAGGCACTACCTCCAACCGTGTCAGACAAAACGTCACTGAAAATCGCGGATTCTTTCTTTAATCGCTCTCCTTTTGCGGAGATGGGGGCCGCGCCGGGCTCGGGTTGGGAGGAGGGTGACTTCGAGTTCAAGTTGGTGTTAGAGGATGACCCGCCACGTCAGCACCGGGGGGGGCTTCATCCCTGCTGCGCGCTGCCCGGCTGGAAAGCGCCGGGACCGGGGAGAGAGCGGAGGAAGCCCCGGCGCACCTGGACCGCGACACTGGTCAGACTTCATGTTTGATGACAACATGTGTAATTGAATTATGTGCATAACGGATCGGCGCGATGACTCTTCATGGGATTCCGACATCGAAACCCCTGGTGAAGTGTCCTTTGGTTCAACTGAACATGTCACATGGTACGGTCACACCGGCGGTGCACAACAAGTCGTGAGAGTGAGTTTGGGGAGGGGCGAAATCACACTGCTGTGAAGGAAAGGGGTGCGCCGGATTCATAACACAAGACAAAATTGTCATCGAATATGGAACCATCGCTTGACAGCACTAGTTTACAGTAAGGGATTCGTCTGGAAGTCTAGTTTCCGCTTATACCGGAGGCTTAAACCCAGCTTGAAAAACTGAGCTGGCGAGAGCTTGTCAAACACAGACTGCATCATGGACCCTCCGGCAGGTCCGTCGGGCTTAACAGGTTAAATATGCCCGGAAAGCTGCATTCATCATGGATAAAATTAGCAGTTTTTTAGTTTTACTATGCCTATAGCACAGACATGCTGACAAACAGAGAGATGATTTTAAATGCTCCGAGTAGCGCCGCCTCTGCTCATCTGGCATCTGAGCTGAGTTTGGCTTCCGGTACAAAAATAAAAAATAAATGAGTGCTGAATAAACACCAGCGTGTTGACACCTCATTTCCTCATTTATTGTCGGTGGAAGCCAGGCCAGAGGTGTGTGGCCATAATCCAATCAAGCAAGAAAACAACCTTAGTGACTGTGTAACCAAATGCCCGAGCCGGGGAGGGCGAGCGGGCCGGCCGAGGGCAGCCAGGCCCCACGCGCTGCGCCCTTCCCGGACCCTCTAATGGCCGGTCTTATCCGTGCTCTGGCCACGTGCGTGGTCTGTAAACAGACGAATAAATACATTTGGTGGGTCAATCAATTGTTAGTGCAGAATTTCTGTTATTAACCTCGATCAAGCATGTCTTACATCAAAATTTCATGAACATTATGCACTGTTAATCCCCAGCAATTTTTTTTTCATAGCTGCCTTTATTCCCCAAGTGAAACAAACTCATTCATTTCCTCCCGGGGATTAATACAGGGATCTTACATTAAAAGTAGAAAAACTAAGCACTGTGCATTCTAGGGCTGTGCGTAAAACAAATCTTAAAGCATCTTAAAAATCTTAAAAAAAATGTGTCTCCACATAAACTAACAAAAGTCAACTATGTGCAAGATTTGTGAGCAAGTTTGGTGAAATAATTAGGCCGTGACAAACAGGACACCAGAGGGAGTCAGAGGTCAGCAGATAAATAAATAAATAATTCCTGACCTTCCTGTCAGTTTTAGGGCGCTCAGACTGCTACCGCGAACTTAAGGTTGTTAGGCTTAATGAAGGCCTTTTTTATAGTCAGTGATAGATCATAGATCATTTTCATAGATCACTTTGATCTATGTGTGTATCAATTTCCTAACGGCTTTAGCCTCTATTACCCGAATACGCTATTGCAAGACAAAGTGATGTGCCAATGCTGGCAGTAGTCGGCTAGTCAGTGCACCTACAAAATAATAAGTTCCAAATTAGGGAGGCTGCATGTATGTGTCATCATGGGCAAAACCTGCTAGAAACACCCAACTTACTGTTCTCAAGTGAGTTTCATGTTTGATGATGTCTAACTATAACAAGAACATTGGTATATGGTTAATTTCGCATTCTGCGTTATTGGCTCATTGTGTAATATTGTGAAGTTCTCCCATTACGCAGACCCTCATCATGGATATTTATCTTAAAATTTGGAAAGGTTGATGTTTGGCATATTTTAACAATGCAGCTAACAATGCAATTTGGGAAGTGCATTGTTAGCTGCGTGGAGAGATTTGCAGGTCAGACAGGCCCAACATGCACATTGAAAAGAAAAATTGTCTCCAACAGCCTAGCATCCAAAAGTTGCTCAAGGGGATTTATTGGGGTCAGCCCGAATGCCTTTCGTTTATTGCTGTCTGGTGCCAACTCATGTCAGTGCCTTGAACGCTGCCGTGCTTGGCTCTCACATGATCATTTTGTATTGAAGCGTTACCTTATAAGTTCAATAATACATGAGTTTGCCGGCGCACCGATTTCCCACAACATTCAAGGAAGCGGAGGTTTTGTGGCAAAGATGTTTGGTTGATTTGGTACAGGGGGGTGTTGTTTGGCCTCAGGAGACTATCCCTTTGCAAAGAAGCCACAAAAGGCGCAAATATATCACCATCCTTTTTTTTTTTTTAACAAATTTGTTGCCATAACATGCTTTGAAGGCCCTAAAATAAATACACGTGAGCTTTTTTTTTTTTTTTTTTTCAAAGCCTATCTCCCTCCTTCCCCCTGTTCCCCATAAAACATATTATATGTTGGCCCCAAAGGTCCAGAAGGACATTTGTTTGTTTTGTCTACTTGTATTTAACTGCAGTTGGTAAGAACATGATATGGGAGGGGAGGGGGTAAGAAAGACTGAACTTACGTCACTGCAACATGCACCACATACATAGTGTGTGCCTGTGTGTGTGTGTGTG
Organism: Zeus faber; assembly: GCF_960531495.2. NCBI lineage: Eukaryota > Metazoa > Chordata > Actinopteri > Zeiformes > Zeidae > Zeus > Zeus faber. Next base: position 11,559,414 of record NC_137210.1, on the reverse strand, counting down.
TGTGTGTGCGCACACACGCAAAAGAGACTTTACAAGTGTGCACGGACCAGCGCAATGCACACAGACACCCTCCCCACCCTCCGCCCAAACTTTTCTCTTTTCCCAAGCCAGTACAACAATAAATCGCTCTATTACCTGTTGTTGACCCGGCTAAGCTCACCTTTTGAAATTTGTTACAGAGCATTAAGTTAACACGTGTTGCTGTATGAAAACAAAGCTTTGGTGGTTGGGGAAAAGGGTGGGGTAGGGGGACCAGCTGAATAAATGGGGCAGAGGGAGAGAGGGAGAGGGAGAGGGGGAGAGGGAGAGAGAGAGAGAGAGACTCACACTTGTCCCGGCGCAGACCAAGGTGGATCCATACGGAGAACAGATGGTTCTGTTAGAGCAGGTCCCCGCAGACAAAAACAACCAGCACTAAAACAAGTGCCTTTACTCTCTGGCACCGAAAGCCTTTGATCAACGGAACATCTCTTGGCTTTGGGAGCCGTTCCTCCTCCTCAGAACCCCCGCGAGTGCGCATGGGATCGCATCTGTACAAACACGGCCCGGGAGGAATGTGTGAACAATGCAACAAAAGAATTTTGTTCTCAGATATACTTGGGTGGGGGTGGAGGCCTCGGCTAATGGGTGGTTTGCGTGGTTTAGAGAACGAGTGCGGCGGTCGGATTGAATGAGGAGCGAGGGGTTGGGGAAATAGGCAATGTTTTTAATGATAACAGGAGAGCGAGGCGAGGTTGTTTTATATTCAGTGTCATGTGAAAATGGAGCTCAGAGTGCCAAAGACATTTGACCAAAAAACAAAACGTATATTTCTTTATCTATCAGCTAACAGAGGTATCAGTAACTATTTGACACAATGTACTGAAAACCTTTTTGTTTTTGTTTTGTGGACCAAAACATGCACTCGTAACCAGTGGTTATTTGTCTGTAGTTGTAAGCTGTCGTTTTCCCGAAACTAATGGAAACAGTATGCCTACAGAGGTGGAACCCACTGAGGTCTTCGTTTTTAGACGTTGGACATCGTGTCTACAGCGCCCCGGCCTCATCATCAGCGACCACCCAGTTTTCTGTCGCCAGGCTACATTGGCCCTGTTTTGCAAACTGTATTGGAACATTCACTTTGGGCATGAGTAACAATGTCTAACAACCCCCCGCTACAGAGCATTGGCATGACATAGCATAGCCAACTTAGCATTAATTGGGTAGCGGTCGGAGTTGTGTGTGGGCAGGATATTACTTCCAGGTTGGGAGTCTGCCCCTCTGTCAGCCCTCCACAAGGGGTCCCAGTGTCTGCTAAATCAACACAGATCCAGATTTGGTTTACGTGTTCCCTAAACAATAGGTGTGTTTTTCGATTGCTGACTCCAGATAAGTGAGTGAGGTTATTTGTATCCTTGCTTTTTTCCTTCTCACGGCACCTATGTTGGCCCATTGCCATGGTGACGGCTGGCTAGTTCCAGGGCAATTTACCCAATATTTCCTGGTACATGCCTAAGAGGCATCCCTTTTTTAAAAGGGTGTGTGACCATGTTTGCATGTATGTCCCAGCGCTTGAGTGGATGAATGTGTGTTTGTATGGTGGTGTGTTTACCTTTATACAGCTGGGGTCTGCAGCAGTTCTTCTTCTGACCTCTTGGTGGCAGCGTTGACAGTGTACTGTCTGAGGAGCTCTCCTCTGGGGGGGAAGTCTGTGGAGACTGTGGCTCATATTGGATTTGCTTTCATTAAATAGGTCCAAATTTCCATTGATTGACAATGGGAGACAATGTACCTGGAATATCAGCAAGGGGCTCCGGTGCATCTTGATTATTGTAAATAAACACATAAATAAATAAACAAATAATACATTAAAATAATTTAAAAAAATAAAATATTCGAACAATGTTCTAAACATTATTGCTTTGCAACTCAACCTAATGAAAAAAGCCTACAGTGAAAACGATCTAGTATAAAATGTAATTTATTCCTTTAAAGTCACATACTGTACAGGATTGTGATTTGATAGCATCCAGTGTGTTGAAGCTTCATGTGTCTTATTTAATATTCTTATTTAAATCAGGGATACATACGCAATACAGCTTCAGCTAATAACAGGAGCAGATTTCCTGAGGGCAGCGACCCCTGCGGACTGGTAAATATTAATAGATATTGTGTGTGTAGTGTGGAGTTATGAGTATGTGTGTCTGTCAGAGTCATGAAGGGACCTGGTTGGGTGACGGTGCTACTGACCTTTGCAGGCATATTATTGATCATGTAAGATGAATAAAATAAGATGACACTTCATTAAACCCCAGGGGGAAATTCAGCGATGCAGTGTATAGGCCACTGAAAATCTCAATCTGTAGGCCTATACCACTTATATCACTTATATTCTCTCCTGTGTACCGTATTTTCTTTTTTAATGAAGAAAGTTATGGAAATCGAGATCCCCAGTTTTCCCTGTTAATGCACTAAACGCATCCGCGGCGGTGGAATCAACGTGTACTGACGGAGTCAAATGGCTGCAGTCACTATTTTCCCCTCATTTGGCGGCGGCTTATATGGCTTCTCGTCACATCAGTGGCACAGGTTGCAGACAGGCGGCCTCCTGTTAGCACTACACTTCATTAGAACCAGGTTGCGCCGCTACCACACACACTTTCAAACAGCGCGGCTGATGCACCATCTCCCCGCCATCAAAGGAACCTTTACACAAAGGACAGGGGTGTCTCTCTGTCTGTCTCCCCATCAGCCTCTGCTAATGATGCGCACTGTACACGTGTTTTTAACATCAACAAGCCTCCGCTTCCTGTCATTCATCCACGCTTTCAGTCTCTCACTGTCCGTCGCCTGCCTCTCCCTCTCTCGCTCATTACCCCTTGGATACTCTCTCTCTCTCTCTCTCTCCCTCTCGTGGTGTTTGTTTGGCTGCTGGGTTTTGTTTGTTTATTGTTTCCAGATGGCAGACGCAGACTTCATTTGTGTGGCTTTCAAGTTCCCAGAGAGCTTTTTACTGCCTTGGCTCAAGCGCTTATCCTGTTTCCTCTAGCCGGGCTTTATGATGGGTCTTTTTATACCTAGCAACTGGAAGCAGCTATCACTGCCAGTCTGTGAAGGGGAGATCGAGAGAGAGAGAGAGCGAAAGACAGAGATTGTTCCCTCTCTCCATCGGAACATCTTCATTAGAGTCTATACCAGCCGCTGATCCGCAGATGAAAAAGATGTTTCTATTCCCCGAGGATGAACTTTACACGCTGTATAGACTAGAGTAAGGGAGAGTGCCCTTGATCTTTTTCCACTGCTCACACAGTGTTTCGACCGCCACGTCAGAAGTCCCGTGCCGCAATTCACTTCCATTGCCTATGTTGATTCATAGCTGACGTGACTGCTGATGAAACTGGTAGTTTCCTCTTTTTTATTCTCTTTCCCAGGGCCCGACTGGGCCTGGTCTGGGCATCATTAGCGGCCGTGACGTCACTTATTTACAGGAAGACAGGAGGGCGACTCGGCCTGTAAATGTGGGGGAGGACCAGGGCACGTCTTTACTCATCGGATGTGGTTTAAAGACAGGGCAGTAATCAAAGCACCCAGCTATATAACCCCCCCCCCCCCTTTTCTTAAGAGGGCCTTTTCTCCTGGCTGCCGCTGAATGAGTGATTACTCTAGCATTCCAAACTGCATAATCCCATTTCTAGCAGCGATTTAACCTGGAGCAACAGTGGCCGAGGAGGCCCTGCCTCCACTGGCTTACCCCGCAAAGAAATGCTCGCTGAGGGAAAAAGTTGTGGTGTTTCAGGTGAAGCCCTTATACCACATTTCTGTGGCATATCAACACTTGGTCAGCAGCGCACATTTTTCACTCAGGGCAAAAGTCTTTCAGATGGAAAATACCGAACTGGTTACTTTTAAACAGCAAAAGTCCAAGCATGGGGTTCTACTGGTGTCAGCTGTAATGCCTACATGCCCACCCCCCCCCCCCCCCCCCCCGTCAAGTGTTTGGCAAGGTCAATGTGGATCCTGAGCTGGAGGTAGTAGTGGCGCAGTCATCACACTAGCTGAGCTCAAGTGTCACTCCAACTTTACATGCCCACGTAATCGGTGGTGTTTGTGTTTTTATCGCCGCCAAGCGCCTGGCTGGCTGGCTAATCTCATCAGGGCTTTGGCTGTGGTACCGGGGTGAGGCAGAGGACAGCCTGACGTGACCCATATCTCCGTGCCAGGATGGCTAAAACATCCAAGGCTTTCCTGTACAGTTCCACCGCAGTTTACTACAAGGGCCCTTTGCCAGGTTGTTTACCAGTGAGCTGTCTGGCACAACATGTTAATGCGTGTACTCATGTTCTTTAAGGATGCCGCTACTCTCGCTTGGGAAAGCCCTCTCCGTCAAGCCGGAGTCTTTGGAACGCCCTGGCACGAGTAAGCCGGCTGTTTCAAAGTAGTTCATAAAAACAAAATCACATTTCTAATCTAAATGAGCGAAATCATTTGAAATAACTGGGGTCTAGTGAGGTCATGTAGTCTTTCTGAAGAGTTGTCAAAACAGGGCTAGTGGCGCATCGCGGACACAAGAGAGAACAGTTTGACCCAGCCCACTGAGGTGTTGTTTTTTTTTTATCGGCTGGTTCAGTATGATGTGATGGAAAAAAATTCCAGAACTGGAAGTCAGTTCCAAACCGTTCTTTGTTCCAACATATATAATCAACGTATAATCACGTATTTTCCCTTTTCGTATCGAATCTTCTTCTCCTCTGACATTTCCACCTCGCCCTGCTCTATGATCATATCACGGACTCGAAAAGGTTTGACAGGTTTGATACTTATCGCAGCCACGTATGCAACCCAATATGAGAGTGAAGTACTTTAGCCAACTCACCCGGTTCTACAAGTCGCACATCTCTACTTTTTTCTCCCCAAAGGTTATTGTCGCGGGTGTTTCATTTCCTACCGTACAAACTTGCTAATAAATGCCACAACATTAATCTACATTTTGATTTCACTGTCACAAAGATTGGGGCCGTGGATAAAGATGACTATTATCTATCTAGATGGATATTCCTTGGATCACCCGGCACGAGCCAGTGTTTGCGTTGTTCAGCCGAGTGCCCAAAGGCTCGGAGTGAAGCGTCACAACGCAAGAATCAATGTTTGTGCTTTCATATCGATGGCGAAAAACAGGCCCTGACATTTTGTGTTTTGGGGTTTTTTTTTTAAATGAACGGGGATTTTCCGATAGATTTCAGGTTAACCCTTACAAATACTTGTGAAAGTGCCCCCTGTCAAAATGATTGATGTTTACCTAGAGCTTTGCACTCACTCGGCAGTGCCCATGGGAGGTCAGAAACACGCTCACTCTACCCTAAACCCGCGTGTGTGTGTGTGCTACACACACACACACACACACACACACACACACACACACACACACACACACACACACACACACACAAACTCAGGAAATGTGTCAGCAGTGTAGCGTTTGATAGTCTAATTAAAACCAGTGGATATTTTTGATCCATTTCTGCCTTGACGTGTGTGTGTGTGTGTGTGTGTGTGTGTGTGTGTGTGTGTGTGTGTGTGTGTGTGTGTGTGTGTGTGTGTGTGTGTGTGTGTGTGTGTGTGTGTGTGTGTGTGTGTGTGTGTGTGTGTGTGTGTGTGTGTGTGTGTACACGCTGGAACATAATAAAGGGAGTTCCTCTGTGTGATAGTGATTGTTTCCCTCTTTTGCCGTTGGGTATGAACTCCAAATGTTTAGCTTTCCATTTTGTCATAAAGCTTTGTCATTGATACGAATGCCTGGAATGACCGCACCGCCCCTTTTTGTGAGTACCCCTCGTGCTACAGTTCAAATTCGCTGGTGTTTCACCTGCTTCAGTGGGCTCCAAGTAAAGCACACAGGGGTCCTGTTAGACTGTTAGACTGTCACAACTCTTGAGTGTCTCTGCGACGTTCCTGAAACCATCTAAAGAAAAGGCTGTGCCACAATTTTTGAGTCTTACAATGAACAATACTAAAGACATGTCTGTTCGCAAATCCAGATGTTGTTATCTGTCGTATTATACCCTCAAATTGTGTACAGTTGTGTACACTTATACTGCATAATGTCAACATGAATTTCACAGATCCGGTTCACAACGGCTTGGTGGGTCTTTAATTTGGAATGGCAATTAATTCTGGAAATCCATCCATCCATCTGGGAACACTGTGTTCAGATCAAACAAACCTTTTAAAAGAGTTAAAATCCATCTAGGCCTAATTATCACCTAATAGCTGATAGTGTAGCAAACAACTCATTATCTCTTCTGGCTCGTATCAACCCATAAAATAAATGCCTGCACCTCTGCACATCGCACTAATGGATTTGCGTGTTTGAAAATAGGCCCCAGCTGCTAAATGCTTATAGACCTAAATTGATTCTAGCCTGTTCATAGCTATTTTCAAAAATATTAGTCTAGCACTTGTAATTGCTGTTGTTTATCCCCCAGATTTACTTAACACATGCATTTGTGCCAGAGGGAAAGCTAGTGAGAGGGTGTAATTAGACCTCAACACGTGTTACTTGATATTTGCACTTATGTTCATCAGTGTTTTGCTCGGCACTTTAATAGGCATGGTGCATATTCCACTGCCGACTTCCATCAGATATTTGTCAAGAAATTGCTGATAGAATTATACGGCTGCCGGAGTTGAAACGGAGCGACTGTTTTTGCAAAAACCTGCTGTCAAAGGCCTAATCCTGTGCTCAAACCCTTGTTTTTCGCTCCAAAAGCGAGCTCATAATTGGAGTGTGTGTATGTGTGCCGAGATCTGATACTTACCACTTTGGCAAGTTCGTTTATCGAGCCTACAGCCTGATAACTATAAGCCTATTAAAGCAATGGACTAAAAACCTGTCGCCTCAGTGTGTTATTAAAAGACCACAGTATATACATGCTTGCATAGACACACAAACACAAGCAGTGTGGTAAGCTGCTCTGTCTTTGATCTGCCTCGATTGAAAAAGCGACTCCCCCTATCAAAGGATTACAAATAAATTCCAAAGAAAAGACTGGTGCACAAAAGGTGGTCCGCATATTTCTTTTCTTTCTTTTCGATTTAGAATAAAGTCGGTGTGAGTTTAGTAGTGTTCCTGCCTTTGATTTAAATGTACCATTTGATGCGCGGCCCCATGATATTGATTCAGGTTTTTAATTTTTTTTTTAAGATGGAGGCCTCGGCTCAGGCCCTGCCGAGAACAATGGTGTGGACGCAGATCTCTGGTCTCTCCGGAAAATATTCCACTCCGCGGCTTTCCTTTCACTCGTTGTGTCCGTGCGGCCTGTCTGTCCATATTCACCATGAAAAGTGACCCAATGCAGTGAATCGGAGGGCCGTATAGGCCAGGGAACAAGCAAATTGCCATGGCTTTTAGTCTCATCTTCAGTGATGCGCTACTTCCTGAGGCTTTTGTCTCCAGTTTGGGGGCCACAGCTGTCAGGGAAGGTGCTATCCACGCTCCCCTCCCAAAAACCTGCGGCCACGCGCCGCTGCACCCAAACACTAAATAGGCGCATTAGACACACCATGTTTAAGGCCGCTGGTGCTCGAGCTGTGGCTGTAGGTGCATGTCCCGTCCCGAGGCGGGGACGTGTGGGTGAATATGTTGACGCTCACCCAGACACACAAGCGCACTCTTCACACTATTACACACCAGCGCCACGCCATTGTCCTTCCCTCTCTGTGTCCTTCCACATGACCCATAAATGTAGATATATTCCTTTGTGTCAAAATTACGCCTGTTATTTCTGAGCGTCTCAGTGTTTGTGTCTGCTGTGTTTGGTCACTCTGCCGCTTGATGTGTGATTGCGCTGCCTAAGAGCGGTCGCCATGTCCAAGTATTCCTGCTCCCGCCGGCGGCCCCCTCTGCCTTCGGTTTGCCCCCGCCCAGCGACGGAGCTGCGCTGTGAAAATACCCACAAGGCCTATCTGCCCATATGTAGTGTTACAGATTTTGATTATGCACCAGCAGCATTGCACCCCAGCAGGGTATATCCAAACATGAAAATTAATTCACAGCTAAATGCTGCTATATGCAGTTTGAGAGGGAGAGGAGAAATCAAATACAGGTTTACACTAGTGAGCATGAGAGGGGAGGGGGGTAAGGGAGAGAGAGAGAGAGAGAGAGCCTTAAGGCAGACAGAACTGTGTTCATTAATGTGCAAAGCCAATGGAATACAATTTTTTTTTTAATAAAAACATATATATTATACTGTATGTATTTATGTATTTATGTGTGTGTGTGTGTGTGTGTGTGTATATATATATATATATATATATATATATATATATATATATATACTGTATATAATATACATATTATATATATAAATACAGTATAATGTCAATAGAAAGAAAAAAATTTGATTGGTGGGAATTGAAATGGCTATAAAAAAATGTTCCCAAATAAAAATAGATGTAAAATGTTTCTTGAGCTGATTTAAGAAATGGAGTTAATGGAAGGGACTGAAATCAGCGTAATGAGCTAAACTGAACCAGCGCAGCCCCTGTAGTACTACATCGACCAGACTGTAAACGGTTGCACACGTGTTACAAACTCGTGACCTTAGAGTTGCGGAGGCAGTCGCTGCCCACGGAGTCACCTTTAAGTTCAACATTCCTGCCATGCCTCGTTCCCCTTCCACTACACTGGGAGTGATGGCGGAGCGGCGGCGAGCGTCCCTTCCACTATGGCCGTAATGAACTTTAGCGTGAAAGTAGTTCGGCGTGACTTTGTCTCAGAGCAATGCAAATGGAATTGCCCCCCGACAGCTTGGAATGCGCCCAGCTGGCCTTTAAAAGGTGATAATTGGAAAATACAGGATGCAGTCGAAGTCGGAGGAGGGACCTTGTGTTCCACCTAGTTAGCCGTAGCCTTAGATGGAGGGAGGAGACGGGAACCGATGGAGGGATTTGAAATGATAGAAAAAAAAGATCATAATCGCGGATATTTAAAAAAAATATTCTTTACAGTGAATGCATCACTTTTCCAGGAAGGCATTGAAAGAAATGACCTGCTTCATGTTCTCTCCCTGAAAACCTGCAGTGTTTTTGTGATTTTTCAAGGTGGTCAAAGATGTGACACGCTAATCTTGAAATGTGAAATGCAATCAATGTTTTGCATTGTTGACCTTTGTTTGGACACCCTCCTTATTCGTGTGTGGGTTGTTATTTTATTGTTACAACTATTTACTGTAACTGTAATTATTTTATGAAATATCTAATTCTGACATTTTAGTTTAAAAAACAAAACAACCAGCCCCTTGATAGTTTAAAATACATCTTCATCATGTTTTTTTTTTTTGTATTGCCCGGCTGTATCCTCTGATGGTGACACTCTCATTAAAATGTATTTTATTTTATGCAAAATATGCCTGTCGTATATATTCTGGTGTAACCGGGGCCCTACTTGGCTTGCGCCCATTCTTTAGTGAACCAATGTTGCAGATGAAGGTAAATATTTAGCAAAATGTGAGAGCTTGCAGAATAGGATGTGAGAACCTGTAGAACAAAAATCTGAACCTGTATATTGAATCTGAACTTGTGTATTGAATTTTTCACTCACGTAAAATATTCACGCACCTACGATCTCGTTGGTTCTATATTCAGATACTCAACAGACATTCCTCTGGACCTCACAGGGGAGGGCGGCTGACCACATCCCCGGAATGAGGTGCAGCTTCACGGACAGCGGCGGCGCTGAGAGTCGGTCGCTGTTTCAAAGGCTTAGGGACGGTCTAGTTACATGACACAATTTGGGGGACCAAAGGGGACCTATTATGCAAATTCACTTTTCCCAGTGCTTGTGCACATACATTTGGGTCTCTGCTGGGCCTATGAACACACAAACTGTGAAAAAATACTGTTATGGCAAACATCTCCTAAAACGAGCCGTTCAGCTTTGCTGACCTAATATACGTCATCACAGTAATATACGTCACATCAGTAGAATTAGAACCGTCCTCCATTTGAGTAACTCCACCCGCGCCTGGAGTGTGGCCGGACCAGCTAGCATCAGAGCTAATCATGGGAAGTGCTCTGTTGACTCTTTCAAGAGAAAGAGTATATTCATATAGGGAGTATATTCATCCAAATATCAGATTGCACATTTGTGAACACAGCTGCGTGAATATGTTATGTGAGTGAAAATTTCAATATACAAGTTCAGATTCAATATACAGGTTCAGATTTTTGTTCTACGGGTTCTCCTGTGATATCCTATTCTGCAAGCTCTCGCATTTTCCCAGTCCCAAAGCTGCTGCCCGCGCACTCCGACATGCCACCACGTTACCGGGAGCGACAGTTACCACTGCCACTTCCACACCGACGACCGACAGCGATGGCGATCAAAAAATAGGTGCGTGCGCGTTCATTGCAGAACATGATCTGTCCTAAACAAAACGACCTGTTTCAAATCAACATGCCAGCTATTTAAATACCCATGGCATTGCCCCAGAATTCAGGCGTTTAATAGTAATTTAAAAGTAGTTTGACAGTAACGTTTCATAGTGACATTAATGTTACTGTATTTTTTTTCGTTCTTCAATATTAATTTTCCATTAATTATCTGTTATTCAGAAGGAAACACTTCAAAGTTGCTCATTGTCAACTTGTCACTTTAAAGTTACAGTATTGCAGTAGTGTATACAGTTTCCATTCAGTATGCAATGCACATACTGTTATAGAGAAATAAATCTGTGCAATTCCTCGTCATTCGACAACCCCCCCCCCCCCCCACGTCAATAACATTTCAGGCTCAGGATTTATATATTTTTTTATTTAATCCCTGTGTAAGTATTTGCTGTGTGTGTGTGTGTGTGTGTGTGTGTGTGTGTGTGTGTGTGTGTGTGTGTGTGTGTGTGTGTGTGTGTGTGTGTGTGTGTGTGTGTGTGTGTGTGTGTGTGTGTGTGTGTGTGTGTGTGTCTGTGTCCACATACAGTTGACTGTACTGTATTGGCTGCGGCGTGCGAGCCACTCTGCGTTTCCTCAAACAAAACCGTAGATGTATTTATTTTATTTTATTTTCCGACATTTCCGTAATTGAATGAAACTAAAAAAGCCCCAAGCCCCGGCGTATCTCGCTGTATCCCGCCGTGCTCCAACCTCCGCGCCGCTCCGGACACCGCGGTGAAAGTCGGAACTAACTTTTAAATTAGGCCTTGATCTGAGTTAAGATTCAGCGGCTAGATTGCTTATTTCTCGCCTCAAACTGGGTATATATTGTGTTATGACCTAGACCACATGTTGCACAGACTTTCAATTTCGAAATAAAAGTTCCTGTTTTTATATATGGATAAATAAATAAATTTTAAAGTTCAATATGTAGTCTGTGAAATTGAAAGGCTGTGCAATAATTAGTCTGCATCCTAGTACTATATAGACCTAATTTGGGTGTCCTTAGTCACATGGCAGAAAAGCTATTGAACTTTGAAATAAAAAAAAACAAAAAAAAACTATAAAAACAGGAACTTTGATTTTGTAATTGAAAGGCTGCACAACATGTAGTCTAGGTCATAGCACTATATCCATCTTGTTTGGGTGTCCTCAGTTACATGACAGAAAAGCTATTTCAATTTTAAAATGGTGTCATGTACAATGCACAAGCACTGAAAAAGTGAGTTTTGCATCGTATGACCACGTTAAAATTGTGTCTTGTAACTTGTAGACGGCCCCTAAAAAGCCATAGAAACAGCGACCGACTCTCAGCACTCCCACGCTGTCCGTGAAGCTGCACCTCATTCCGGGTACGCGATCAGCCGCTCTCCCCTGTGAGGTCCGGATGAATTCTGTTGAGTATCTGAATATCGAACCAACTTTACCACGGTTAATTACCCTGACAAGAAAACCCTAACCCTAACCCAGCACTTAAACATAAAACCACCTCCCTTGTGATTGGTCAGGATTTACTGCACCCTCCCCTATGGGCGGCGACAGTTGCAGGAAGACGAAGTTAGTTTTGCAAGGAGCGTTGCAAAAGTCAAGGATCGCCTGGCTCAAAGTAAAAGAAACAATTATGTATAAGTATATTCATCCAAATATCAAATAACACATTTGGTAATTTTTTCTGTCACTTCAAATTCTCAACACAGGTGGGTGAATATTTTATGTGAGTGGAAATTTCAATAGACATTTTCAGATTTTTGTCTCACATTCCGTTCTACAAGCTCTCGCATTTTGCAAAATATTTACCTTCATGGTTACCTCCTGGGTCGTGGAGGGAGTCCAAAATGATCCTGCAGTGCCGCAGGGAGTCGTGCACTCTGGTGGCTGGGCTAATGCACAAAGCCTGACACAGCATTCCTCAACTTATGGGGAGGGAAACAGGGTGGCTTTGAATGGGCTGGGGTAGGGGTGAAGGAGGCGCATTCCTGACTTTCTCCCCTTTACAAGGCCGAATTCAAAGCATTTCTCCACTCCTTTCCTTGTGTTAGCTTAACCTATCGTAGGATCCTGTGCATCCGGTCTACATTATCGTGTTGTCCTCAGAGGAAAAACTTTGAAGTCCAGCTTTAGAGAGAGAGAGAGAGAGAGAGGGAGCGCTTCTGAACCGATGGTTAAACACCGCTATTCATACTCTTATAAAGTTCAAAGTGGTGTTGCTAAAGAGTCCACTATAATAGAGCATGTCAGTTTACAGCCCTGAAACCCGGAAGTGAGGCGTCCCTCGCTTTAAACCCACGGAACGAGCTAAGTTCCGAAAGAGGTACGAGAGCACATCTTATGAAGCTTATTTCGTGACCCTTGTCAAAAAGTACTATCTGAAGCAAACCTAATAAAAGCTATAAAAGCCCATTGGTTGCAGGGCCCATTTCCAATCAAAACAATGCAGCGCAGGCCCATGTAGCCTGTGTCAATCACCAGGCATTTCCAGTATCAATACGTCAACGCCCATTTCACACTTTGTTCAGGAAACACTTTAATAACTTCAAATGGAATCCTCCTCATGGCTTCCTGTAGCCGAGGCTCACTAACGCTATCGGGATACCGGTCGTCGCCCTCTTTTACTGCGCCCCGAACACCTCTGACCTCGAGCGAGCGTAACTGCTGTTGTTTTGGAAAGATCGTTGATACTTTGGTTGGCGGCTCTGGAGCGTCTCAGGTGTCTTGTTCCTATGCAGCTCGACGTGAAACAAGTCACGTTGGCGTCTACACCGCTACTCTCTGTGCTACCGAGACACACATTCAATAAAGGAAATCATGGCATTACCTTCATCAGCCCAGGACCAGATGTTCATACTTTTAAATGGACAACACGTTTCTCAGTACTTCATTATTTTTCCACAGCTGTGCAACTGGCCGTCGGTTATCCCGTTTGTAGGAACCTACGATCATTTGACAAAAATATGACATCGACTTTCCATTGTCCACCCTGTACGGAAGGAAGGGGGCACTGGTTACTGCCTACCCCCTCGGTGTACCACACCCTGACGGAGAAACGGGCCGTGGCAGGGTCCTGCGCTTTGCCTTTTGACTTTCCACACTGTTTATGCGTCTGTGTTTATGGAGCTGAGTCGTTCACCTGCTTTTTGCATCCCCCTTCCTAATTTGCCGCAGTGCTGTGAGGCTTCTGTGTTCACCACCGTGTTAACGGGTCAGAACACGTGTCTCCAGGCTGCGTGTGGAAAACAGTGTTAAATGGGTAATTTATACCAAAGACACCAAAGTTTTAGTTAAAATTGATGACAGACAAGGAGCTCTCTCAGGACTTTAAGAGTTTTCACTTTAAGAGTTCAACTTAACTCTGTTCACATTTATTTGAGTTTAACTTGCCAGTTACTCATAGTAGACCAAACACTGTACGGTGAGGCCAACAGCTTGGCTGGTTGCATTTGTCCTCCAGCTGAAGGTCAAGGACAAGGACAGCACTTTAAATCCCCCTCCTCATTACATCCATGAACTTTAGGACGTCACCGTGAACCACTCTCACAGTCACAAGTTGAAGCACAGTTCTCAGGAAATGTGCATTCAAGTGGAATAGTGCAAACAATTCAGCCTCTAATGACAGCTAAGAACTATTATGAGTCAATCAAGTTCAAAATAAATCAACCCCCTGCAGCCCCCTCCCCCGTTCTCTCATTTGCCAATCCAATATTGCCGTTCACATTTGAACTGGCATTTTGGTGATTCGCTAAATCCAGCAGTATAACACTGCGCAAAAAGAAAGGGAAGATTGCGTGGTCTGCCTCATTTAAGGGGCCACGTATGCGGTTTCCTTTCCCTAAACCTTCTTATTCCAAGCACAATATCGTGACATCATTACATTTGTATGTTCCACTTCTGCACGTTTTGTTTTTTTTTGCGGTTAAAACACCAATGACTGGCACAATTTCCACTCCCAAAATAACACCCAATTTCTGCAAGTGTGTTTATCATCTCATCTCATGAAATAACGATGACAAATAGTTTGCGTTTGCCATGCCCTTTCACTCTCACAAGGCCTGCTGAATAATCAGTGGTTCCAGTTAAATCCAACACAAGTATTCCTTGCATGTGGCATATGGCGCCCACATGATACGGAGATGTGACAGTTCCCCTTTCCTTGTTAGATCACAGCTTTGGCGGTAGGAAACGTGTTATAATTATGTTGCGATGGCTATGGTCTGGATGGTGAGCGATTTCACTCTCACTGTTTTCACACTTGTGTTCTTTCCCCCTAGCTATTGGTAATCCAAAATCTTTGACTTGAAACATGGGAAAATAAGGGTGTGAAAGAACGAGTGATAAATTAAAGTGGTAATCCGTAAGATTTTTATTTTTTGTATACAGAATCCCCAAAAAAATGTGCCGCTTTTTTCAGCTGGCACTTTATAAGAAACAGCCACCCCATGAATTTGCGTTATACATGTGCTTCTCTATATGCATTGTTGGTGGCGGGATCCACCTTTCCCAGAGTGCAGAGGGGAAAATGATAGGAGTGTTGGTGAAATGCTGGTAAGGAATAGTGACTGCATTTAAATATCTACAGTACGCTGTTGCTTTTTACTTTATAATTGTATTGTTTTCTATCCAAATTTGAATGATAATGATGGCATTTATAAGAGCATTAACATTAATCTACAGGTGACGGATCAACACACACAAATGTTTTTGACTTTGAATTTGCACCGATGGCATAACAATTCATTTTAAATTGTGAAGCAATAAGGGCTGTTTGTAACTGTTGGGGAATCGTCTCCGATTACACGGTTAGATTAAATGGAAAGGCGACCTAAACGCCTCACCTTGTGTGTGCAGTGACGTGGGGGGTTGGGGAGATTTGGCGGGAGGGTTTTAGGAAACTTCCTGGTGTGTCAGGATCAATTGGGCCTAAGTCAGTCTTAATTAAATGCTCTGCTTTGAGCAGGACTTGGGGCCAAAAGCCATCCCTGTTGGTTAAAAGGATGAATAAAAAGGTCTCGCCAGTGAATTAAATCACAAGTTATGCTCAAATAAAATTAGCCTCTAATGTAATTTGGCGAGTAATCTAGTGAAACAGCTGAACTAGAACAAAATTAAAGATGTTCATTCATATTCAGGAGGAATTTAATTTTTATAATTTATAAAGCCTGGGTTCAGATTTTTTTTCCTTCAGTGTTGCTTTCACCTGAGGCAGTAATCTTATATTTAGGGCCATAACATAATCAGGAAATAAAGCAATTAACCCACTCCTTTGACAGAGGAAAATGGAATCTTCACCAAGCTTACCACTCGGTCGCTCCTCAAGTGTTGAATTTCTCTAAGCAGTTTGACTCACTGAGACCGTGATTCATGTAACACGTCATACGCGATAAGTCATGCCTCCTCAGTTTTCCTCACACTCTCTCTCTCTCTCTCCCTTTGAGAAATAGAAGTGGCCTGGGCTGCCCACGCTTTAAATATGCCGTAAATCTGTCAATTTGAACGTTCTCAGCTCTAACCGGCGCAGGTTTTTTCCTGTTGTATGGAAAACGCTTGCAGTTAACATGGATTGCCACTTGGGGGCACAGGCATCTTACAGGGAAGAGAATTGGAAGTTGAGGATTGTGCTGGGGTGTGAACAGTGAGCAGAGAGGGTTGGGGGAGTGGGGGGCCGATTGGGTGATTTCATAAATTAAAAATAATATCATCCAAAAGACAGTATACTCAGTCGTGACACATCAGCCTCCCAGAAGAGAAGTACTAAGAACAAATGTCACAGATGCCCCTTTTTTTCCCCCTTGTCTGCTGTTGCTTGTTTTTTCCCTCCAAATCTAAAAGTCAGACAGAAAGCGCCAGAGTTTGTTTTGGTCTCCAGTGGATCTTCCCAAGCCATCCATCTGTCAGATTGAGGAGGGGTATGTGGGTGTGTCTGGGTCTGCGGAGGGTGGGGAGGAGACGTCAGCCAATGTAGATGTGGATACAACGGCTTAGTCCTTCCTTGTGTCCAAACATCATTCTTGTGTATCATCATCCCAACGGCGCTTATCTCCAGGGCTGGCCGAGGACCATGTCCTCCCAGACTGGTCCACAAAGGGAACACCGTCTCGCCGAAGGGGAATAACATCATCACCACTTGGTAGCACTCTGTATTGACTTAGTAACCAGGCTCCTGTTTGCTGCCTCTATTTCCTTTTTTGCGTTTGCATTTTAAACTAGTCTTTTTTTTTTTGTCTCAAGCATAACTGTCCTACTGTCCTTTTTATTCCTCACTCTTCATGTTTTTCTTCCACCAGACGTCCTCGGCCACCTGTGGAGCTACTAGTGTGCCCATATTGCGCTTCTTCGCTTTTACTGCATCCCTTCCTCATTTATCGACTAGTGCCAAAAGTGAAAAAAAAAATTGCTCTGTGTGTCTTATTTGGGCATTTCACAATTTGTCAGTTAGCTCTTAGGAGCAGCAGCAGGTGTGTGATAATATAGAGTTTTCATTTGACGTGAACAGGCTTTGGCCTCCAGCTTTGGCTATGTAAATGTGACTTGGTATCATATCATTTGTGAGCAGGCTTTTCATTTGGTGAGGCGGCAGATGCCCAAAGCTGTTAATGCATTCACATCGCTGAGGGGGTTATTTAGCTGAGAGTACACTGAGAGCCAGTTGCTGAAATAGAAAATGTAGCCGCCGCCTTGTCAGGTAGGTTCCACGGTGCCAGGTAGCTTAGGTGATCAGCAGTCTGTCTCGGTGCATTTCTGCATGTGTGTCTGTATCTGTGTGTTCTTTTTTTGTAAGATTACACTCAGAGGGCTGGGCAATATATCAATATTGTGATATGAGACTAGTTCATCATCTGGGAATTTGGTAATGGCAGTATAACAATAGCTCAATGTTGTTTTTAAGGTTGCGTTAGAGTAAAGTAATGCCATTTTCTGAACCTCATAGACTGTTGAGGTGTTAATCAATGCCTCTACCTGCTTGGTCATGATATCCACAATTCTAACGATTGTTTCTCAGATGTTTCTTATTATTTTAAGAAAGCACTAACTGTCGCCCCTAAAATATTGTCAAATTATTGATATTGAGATATTTCTCCAAAAATATTGTGATATTTGATTTTGTCTAAATTCTCCTGGCTCTCTTTAAATAAAGTGTAACAGAAAACTCAGTGCATGCATGTGTGCATGCAGTGTGTCTGTCACTGCTGATGTGCGCAGAGCTGTAAAAGCATAACACTGTGTGTGTGTGTGTGTGTGTGTGTGTGTGTGTGTGTGTGTGTGTGTGTGTGTGTGTGTGTGTGTGTGTGTGTGTGTGTGTGTGTGTGTGTGTGTGTGTGTGTGTGTGTGTGTGTGTGTGTTTTTGACGTGAGGTTTGTTTACCAGCGGCCCCATGTCGGTCATGTGCCTGCTTACTGTATATATTAAGGGTACTTGTGAAGGAGTGCGAGGTGTGGGATGGGGTGGTAGTGGTGCTGGCGTTGACGATGGGGGGGCGGGTTGGAGGGGTGGGGGTGGGGGGGGGTATGGATTATCTCTCCCACAGCAGTGTCGACAGAAGACAGTCCCAGTGCATGCTGGTCTCCCTGCCTTCCCATTGGCTGAAGGGCTGCTTAAAAGCAAACACCAATCAATCTCCCCTCTCTCCCTCCCTCCCTCCCGTCTCTCTGTCTTCCACTCTTTCTGCTGCCTTTACGACGGACCCGACGACAAGTTGGAGAAAAGCTTTCCCCCTCCTCCCCCTCGCCTCCTTCTCTTTTCACCGCCTCACTGTAATCCTGACTCGAAAAAAAAAAAACGTCCCTCAGACAACAAGTGTCACACTCAGAATGGAGCACAGAGTCAACTCCCCTGTCCAACCCCCCTCCTTGTGGTTGGCATGTTAGAAAGTGCTAATGTTGATGGAAGTGACAATTCACAATGGAATGATCACAGTGATGTGCTTGCACTGTTGCCTCAAAGCCTCGCTAAAGAGATAAGTGACTGATCCCAATGGTGCTGGGACTGGCCAGATGACAGATAAGCATGAATAAAGGCACAGTGACTTTGTAAGAAATGGCACAGGCTTAGCACTGCAAGCCTTTTGGACTTGCTCTTAGAATTAAACTATTTAGAAGCATTTTCTTGGAGAACCACCTTCATGAATTGAGTCTCCTCCTGTCTGCTGTAATGGTAACTTGTTTAAAAAAAAGGCGATACAGAATAACTTGGCCACAGTCTGGTAGTGTTTTGCACACATGCGCATATGGTACATTAACACATGCACATTACTGTTGCCACTGTTGTATACTACTGTGCCATGCACCCATGACTGCCTCTGACAAACGGGAAATGTTTTGGAGACACAACCTGAGATATTGACCACCTTGCAGCCCCTGCTGTCAGATTGTGAAACGGCCCAAAGATATTTGCATGAAATAAATGAGAATCTCTCTCACGTCCAGCCCTGCCGCGGCCAAAGGTTTACTGTCCCAGATGCGAGCTCCATCTGGCCTCGCTCTCCTCTTCCCTAGCCTTTAACTGTTCCCATACTCCGTCATTGCCAGTGCTTGACAGTGAGATAATATTGAGTAAATGGTCCAACATATGTTCACATACACACTTGCTTATTGCACATCACTCTAAACATTTTATCTCACCGATCCCATTAAAATAAACATGTAAACAAATTCAATATTCTGTCCTTAATATTTTCATGTTCCATTTAGACCTTGTACATTAATCTTGTGTCGTAACGTTTTTCTGTATGTAGTGCTAAATATAAAATAATATGACTTAAACAGTAGTGAGGGTTCGGCAAAATGCAGTTAATAGGGAAAACCCACTTGACCTGAACTGTCACACTGACAGTTGAGCCAGTTGCGCGCTTTTGTCTGTTGTGAATGGGATTTAGGGGGATATTGGTTTTAAGGGGGTCAAGCAGTTCTCCATCAACAGCAAACATGGACATGGTGACAGCCCTTAGGACAACAAACCTTCGCGAGAAACTGTCCCACCAACCTGCCCCACCACCCCCTTACTTACCCCCTCAACCCGGGGCTGTGATCCTGCATGGCCGGCGTAATGAAGCCGTATAAGCCTGTTATTGGCCGCTTTATGGCTTGTTTTATGAAGGTGAGCCGACAAGCAGCTCCCATAGCGGTTCCTGTCACTTTAACGGACAGCATTTCCAAGAGAAAGGGAGCAATGGGGAGGGAGGGCAGGGCAGGAGCTGGAGAAAAATCCTGGGCCTTTATGTTGGGCCTGCCGCTGCTTTGATGGGTAGAGGTCTGGCTGCAGGCTATCACTGTTACATTTTATGTCTACCACCTATTGTCAGGACATTATTGACGTTTGACCTGTGTTCTTATTCCCACCTCCTCTTCACTAATCAATTACCACATCGATCCATTAATCAGACAGGGCGACGGTTGGTGAAAAGGCCCGTGGGTATGTGTGAAACATTGTGAGATAGGCCTCAGGCTAACGTGGAGGAGGGCATTCACCTGTGGAGTGCACTGTTCTGTGACCTGAGCATTGCCATAATAAGTGGTCCCAGTCCTTACAACCATCTACAGTTTATTCTTGACGCTGAAGATCCTGCACTGCAAGCCAATGTTCATGGAATATCGCTCGGTCCTTAGCTTCAATATATATATATAATCCACACGTGCATGTTTATTATTTATATTTATTATTATGTCTAGCAGATCCCTTTTGATTCAAAATTGACCGAAAATAATGGAAATAATGTCGATTGTGTAAATGCATAAAGAATATGGTACTGCCTAAATTATAGTCCAAGTCAGTGGTTCTTAACTGGTGGTTCCCCAATCCAAAACTTGGTTGTGGGTCAATTTCTAGTGTATACAAATACATTTTGTAACACTGTTTCAAAATTGGTTGTCACAACCTCATATCGCTAACATTTCACACTATCATACACCCATTGTTGGCCAGGTCAAATTAAATCACAGCAAATACTATCAGACTGTCACTTCCTATACTCAACCTTTCCACAAAAGCATAATGAATTACTGCCCTATTCATTTTGTGAAATAAATTTGAATGGTTCAAATGTTAAATTATGTTCGGCCGATGAATTAATGACTCAGGACAAATGTGGATCCTGAGCCTAGACCAGTTGAGAACCACTGGTCTAAGTGAAGTTGACTCAAGATTGGCGGAAACCAGTTTGTTATGAACTTTATGAGCTTTATTGTCACATTGTTCAGACATTGTTGTTGGTTTTTAAAACTCAGAGGAAGGAAAGGGGCCCTGAAGACAATTGAATGATATTTGGTAACGAGCATTGTTTTTATTCAGTACAGCCTCTGAAGTGATCGGAGGTTGGCTTCCGCTAATATTACTAACCATTAGCGTGGTACTAAAAACATAGATGCTTTCGGGATGAGAGTGAGTGTTTTTGTTGCTCTCGCTGTTTCCATGGAGGTTAGGCAGTATCCTAATTGTGTTTAGGGTGCAAAGAGAAACAGATCAGACACAGAGACGGCCAACAGATCAAAATGGAAGCCGCGGGAGCGGAACCCACAACGCTTTGATTAGGTTTGGTTTTGGTGTTGGTTTGGTGTGTGTGGATTATTGCCATCACCCCAGTCCTCCCTGCCCTTGCCAAGTTGTTTGCCAGAACAAAGACTTTTGTTGGGGGGTGTGGGGCGGCGGGGGGGTTACAGAGGGAGACAGAGGGAGACAGAGGGAGAAGCTGTAGGCTGATTATAGTCCACCCCCTTTAGGCTGATCAGGGTCCTGGCGACAGTAAGTCAGCCCTTGTGGGTTTAGTGAAGTGGGGAGACACTTCTTGTGTGGATTTTTCAATTCTTCAGCATGTCATTTGGCTGGGAGTGCTATTGTCCCCTGTCCCTTTTCTCCCTGCTCCTTCTGCTGAGACGAGTCGTGTCATCCCCTCGTGATCGGCACTTTTGTTGCCTTTGTTTTTGGCCCTACCTCAGAAGTCCATCTTGTCTTTTATCTCCCTGCCTTTCATGCATAAGGGAACAGTTGTGGCCTGTTGTGGGGCTGTTCCACTGCATTTCCACCAGTGGGGTTTCCTTTCATACTCTTCAAAGTGCTACAATGGGGCTCCCAAGGCCTGAATGGCCAATGCAGAGTGCACAATCTTAGAGAGCCCGCTCATTTTGTTTTGGCGGAGTCAATAAAAATGCTAAGTTGAAAAGCTAACCCCCTTGTGCCCTCCTCAAACGCAGTCACTTGTGTGACCTTTTTGAGGCACTCTCCTCAATTATATTTTAATGATCAATTAATTCACTATGATACACTATGATTCATTTCCACTACTGTTAAGACTCAGATGACAAGTAGTGATGTGCTGTTGTGATCCATTGTTCAAAAGTGATTAATGGAATTAGTTAGTCAAACTGCTCGATCAGCTGAGTGCATGTTTACAATAAGGATGCAGAGCAGGGTCTGCACAGCTGTCTGTGGAGCTAGAAAACTCAGATCTATAGCCAGCAACTCCCTTGTCAGTGTTAACGGCTCTCATGTCCTTCTCAGTTCCATTTCTCAGATGAAGACGTCTCCCTTCCTGCTAATAGAATCAGGATTTGATCGGTTCTGTGCGGAGGGATGAGGAGAGAAAGAGGTTGCCGCTGTCGTCTTTGTGCATTAAAGCAGAGGCCTTGCACAAAGGCATTGTGTGCAGATTTGTGATCCGGGAGAAAGCGGGGGACTTTGAGAGGGATTACAGGTAGACAGGCATTGGCTGCTGTAGATAACCGCCATGACTTCATCCTCATTGTGCAGATTAAGGCATAAAACCTGCACTAATGAGAGCGGAGAGGGGGAGAAGACATGGATGGGAGGAGCAGAAAGGGGCATTGTTGATGGCAAGCGAAATGGAGACGGGAACGAGTTTGGGCATAGGAAAGTGAGTTGAGGTTGGATAAAAGGGTAAAATGGAACCTACCAGAATTATTGTGGTAAAAATCCAAAGAAATTAAAAGAGGATTGAATCAACACCATTCTTTCTCAAACCAACTGATTCGTAAAAAAACCTCATGACTACACTGGGGTATTGTCGGGCATCTGCCGCCATCATCAAGGTATTTTTTCCCCACAACACAACTGCAGTAGCATCTCTGTTTCTCGCTGTTCCTACTGGTTAAAGACGGGGCTACCAATAGTCCTGCTCGGGTCCCATGGTGAGGCTAGCCACCAGCTGATACACTGAGAATGAATGAACCCCTCTACCCTGGGTTAGACCCGCTTGAGGGCAAGCAAAGAAAGCAGGATGGAAAAAAAAGAGAGAATGAAAAGAACAGAGTGTTTGATTCCACCTCTGCCTGTCCTGTGTGTCTCTGGTTAATTTTTCAGGGTTTCCCGGCCATCCAGTCGCCTCTTCAGACCTGAGGCAATGTGAAAACACTGTTGTGCACGCAAACACACACACAAACACATGTGGCGTCATGCTGGGTGGAGCTCCAGCACGGGGATTGTTTTAGTTTTCTATTTTGTGCTCAAAAGATGTGTGAGACAGGAAGGCGGGCACAAAATGGGATAAATATTGATGACTTTTTGGCCATTTTATTTGACACGTTCAGTCAACTTTCTGGGGACGCAGCGTCGGTTTATGCATCGCAACATTGATTTGCTCCCTCCCTCTTTATTCATCATTTTTTATTTTGCGGTAAAATTCAATCTGGAACCTAAATGCTGCAGACTCCAGAATGTAGTTTGCATATTAAAAAGCGGCTGATTATCGTGGGGGAGAAACACAGATCTTTAATTTAGTGCATTTTAGACACAGCTTCTGCCTGCATGGCCATGCTGGAGATAATTGTGGAAATCTACATATTGAGAGGGAGGCTGTCGTCAGGGTCCGTTTGGGTGTGGGGCTCTGTTATCAGCTCCAATGCATGTGGTAGGATGACAGCTACCACCTGAATTGGGCTATTAGGCTGCCAGGTGGACGCCAACATAGTTACATGAAGTAGTTATCATCGCACAATAATAATGAACAAATTATTAATGGATATTCAAGGCACAATATTGACTGCTAAACCACAACCAGCAGTGCTATGACAATATAACAAATTAAGCATTAATTCAGGACTGGCAATCTCTCCTATTTGCTTTGTTATGGCAAAAACAAAGCAACTCGAGTGTACGTGCAATACACTGAGGCTTCAAAGGGCTTTTCCTTTTGAGCACCAGGGGCACACTATTGCTGGTTGAGCGTGACAAAGAGCTTTCCTTTCAGGGACAAAGACAGAACAAGATATGATAAGATAAGATACGATTATCCTTTTATTAATCACCTGAGGGGATATTCACGTGTCATAGCAGCAACAGCAATTAGAATGAAACACAGGAGAGGTACAGGTAAGAGTCCAGAACCAAACCTAGATGACAAGAATAAAAACTATTAACATGTAAGTGCAGTAATAGGGATGCAACGGTACACGATATGTTATCGAACCGTTTGATCCGCCCCCTACCGTTCAATACGCACACCTGAACCGTGGTATTACGACTGTTGAAGTCCACCTGACACGTTGGCGGAGCGTTGGGGCACGGCGTGCCGTAAGTGCGCGCTTCCTCAATCCTTTGTTGCAGCTCCACTGGAGCCGCGTGGAATTTCCCAATTGCCCAAAAACCGTGAACCATACCGAACCATGGGCCCACTCTACTCTACCTCTAGCGAACACTAACTGCAGTAGAAAGTTAGAAGTCACGAAAAAGAGAAAGAAAGTAGAAACACAGGAGAGCGCCGAAAACAAGCACCCACTCGCAGCAGCGCCATCTTAACCTTTGGATACCATACAGGTGTGTCGCCGGTTGTAGTCAAAGATAGTGGTGAAGAAACCGTGTGCAATTCATGGGGGTGTGGTTCAAGAACTTCAAGGTGTTTGTATTGTGGTTGGGGACTACAGAGGCCCAGGAGACAGGTGTCACATCTTCAGAGACTATTCTGTCTGATTGAAGATCACTTGTTAGTTTTGTACTTTTAAAGCACTTTGTCCAAGACAATAAAGCTCTCTTGTGCTTAAGGAAAGCAAACCCTAATTTGTATGTAAATTGTTACTCAGAGCCATTTGGAAGAGTTTATCTAAGAGTTTGCACTAGCAGTCACGTTGGCTTATATAAGCCTCATCTCATCAGCTAGTCTCATTTACATCAAAATCTCATTTGCAGGAGACCTGAGCTGACCTTGCATGTATAAGATCGCAAACAATACAATTCAGAAATAGTTTGGCAAATCAATGTTCACACAGTGTAGACATGCAATAGTTAAAACGGTCACAAGTGTTGTTAAGAATACTATCAACTACCTGACCTACAGCGCATCAGGTTGCGGCGGCCACTTCAAGAGAGCTTTCTGTGCTGTTGGGGTCGTCCAACCTGGGTCTCGCCATATTCCATGTCTCCCTCATCCTCCTCCTTCCAGTGCCACCGGTCCGGACCCTCTGCCGTCTCCCATGCTAATTAGAACCAGTCCAACCTCGCAGCAAATAAACTTGCAAACACACACTCGCCTCTGATCTCAGACCAGTAAAGTTAGTTGCGGCGGCAGGTTCCCCCCACAACTTAACAACCGCTAACATAGCGCCTCGTGTTTTCATAATCTTTCATGATAAAGGAGAAAAACACAGAAAAGGAAAACAGCTTTGGTAACGTGGTCGGATACAGTTCTGTGGGGGCTGTTAAATGTATGAAACATGTCAGGAATTTACTTTGGTAAAATATCCACCAGATGTAGAATGGTGTTAATAAAAGGAGCCAGATTCCACGTCGTTTATGGAAGTAATATTTGGTACATTTGGTGGTGGAACTTAGATCTCCATTGGTAAGAATGCTACTGTAATGTACCAATAATGTTTATGGCTGCCAGCCTGGAAAAGGAA
The DNA here is from genome assembly GCF_960531495.2 of Zeus faber. NCBI lineage: Eukaryota > Metazoa > Chordata > Actinopteri > Zeiformes > Zeidae > Zeus > Zeus faber. The sequence goes on along the minus strand of NC_137210.1, from coordinate 11,534,176 downwards.
TTCCTCTGGGAACTTTTACAGGAATATTGCATTGTTAATGTTAACCACTTGTCCTGCCGTTTTGCCCATTAAGTTTCCCAGTTTACTGAGCTAAGAGTAGCACCAGATAGGAATTACAGCACTGGAACAGGGCCAAATGCTGTCAAATTAATTACTTCAAGATCAGATCACGTGTATTGCACTGAAAGGGCCCATGCACTGCTTCTGTTATATTTTAAAAAGCGTGCTTCTCTATGCAACACAACTTTTTGTATAAATAATTATTCTGTACATCACTCAGACAATGACTCGTCTTAATCACTTTAAATGCTTGATTGAACACCAAAAACATTAAACGTGGATGAATATTGAATGTTTGTTTACATATTTGATACAAATTTACAAAAATGCTAATTACATGTACAGGCTTGTCTATTGTAAGACACAAGTTTCCCTCTGAACACTGTGGTTGGAGTCGCTATGTTGGAAAGTCACAAACATTTATCAACAGTTGTGTTGGGGTGGGGCAAAGATTAACTTTGAGTTAACCTACTTTGTTAGAAAGGGAATATTGACAGGTGCATGTAGACAATCACAAGTTATTCAGTTACTGAGTAGTAACGCTGGTGGGAGTCCGAGACGGTTATTACGTCACCAATAGATGGACCATGTGGAAGCACAGCTGATGAGACCATTGTTATTCAAACTGCGGTTCGATTGCAGGCAGCTGCAAATGAGTCCTCTCCTTTCAAATGTCGCCTACATCTGGTGTGTTCGCGAAGAAAAAACAACAGATTCAGATTCAGATTCAACAGATTCTCGCTCGTTTTAAGCCTCGAATGCCTCTTAATTCTAGGAATATTGCCTGGAAAGGCAATCTACGTTCTGTTGCTGTTTCCTACAAGAATGAGTCTTGTGCCAACTTTAAACATATGGAATCGCTTTAAAAATGAACACGAATCCTTTATTTAGCCGGCACTTACAAGAAAAGTCCATTTAATGCAAGATCACAGAAAGGAATCTGAGCGTCTCGGCGCTAAGGCGAGGGTAAGTGCAGGGTAAACCCAAACCTGTTGCTGTTTTGAAAGGAATCCAGTGTAATCTTGCGGATTTTCGCTTCGAGCAATCTTTAGCGCCAGTTGTAGCACATCCCAAAGCATTTTTCTTGTTGTCCGTTATTGATGTAATACTGTAATGGAATCTTAAGATTCGGTAGGAACTACAGCCCGCCATTTACGTAACCTGCAGCACGTGCTGGAGAGACAAGCCAAGGTGACCTCCTTTTCCCACTTTTCCTCCCGTAGACACCAGTTTACTGTAATGTGTTGTTCCCAGCTGAGCTGAGGGAGTCGGGGGGGGAAAAAGAAGTATAAAGGTAAAATGAAAGGAGAGAGGCTGATTGTGGTCTCTGTGGCTGACCTCTACTTTTTGGTGTCAGCTGATTTGCTGATTTGCTCTTGTCCCTCTCCTGCTGAGTCTGGCCGTCATCACAGTCCCTACACCCTCTCCCCCCCCCCCCTTTTTAAATGAAATCTATTCTTTAATTACAGCCGCCATCTTCTTGTAAGCGTACCCCACTTACATTATAATTTATTTGCCTTTCAAGTGGGCACTTAAAATGCCTTTTTAACATTCACCCTGGAGCGGTATGCATTGAATAGAGAGGACTTCATTTGGGTCTCAACAGCCCCCTCTTGCCCCCCTACCACTCGGTGCTCCCGCCTCCCTCCTCCAACCGACTATTTTCCTTTCTAATTTTGCTGTTTGCTTTTTTGTCTCCCCCATCAATGTGGGCCCTGTAGCTTTTTGTCCCTCAATGACGGCAAGATCCTCCCCTCTTTCAGTGTTTCCCAATCCGCACGGCCGAGACCCCCCCTCTTTTGCATATTCCCCCTCCGACCCTCTTTGTGCCACATTGCTACTGTGCCCCCAACCGAACACCGCAGCGTTTGGGTGCCCTGCGGAGGTTCTGTGTACCTGGAAGCGCTAAAGTGCTCGGGGCCGCCGCCACCTGAATTGGCTTTAATTAGCTGTTACCGCCACATCATCTCCAGGTCCAGATTAAGACCGTGCCGAGACTCGAGGGCGTTTTGGAAGCGTAGTTGACAGGATTAAGTGGCTATTGAAGTGACTTCAGCTCCTTCAGGAAACAAAAGGGAATACTCCTAGTCCCTTCTTTTAACAAGGACCATAGCCCCCCGCCTCTTCCTTCTCCCTTTCCCTCTCTTGTGCTCTTCAGGCAAACTGGAACACCATCTACACACATGATCCCTCTAAGGGCGGCTGAAGCCTAGTGAGGCTCTGTGGCGAGAGAGAGCTGCTCCCCAATGTAATTAGATATATCTGATCCTAATCGTTTAGCCTATTCATTAGGGCTAATTGTTTTAGCAGCCAGTCCGACAGAACAAATAATTAAGACGTGTGCCATGACGGTGATTATTGGTGTGTGGTTACACGGTGCGTATGTAATTCGCCGTGTGTCTGTGTGTCTGTGTGTCTGTGTCTGTGTCTGTGTGTGTGCGTGCGCGCGCGCGTGTGTGTGTGTGTGTGTGTAGGTACGCTTGGATAGGCTCATTTGAAAATGTCTGTATGTATATGTGCATCCATTGTGTCATCACGCCTATAACAGAGTAACTAGACGCACCTCGGCTGAGAGAGCGATTAGATGAAAAATGATGCACGCACGAGTACGTCCAATGAAAAGGTTTAATTTGAATTGTGAGAAACTGTTGCTTAAACGATTTAATTTGCCAAGATCTCCCCGCCACTACCTACCTTCTGCCCTACACGCAGATTGAGGGGAATATGCTTATCAGCAGAGGCATTTGCATATGTGTGTCTCCTTGTTTGGGTGAGTTTGTTCCTGACAGTGGGAGCCAAAGCAAAGGTCAGCGAGCCTCATCCACTTCAATGGAGGGCTCAAAGGCAAACGGAACTCTGTAAATGAAATGTTTCCAGACTTTCACTCCTCTGCTGCTCACCTTCCAAACGTCCTCCCAATGTAAACACTGGTTTTAAAGTGGAAATCCATAAGATCATCTGTGTTTGGGTGGATTACACTCCAAATCCCTCTCGAAAGTATGTGTTACTCTGATCAATTGATTTTGTTCTTCCTTGTCACTTGAGTTGGTTGGAATATTTTTTCATCCGGGAGGTGCTGCTAGCCCTCTTGTGAATGTTCATCCCAATTTACAGTGTACCGACCACAACTAGCTACGCTGGTTTATTAAATTCACTACAGCTTCCTTTCACTTCTTGCGCGTGCCTGATCAGGGCATTTTTGCCGGTAAAGGCGGACCCTGCCACCAACAAATTAAACATCATATTAAGAAGGACATGCATAACACCAAAACATTTATTGGCTGTTTCTAATAAATGTTGGCTATATACATTTTAGATTAATATAAAAAAAAATAATCACAGGGACTTACACTTTAATTAAGATCAGTGCAGTAATTCCCTTGTTGGGTTTATTTAGTGCCCACGGTCTTTAATTTACACTATGAGATACACTCTGTGTGTGTGTATCGGTTTGTACCTGTGCGTGCCTCTATTTGCTTGGGAACCAAGCACCTCTGTGTTCATGCGGTCTACTGTATGTGTGCGTTGACAGGGCCAGGGGATCGTGGCTGCCTGCAGCTTGGGAGCGGCGTACCAGGGGATGTCGGGGTCATCATCACTCGACAGGCCCCTCGCTGCGCTACGTTCCCCGCAGGGCGGTCCTCTACTGCCCCGGCAACGACAGGCGGAAGCTGAGGAAACTGGCCTCGCTGGATGTCGACTGCGCCGTCCTGGACTGCGAGGACGGGGTTGCCCTCAGCAAAAAGGTATTTAAAAAGACCCTCTGAAAAACACATGCCTATACAATAGTGTGATAATAATTTTCTTTTGAACAGGGTAGAAAGACAGTCACAAGCAGGACACCAACAAACAAACTAACATGCAGCCCATTCAGGGCCTATGTGATTTTAATTTTCCTTTGGCTGTTCCAGGTGCTAGGTCTTAATCACTGAAAGGCAAACTACCTAAGTGAGATGTTTAAAACAAGCACATTTCACCCTATTATGCCGTTGTAAAGGCAGCGGCGCCCCCCTGTCAGAGTCCTTTAAAACAAGGTGACCACGTCCCACTGGGCGAGCAGCAGGCAGGCAGCAGATGCAGCAGGTTAAAAGCATTCTCCTCCCACCCACACCCCCTCCCCATTGGCCCTGGCGAACTGCCCATGAAATTGTGATTGGAGAGCCGGATAAAGAACTGGCCGGGTTTGAAAAAAAAAAAAGTCAAATAACAAAGGTTTTAAGTCATGATAATAAAGATGATTGATATGGCTGGAGGCCATTCCTGTTGGAAAGCCAAGACAATGGGGTTGGGGGGGCGGCTTGTGTGACTGATGTGTGTCCCGAAACGGTGACCCTCCGAAGGAGTCAGTGGATGTCAGTGCTTCTGTCTTTATTATCTGCGAGAGTGGAAATGCGGTGTGGAATGTGGCATTGTAGCGGCCATTCAGGCTTGAGAAGAATACACACTCAAGGCTTCTGGAGCTGTCAGCAGCTGACAGGTTCATGTCTTCATTTTCCTCCCAGTAAAGTGTCCGGTGCCAGCCCACGTATGTTGCATGGACTTTACATCACAAGGCACATAAGGCTAGCAATGACTTGGTCAACCCTTTTTATTTGTATTATTTATGGTCCACATTTTGCTTTATAGAGGACAAAACAACAATAGCTAAAAGCATGAATTCAACATGCAGATTATTGTCCGAGATTGAGCTGGCAATGACTGCACATACGGTTTGTGAATGGTGCCCTTTCAAACCACCAGTTAAAGAAGGAAAATAGCTTTGTGCACCAAGAAGAATCCTCCTCATAATTAGTCCATTACTTTCCCAGCGTCCGATCAAGATCTTCCCTGCATAGCACAATGCACAGCATCAGCACAGAATTTAGTCAATTTTCAAGACCATATGTTAACTTTAGAAGCGTGTGGCACGCCAATTCCAAATAACCCGCGATCCATTACATATTTGCTGGGTCATACTGTGTAATATAAAAATGAGTTATTAACTCAATAATAAAAATACACTTTCTGCTGGCACCCTCTCCACACTTCCTCCACTCTCAGCTGCTTACTCCATTGTGGCAATTGGAAATCCATGGGGGTTGATGTGTATATTTCGCGTTAAGGTGGTGGATGATATATATTTTTTGATAAGCTGTGTGTGTGTGTGTGTGTGTGTGTGTGTGTGTGTGTGTGTGTGTGTGTGTGTGTGTGTGTGTGTGTGTGTGTGTGTGTGTGTGTGTGTGTGTGTGTGTGTGTGTGTGTGTGTGCGCGCGCGCGCACACGCACGCGTGTGCGTATGCGAGTGTGTGCCTGAATTGGCACATCAATGAATAAACCTCGTTGTGCTTTTTTCCGATAAATACTTACCGATTGATGAAATAATAACAATTATAATAATAATAAGGCTCTGTATCTATATTTAAAGACATTTAGAAATAAATCATTTTCCTGTTTCATGTGCGTGAATGCTTTTAAGGTTTTGGACCAATCTGTCCCCCAAACTGCAAGCTGCTAATGGGCATAGTTATCCGGTTTGGGACCGTCTTAAATTTGGTATTTATTGGACGAGCCTGAGCACACAACTCAACTAGACAACAAGCGGTACATGCTTGTTGCCATGTTGTTTGCCATGACAACGACACATCGGGCCTTTCACCCCGCCAGGCGAGTGCCAGGCCTCTTCACTGTCATCGCATGTTGCTGCCCGGTGCCCAGCAGAGCGAGAGACATAGGAAGACTGAGGGAGTGGAATAAGTGTTGTGATGCACTGTTCTTTCAGTCAAATGTCTCTCTCTACCAGTTTAGGCGGCAGTACGGGAGGGAACAAAGAGTTAGAAAAATAATTAAAAATCACAGAGCAATCTGAGAGGGAGGGAGGGAGCGAGGCCGGAAAGAAAATACAAATAAAATGAAGTGTGGATCTGTGGAAGTGCCCTTTGTTAATTGCTCGAGACAGACTCCTAAAATGTCTGCGTGCCATCCTGACAGTGATGCCGGCTGCTTAGAAACGGATGAGATGAGCAGGAGGGATGGAGGGGGGCAGTGCCTGCTAGCTGTCACCACAGACCTGGAGGGGAGGAGGGGGAGGAGGGGGCGGGAGGGAGGGGCAGACAAGGCTGAGTGCTCTAACACTCTTACACATATCATCATATCTGTATGATCAATGGGGTGGAGAGGGTGGTTGGGTGGGGGAGGTGGGTGGGGGCGGCAGGTTGAAAACCTCAGAGCGGAACTGACGGCTACACCTGTCCCCCCCCTGCCCAGCCCCCCCCCCCCCCCTCCGTAGCTCTCTCCTCTTTCCCGGATCCCTCGGGTTAAGATTGTTTATCTCCCTCATGTCGTCTCTCCGTCCCTGTGTTCCTCCTCGCATCCCCCCCTCTGCCTCTCTCTCTCTCTCTCTCTCTCTCCCTCTCTCTCTCTCTCTTCCTCCCTCTCGTCCCCCACGGGTGTCCGCCCTCCGTGAACCCCACCCCCCTCCCTCCCTCCCTGACTCGGAGATTTTCTCCCTCCTAATCCCTGGAAGTTTGGAACTAATGAACTAACTGCTGAGCCTCTGCCACGGAGCCTGGTCCCAAACTATACTGTACTTCACACTCGATTTCCTCTCCAGATGGCATGGTGGCGCGGCCGACCCGGCAGGGAGCGGGCTCTCAGACACATGCACGCACGCACGCACGCACGCACACACACACACACACACACACACACACACACACAAATGTGCACATGCATACAAATGCATGCCCCTCACGTACTTACATGGAAATATGTGGACACTTGGACACACACAGACACACACACACACGTTTGTGCTGGGAAGTTGGCTCTGGCCAGCAGGGAGCATCTCTCTCTCTCTCTCTGTCTCTCTGTCTCTCTCTCACTCTCTCTCTCTCTCTCTCTGGTTTAAGTGTGAAAGTGAATGTGTTTCTCGTTTCCCCCCTCCTCGTCATTTCTGCTTATTAGAGCTTCTCCGAATGGTTCTTGCTATTGTTAGATCGCCAGCAGATAACTGAATGGAGCCTGCTCAATATGTTAAATCATCTTATTCCTGTCGTCCTGCATCGGCGTCTTTAAAAAAAAAATTAATTAAATTGGGAAAAAAAAAAAAAAAAAAAAAAAAGAGAGAAAAAACAATTGGCCCGGATGGAAATATTTTTGTTGACGGCCGGTGTGAAAAGAATTAGCAGTGATATTGAAACTAACTTTGGGATGTGGAACAGGACCTCTCTGAAAATACCTTTTTTTTAACCAAGAGCCTTTCTCTTGGTAAACAAGGAGTGTTATGTTTTGTGTTCTTTTTTGTCTCATTATGTGCTCTTGCCAGGCTGTAAGACGTCCTGAAGGAACGCACCTTTTTCTACACTTCCCTTTCACATTGCCTGTAACGTAGTAGTCTCTTGTTGTCATTTTCTCCCCATTTATTTCTCTGTCTTTGTATATTTTTGCTCCTTTGGAATAACGCTTTTACTACCATTTAGGAGATACACCACTTGAACTGGACCTCAGTTCATACAGTAGAAATAAAACAAAGGATAATGGAACACTGTTTCATCCAGCTTTGCTAATAAGCCATTCATCGTATCAACCCTGATCTATGCAATGAACTATGTCTGACACCGGCTATTTTCGACTTTACATAATTTATGCTGCCAACTGTCAGCTGATATGCGACCTCCGTTAAATTTACAGAGTTTTTTTTCCCACTGATTGATCTATTTTCTTTATAAGTAGATTCAAATGACCACACAGTTGACAGATAAATGAACTCTTGGGAATCAGTGCGAGTGAGCCGAATTATGAATATTGAACATTGGTGTTTTGTTTAGTTTGTGTGTGTGTGTGTGTGTGTGTGTGTGTGTCTGTGTGTGTCTCGTGAGCATATACTGTATGCAAGTGTGTGTGTAATCTACTTGCTTGCATGCATGCCAGTGTGTACTTCCATAGTTATGTGTGGGGGCATGCATCTTTCCCTGTTTGGCTCGTGTGTGTGTGTGTGTGTGTGTGTGTGTGTGTGTGCTTGTGTGTGTGTGTGGGGGGGGACCGTTTGTACGTGCACATGCCCAGCTCCGCGGCAAACCCAGAAGAGTTGAAAGAAACTCCTGCTCATCAGGCTGCCAAAAATCACAAACAGGGATCTGAGCCGCTTAGCCAGAAAATAGATCCTTTCCCGGCCAGATCAGAAGAGGCTTCGCTGCCAAACCTTCCTGTCTATCAAAATAGCTCTGTGTGTGTGTGTGTGTGTGTGTGTGTGTGTGTGTGTGTGTGTGTGTGTGTGTGTGTGTGTGTGTGTGTGTGTGTGTGTGTGTGTGTGTGTGTGTGTGTGTGTGTGTGTGTGTGTGTGTGTGTGTGTGTGTGTGTGTGTGTGTGTGGTGTCAGATGTCAGGTGCTGGTTGGGGTCCTAAGGGAGGGGCAGATGAGCGAATGAGAGTTCAGGGTGCATCAGGAGGTGATGACAGTGCTGTGATTATCTATCTATTTATCTATCTATCTATCTGTGTATATAAATAGTATATAAAACAATCTGTTTTCATCATTTGATTGCATTGTGTAAAACGCACACACACACCCTCGCGCACGCACACACACACACACACACTCGTACGCACACACAGCAGCTGCGCATGCCTTCCGCTCGGGCCAGGGGCCAGGGGGGAGTGAGGCCGATGCAAGAGATCGGAAAACGCTGACACGTGGAGAACAGAGAGGTGCTCTCTCTCTCCTTCTCATTATCCTGTTACACTCCTGTGTTTTCACTGGCAGGGCCACGGCCCGTGAGCCGCGGCGCTACGTGGGCCGCGCAGCGCAGCCAAGGCTTGTCGGGGGGTGTTGGAAAGAGATAGAGGAAAGGGGAGGAAGATGGAAGATGGAAGAGGAAGCGTGGTTGTAGCGGTGGTTTTAATGGGCCTCATTCACTCGTACAAATCACACAAGGCCTCCGAGTCCTAGAAAATGATATATCCGAGCTTCAACTTAATGTGATTAGAACCATAAGAACTCACAAATGGGTAAATAGTATACAATATAATACAATATATTGTATAATATTGAATTTCTGTATATACAGTATATTGCATATACTAACATAATATAAGATAATAAAAAATATTTACTACTAATAATACGTCACCTCTTCATTGATTGTCCTTCAACCTCTGAAACAATCATTTATATTTCATTATGAGTAAAACTTTCCTCTTTTTTAACCATGGGTCATCCCTGTACCAGCCTCCACAAGGAACTTCCTTATATGGAGAAATTGCATCGTGACTCATGCTCATGAGATGCTGTGGGCACACGTCCATCAATATAGAATGTTTCAGATTCATCAACATACCCACGTGGGTAAGAACAAATCTGGTTCGTAAGAGCACGTTTCGAATCTGGTGTGATATGTATGCATGATTTGCATATCGACTTTCTACATCCAGTTCGTCCAATTTAGAGGGTCTAATTTTAGTTTGGTTAAAACCGCCTCTGCTGAACGTGATCGCCAGTGTTTTCCACTAAACGATACATTTTAAGACAATTACGTTTAAAGTGATTAAAAAAAAAACAAAAAAAACATTGGAAGTGGATTCATTCTTCAGGCGCACCAACATGGTGTAATGCAATCTGCAGTGAGCTGTAACCCAAGTCCCTGTAATCAGCCCTCATTGGCTAATTAGTGCGTGGTGTCTTAACTCATGACTGCTCTGCTCCGAGCTGCCAGCTTTTTTTTCTGACGCGCGTGTTTCGCGACTTACAAATTCCTCCCTATCCATCCCAGCTAGTTATGTTGTTGTCTGACCTGACAAACTGACAGATCGGAGGCCCAAGCGTCTCTCCTGCGTGTGCATTGCAGGCATTAGTCACTCATCCCCCTCCAGCTTTCTGGAGTGCCGCGTGTCACTTGTCAAAACCCATCGAGGATGACTGTGAGCCTACTTAGACACACACACACACACACACACACACACACACACACACACACACACACACACACACACATACACACACACACACACACACACACACACACACAGACAGACAGACAGACAGACAGACAGACAGACAGACAGACAGAGAGCAGACGCTAACACATACACACTTGAAGCAGGCAGCCTTCACCTGTTCTAGACTACAGCTTGTTTTAAATGGCATCGCGAGTCACACAGCAGGGGGCAAAACGCCGGCTCTCGAAACAGGGTGCAAAAAAAGAAGGGAAAATGGCTAAGCTTATTGTGTGTGTGTCTCTCTCTCTCTCCCTCTCCCCGGGGCGGGGGACGCCGGGTTTTACTTGGTATTTTTAGATTTATGTGCAGTGACTATAAAACATTTAAAAGTATGAATAAATCTATTATGATACACACTCTTCCCACACATTTCATTTATTGCATGAATAAAATGTGTATATATTCATATTTTTGCTTAAGAAATTCTAGTTCTCACTGAATCTTAGTATTACAATGTAGAAAAGATGACAGTTGATTTGATATGTTTTGCTCTACCACAAAGTTGGCTGAGGGGCCGCGGCCTGCGGAGCTGTCCATGGGCCTTTCAGGTTCGATGCCATCTGTGGTTCAATGCCAATTTTGACAACTTTATCACTATTCCCTATAACTTTTAGCGTTTTTTTTCAATATCTTTTGAGTTTAATAGGAATTATAGAACTGTTTTTGTCAACTTTTGTAACGACTTGTACAATAAATTATTCAAAGTTTCAAGAAGTTGCTTTTGGAGTGCGTTTTGAAAACTATATACTGCCCGTTTTGCTACTTACATATTTCGTGACAGTCATAATAATTATAATAATAATAATGTCTAAATATAATTGACAGATCACTGTCAATTACACAATTACCACCAGCGCTCTGCAGATGCTCATAATTTAATTCTAACTGCATGTGGCTATTAGCGCCGCTGTTTTTGAATTGGACGTAATTTGCAACAAGGGTCATTTGCATAGAAAGGGGCCAATTTTGCACCAATTGTATGAATATTACCTCATTTAAATACGTGCAAATAGCACCGGTGCACCAAGACACTATTTGTATGGCAGCGCCGTACATTGTTTAGTTATTTTTTATTTGTTATTTTGTTTAAAGGTGGTATCCATTTGTAATCCAAAGTAGTATCTATTGATTTACTCAATACATCTATATAATAATTTACTTGTTGCAGCGTCCTCCACTTCTTTGTCTTCTGAGGTTTCTTCAGCCAGAGTATATGGAAAGTACTACTGCACCGGTATCTACTTAGATTGAATGGACAGAGCGAGAGAGAGGGAAGTAGAGTGGATTAGCAGAGTCTACACACCAGAGTCCAGAGGCAGTGTTTGACGCTGCCTGTGTCCAGCTGCGTGGCGGCCGGGCCGCACATCCATGATCTGATGCAGGACGGGAGGTGGTCCCGCTGTGGACCGTACACACATCAGCTCGGACGTTCCGGTCTGATGTGGGTTGTCTGGCGAAGTGGTCGGCGTGCTGCGTAATGTATACACATCACTCGGTAGGACCCCGTACCTTCCGAGACTCGGGCAGCGTGTAAAAAGAACTGCCCTCTCGTCTGGAAGGTCAGCCCCCTTTCTGCACTTGAAAAGCCCCTCGCACGCGGCCGTGCGTTTCGGCGGGCTAACGGCACACCCTCCTGCCCACCTGCCTGCCAGCCCGCCTGCCTGTGTGTCAGCCTCTAATGATGAGGATGATGGAGGGAATCAAAGAGGAGATGGAGCCGGCGTCGGGGTGAGCGCTCCGTGGGACACAGGGTGATTGGGGAGGGAGCTTTGAAGGAACTTGTTGGATGGCTGTCCATTAATGTAAAATATTTTTCAAAGGGCTTTATTCACGCTCAGAGTAGCAGGGCCCATGCATGTCAGTGTCTTAACTGAATGTTCTCGCTCTCTGTTGCTGTAGAGAGACACGCATATTGAGTGAAAGAAAGCTGTGAAAAAGAGCGAGAAAGGAAAGAACAAACAAGGGGAGAGTGAACGGTGACCCAACCTTCTATCCAGCCTGCAATCTTGGTATCATTTTTTCAAAAGCACTCTCATAAAAGCAGAGAAATGCAGGGGGACAATCCTTGCAGTTGCCGGGTGTCTGGTTGCATGAAAGGGATTTGAAGCATTTTACACAGGCTGGCAGAGGATCAGGCCGACGCCCGAACCTGTGCTGTCTTTATTTGATCTGGGAATGTTGTGAACCACGTTTCTTTGTAAATAAGCCGCTATTTATTTAAGTGTGGTCAAGGATGGATGAGGCGGCCAGTGGTTTACATGAACCCAAGGTCCCTGTGGACAGGGGGGGGGTTTATCCACCATGTAGCAGGTTTATGTATCGTGAGTTATGGCTGCGTAAATCGCTCCGTCCGTTTCAAGTTACCGCAATACGGTTATGGGCCTACTGTTTGGGGTGTGTGTGTGTGCGTGTGTGCGTGTGTGTGTGTGTGTGTGTGTGTGTGTGTGTGTGTGTGTGTGTGTGTGTGTGTGTGTGTGTGTGTGTGTGTGTGTGTGTGTGTGTGTGTGTGTGTGTGTGTGATGTAAAGACGGGCTCACACATCACAGTGTGCTCCCCACATGGTGTAGCAAGGCGTCTGGCCCAAGGTCCGGCCCATGATCCCTTTTACCTACCTTCCCTTTATCATGTACAGTTCTACACTCTAGGTGACCAAAGCGAAGCCCCCCCACTTTGTTCCAAATAGCTCTTTACCGTACAAGGCTGAACCCCCAGAATTAATATCTGCTCTACATGCTTTCAATTGTTGCTGCGTGAGAGTGATCTATTGACTCCGACGTCCTATTTCTGTCCAGATATTTCTGTCTGGTTGGTTATTCTCCTGCATTAGTCTCGTCTACACACTAAACTTGGCGTTAATGGTAAATGGTCTGCTGGCGACTGGTCCATGGAGGTATTGCGGTGTGGTTTTGTGGAGCAGAAGATGCGATGCCTCTGCATCATCAAGTCTCCATCGAGCGTGTAATTGCATCGCATGACACGTCATACTGCCCAATGTCAGTGCGGAGGGTTCACTTTTTTGTTTTTGAATATAGTAGGCATATATTTGTAATTTATTTCATATATAGTATTTATGTTACTGATTTTATTTTCAGACAGAGTTAAAATGACAAATGAATCATGAGTTCAAGCTTATTTTGCTTTATTCAATAAGGAACGGAGTAAAATAAAATAGCCTAAATCCAAAATAAATAAACACACTGTTTTATTTGGAGGAACGAGGCAAGGGGTGGTGCGCCAATCAAGGATGCGCTGGCGCGCCCATGGGATGGGCCCCTAGTAGCCACTGGGCCCTGGTGCAGCTGCACCGGTTACTGGGGAGCTACCGTCCCCAGGCTCCTCTTGCTAGCATACTGTTGTGTCCTTGAGCAAGACACTTAACCCCCTAATTGCCTCTGATGGCTGCGTCCGTCGGTGTTTAAATAATTGTAAGTCGCTTTTGATAAAAGCGTCTGCTAAATGTAATGTAAATACTCAACAAGCTGTGATGCACTGTGTGTTCTGACACCTTTCTCCTGTGGGCGCAGATTTCCTGTCACCGGTTCACCACCGGATGTCCTTCCTTGGACCACTTTTGGTAGATAAAAACCACTGCATACCGGCAACACCCCACAAGACCTGCCGTTTTGGAGATGCTCTGACCCAGTAGTCAACCCATCAAAATTAGGCCCTTATCAAAGTCACTCAGATCCTTACGCTTGCCCATTTTTACCCATACATCCCACCCCTTGACGGGTGCCATTGGAACTAGATGATCAATGTTATTCACTTCACCTGTCAGTGGTTTTAATGTTGTGGCTGATCTGTGTATGTTTTGGTTTCCTCAAGTTATGGTGGCGAAATTAAGGTGTACATGGTGTGTTCAGGAAACCTCAATTGAATGACTCCAATCCAGTGACTTTTTTCCCGGGTATTATCTCCAGCCCCCACGTCTCTGATCCGACCCGACAACTCCCTAGCTACCATTTCCTCACGCTGCCTAACACACAACACATTTCTACCAAAGAGTTTTTCACCTCCTTATTTCCAGGCTGGACTTCTGTCATCTCCTCCCTCAATCCACCGCCCCCCTCTCTCCACCCCGCCTCCTTTCTCTCTCTCCATTCATCCAGCCCGACATCTGGTTTGAATCTACCTGCGAGTGCTAACCGTGTTACCGATAGGCATCTTGAACTGCGGACTGCTCCATCTTCCTTGTCTCTCTTCCTGCTCCGGCCACACAATGCCTGCGTTTGTTGTGGCAAGGAAAGCAGGGGTGTGCACATCTTCTCCTGGTTCTCATCGTGGAAACACTGTGAATTGATCACTGTTGGGCGAGAAGACAGACGTTATCTCTGCTGGTTGAGGGTTCTCTCGCCGCACAAGGAGATGGGAAGGACTGAAGGGGGTTTCTGAACGGCTGACTAGGATGACGCTTTCATTCCGTTTCCATTTGTATCTCAGATTGTTGTTTTCTTTCTTTTCTATTTCTTTAATTCCCCTTACCATTAGGTCAATTAGCAGACACTTTTGTCCTAAGCGACTGAGAATAAATACATTTTGTTGGTCATAACCAGCACCTAAACCTTCTCTAGGACTCTAGTACATTTATCTATTTTAGTGAAGAAGGTAAGAAAGTAACGGGGATAGAGATCCTGCGATAGACAGGTCAGTGCAAGTGGGGTCCAGGTGTAGTCTGAAGAGGTCTTCAGGCTACACCATCAGGTCTTGTCAGTGATGATTCTGTGATGAAACCCTTTCATCATTTACTTGCCACTTCTCCAACATTTACCCGCATATTCTTTGCTCTAACAATGAGGTGCCACTCTCAATACATGCCTTGACAGAGTAACGGGCATCTTAATCCACAACAACCTTCACCAACGCCTCTTTCTTCTGGTCGTGTGCCGCAGGTGGAGGCCAGGGAGACCATCCCTGAGATGTTGGCGGAGCTGGACTTGGGCCGGACGGAGAAGTGTGTGAGGGTGAACTCCGTGTCCAGCGGCCTGGCCGAGGACGACCTGTCGGTCATTCTGGGGGCTGAGGTGCTCCCTTCGGCTCTGATGCTGCCCAAAGTGGAGGACACCCAAGAGGTTCAGTGGGTAAGACATGTCCCTCTAGCCCTGTAGGACTTACCGATCAGTCGTAGGAAGAACTCCACTAAAAAACGACCCCCTAATGGTTTTTCTCCCTTAAAAAATGGAATGTCACTCACTCATCCATCATCCCAAGGGAAAAGCCAGGGAATTCTATACACTTGAAAATACCTAAATATACTGTATCTTCAGCATTTATTTGCGAGGTTTATCCCCTTGATGACTTTGAAGCACAGTAGTGTGCTCTTTAAAATGTGAAGCGCCCGGGGGACACTTCAAAGCAATCAAAACAAAAGTTTTTCACATCCAAGTGAAAAATGGGAATTGATTTCCCTGGCAGGAGAGAGAGAGAGAGAGAGAGAGAGGGAGAGAGAGAGAGGGAGAGAGAGAGGGAGAGGGAGAGGGATGGAGAGTTGTTCTTGGTTCCAGTCCAAGAAGTAGCTGAGGCTTCTTTATAATGGCTCCAGAACCCTGAAAGCGCTCTCTGTAAGAGCACAATCTCTGGCGTCCACCTGCGCTGAAATACAGAAGAAGGTAGGAATAGCAGAATACATGACAATAAGCAGCGATGCAGAGATACCGTTTCCTCGTTTAGCAATGCATTCAAACATTTTCCGTCAGGTCGGTTGTCCAAACATTTCCCCTTTTTCAAATAGCCTCTCTTCCCGAATGAATTTGGAGTTTAGCCATACGGCACAGGGCTAAAGCAGATTTTAAATGAAGGCCACATTCAATCATGATCCCTAACTGCAACAATTTAATTTTACCAAGCCACTCTTGAAAATAAACAATAGATCTATTTTGCTCCTTTCCTATAAATTGACTATTGTCAAATAAGTTGAATAACAAGAGGAGAGCAGACTTTCAATTCTCTCCACTCTGATAGATGAAATTCTCATATCGCCCACCACCCGGTCACACCCGCTCACATCTGGCATTTGTCATTAGTGGGAAGGGTAACACCAGGGTTTCAGTCCCGGGTTGAATAACCCTGCATTAGACGCAGGTCTTTATCGGCTCCAGCTCCGATCAGCTGTGATGCAAACACAACACCCAGGCAGACATGCTCATTTTCGCCGTTTTACCTGCGCGATGGGATGCACATTTAAGTTTGGAACGCTGGCGCGTTAATAGACAGGAGAATTAGAATTCAAAATCAAAATCAGACGTTAAGACTTTTTTCCCGTACGGGGGACCATGAGATCTTTTGAGTGTGGGGACCGCTCCGTGGGGACCGCTCCGTGGGGACCGCTCCGTGGGGACCGCTCCGTGGGGACCGCTCCGTGGGGACCGCTCCGTGGGGACCAGAGTGGAGAGGCCCCACCCTCCCCACCTGGCTCCGAGCCACTCCAGCACCGCCCCAAAGCAGGTCTTCCGAACCGGAGGAGCGTCTCCTCTCTCCGCCCGAAGGAGCGGTGCGCGCACCGATCCGCTATAGATGCATGAACGATCCGATTCTTTTGAATCGCTCTTTTGTAGGAAGGGTGATGAGCCGTTTTTTTGAACCAAGTTTTACAGTTTTATGCCGTTGTTTGTTTAAGTTACTGTTTCCTCTACTGTTTTTTTTTCCCAATCACACTGGAAACATGACACACCCTTTTTCCGGCGTGTTGGTGATGGTGTTGGCGATTTCCCTCCCAAGATTTTCTTTCCTGTGTGAAATAACATGAAATTATCTTGCATCACTGGCAGATAATCAAGCCTGTTTGATCATGTTTTCCTATTATTATTATTATTATTATAATTATTATTCATGTATTTATGGGTTTGTTTTACTTTTTTAGCCCAGAGTTAAGTTAGATGACCTCTGTTACGATGCGAGTGATTTTCTCCCACTGATATTTCATCTGAACCAATTAGTCTCAATAAACACGTACGGGCTCCCCGAACAAGCGGTGCTTAAATCTTAGTGAGGTGTCCAGGCGGTACCCTGTGCCATCCCTCCGGGTCCCCGTAAACGGGGTGCACCCCCCCCCCCCCCCCTTCCGGGTCAGGAGACGGTGACATCATTAAAAGCGTCCGTTCTGAGCAGCTCCATATGGGACAGTTACACCAGGAAGTACACCACCTCGCTTTGCCATCTTCCTCCCTCACCTCTCGCCTCTCTCCCTTTCCCTGCCTGTCTTCCTCGGTTTGTTCCCTCTCTGGTTTTTTTCACACAGACCAGGACAACAAGACCAGTGTAACAAATAATTCATATTTCGACCGCTGTTTCGGTGTTCAGAATGATATGTTTTGGGGTTTCTCTGTGTCCAATCCAATGGCAGGTGATGAGGAGGGAGGAGAGAGAAAGCGGTTTTGGGGGGGGTGAATGTGAAAGGAAGGCGTCCAGTCTGGACCTTCCCCTCAGTGCTTTATTTACACACATACACACTCCATCGCACACTACACACACACACACACACACACACACACACACACACACACACAAACACACACACACACACATCCAAACAGGGTCTTGGGGCCAGGAAGTTTTTAACTAGTGCTTTTAATTAGAACAGGTCTGTTTCCTGCTGCCCTTTCTTTCTTCCCAGCATAATTGTCGACAGGTGTTCGCAGATTCTCTCCCTCCACTCGCTCAGCCCATCCTCCCTTGGCCTCTTTTTCTCACTCCGGAAAATGCATTTTCCTTTTTCTTTTTTTTTTTCTTTTTTTTGAGGGGGGGGGCTATCTATGATTTATTTTTATTTTTTTGCGTTCGCCAGCATTTAACTGTGATATACTGTGTTATAGTAGCACATTTTCCTTTCAATAAATATCCTTTCAATATCCCTTAAGGCCTGTGTGTGTGTGTGTGTGTGTGTGTGTGTGTGTGTGTGTGTGTGTGTGTGTGTGTGTGTGTGTGTGTGTGTGTGTGTGTGTGTGTGTGTGTGTGTGTGTGTGTGTGTGTGTGTGTGTGTGTGTGTGTGTGCGCGCGCGCAGGTGCACGGTTTTTTTTCCCTCCTTGAAAACAACCTGTTTGTATAACAAAATATGTCATCTTAATTTATTATGATTCTATTCTGTCTATATACAGTATATATATGTGTGTGTGTATATATATATATATATATATATATATATATATATATATATATATATATATATACACACTGTATATATTACACACACACACACTTTTTTTTGTCTTTATTTGTGTGTGTGTGTGTGTGTCCACATGTTAGCATGTGTCTTTGCGAGGAGGCGCAGTAAATCCCTCTGGTGTTTATTTTCCTTCTCTCTCTCTCTCTCTCTCTCTCTCTCTCTCTCTCTTCTTTTATTGATATTAGCACAGGAACCTCCAGCGTGATTTGTTACTTAAAGATGGACTTACTTGTTTCTCTTTGTGTGGAAATCTTTAGCCGTGCCTTTCCCCCGCTCCCCCGGCCCTTGTGTGACTGACAGGCCTTATTGGGCTGTAACAGGCGTAACTCCCTCCCTTTGTCCGAGGACAATTCTCACACAAATTCGGAGCCGTGTGCATTCTTTGCTCGCCACACTATTTGGTGTGCACCGGGACTGAAAGAATCGCACCCGGCTCCGCTCCTGTTGGCCCCCCCCCCCCCCAAACCCCCCTCACCCCCGGCGCCTCCCCTTCCATCTCCTCCTCCTCGTTCCTTTCTACGCTTCCCCTCTGTGAAATGAACACTTCAGCAGGCCGGAAACATTTAATCTGGCCCCCTTTTGAAGAAAATTAATTGAAACTTGTCCCGCTATAGCTGCCCTTTTTCCTTTTTTTTTTTTTTTTCCCCCCTCTCTCTCTCTCTCTCTCTCTCTCTCTCTCTCTCTCTCTCTCTCGCTCCGTCTCTCTCGCCCTCTTTTCTTCCCTCCTTCCCGTGATGGGGCGGCCAGATCCTCGGAGGGGTGGTGGGGGCCCTCGCGTCCATGGCGCCGGGCCTTTAATGGCGAGAGATTTTTGTTTTTTCTCCCCGTGTCAATGGCGAGGAACGTCTCAAAAGGCTCCTTGGGCTGGAGTGCCCATTGAGCGGCGCGCGGCCGCATCTGGGCGTCGCGGGAAAACGGAACAAAGCCCCCGCGCCCTCAATCGGGCCCTTAAAGTCCATTACGGAACCGGCTGTAGAGTACACAAGAAGCACATAAACATGTAATCAGAGAAGGGGGCCTCGGGATCCCGGGCTGCACGGAGCTGTCGTTTTGTTTTCAGCCGGCCAGGGGGGGGGCTGCGGAGGGGGAGGGTTTTGCGCGGCGCTGGGACGCGGGGCGGCGGCGGTAATCTGCATCGCGTATTACCAAGTAGACTCTCACCCGCAATGTGTGGTATCCCCTCGCTATCTCCTGTCAGGGAAATAGGTTTATCTACAGCCACTCCCACCCTGCCCCCTTGTCCCTCCCGTCTCCCCTTCAACCCCCCCCCCCCCCCCCCCCCTTTTTTTTTTTTTTTTTTTTTTTTTTGCGTTGGAGAAGGAGGAGGGGGGTGATATTATGCTAAGCCCCCGGCGTTTTTATGTTGCCATAGCAGCCTTGCTCCTGCAGGGTTGTGACCTCAGATGATTACAGTACAAAGCCTATTGGGTCTTGAAAACCTCTTTGAAGATGAAATGTCTTTGATGGTTTGTATTTATGCAAATCTCCCAGATATGATTTATCCAACTGCGATTGAATGGGGAGATGATTAAAATTGCCCCTATTTTTTTTTTTTTTTTGAAATCCTTCAATGGAGGCCCAATCTTTTGAGTTTTGAGGACAAGTGTGTGGCGTGAGTGCGAGCGTCGGGGGTTATTTTTGGTCGCGTTTGGGGGAGAAGAAGGAAAAAATACCTGAGGTTATTTACTGTATATCTGTCTTTCCCCCCCAAGAGTGAAAGAGAGAGTGAGAAAAAAGAGAGCGGGGAGGGCCACATGGACTTAGACATTTTTACTCGGAGCCCTTCGCACCTATTCCTACTTTTTTTTTTTTTTTTCCTCCCCCCCTTTTTTTTTTTTTTTTTTTTGACCGGCTTTGAAAGGAAATATCTGACTGAGGGGGCTTTTGTGTGTTTTTCCAGATGATGGATTTTGGAATTTTGGCTACCCCACTGGTTGTCCAGGGCCGGCTGTGAACTGGTCTGTTTAAAAAAAAAAAAATCTGAATGCTTTGGTCTTCAAAGGCCCAAACTCGGTTTAAAGCCTCTTCTTAGGTGAGCTCGCATATTAGCAGGAGCCGGGCGGAATAAAGGCCTCGGCGAAGTGTCGTGTCACACTCCCGATTGTTGCTCCAATCCGCCTGTTCCCCCGCCACCGAGGGGGGACGCCAAGAAAGAAGAATGTCGGAGCAAATCTCGCTCAAAGACACCTCCAAATGTTCTTCACCATTATTAGGGTGCCCCCCCCCCCTCTTTTTTTTATCTTTCTCTCCTTCTTTATCTTTGTGTGTGTGTGTGTGTGTGTGTGTGTGTGTGTGTGTGTGTGTGTGTGTGTGTGTGTGTGTGTGTGTGTGTGTGTGTGTGTGTGTGTGTGTGTGTGTGTGTGTGTGTGTGTGTGTGTGTGAGTGAGTGAGTGATGTCTCCTAAGACCTTGCAGTTCTTCGGTGTGTCGCGAAAAGAAAGGTAAGTGCACGAGACTTCAGAGGAAGAAGTAGGGGCGGCGGAAGGGGACCCCTGACGACAATGTAAAATATTTCTCTCACCCTTTCTCCGCAATTCCACCCCTCCCACACACGCACACACACACACACGCACGCACACACACACACACACACACACACACACACACACACACACACCCACCCCCAGCATTCAAAGGTGCTGTTTCAGGAAAGACTAAAACAGGAGCCGAACGAAACGGGTAATTGAGGTGTCAAGGTTCTTCTTGAGTGAAAACGTCTCCTTATACCCACCTGACACCCCCCACCCCAACCCCCACTTTCTCCTGCAGCGCTTTTGAAAAGTAGCGTCTTATCAATTTGCATGTCGTTATAATCCCGCACCCACTTTTCACAGCTTTTCGAATTTGCTTTGACCCAAACGGCTTGATATCTGGGTTTGGTTTTCTTTCACACCTCCTTCCCGTGTCGTACGACCACAACGGTGGAGGTGGTGCTGGCTCCTCCGCCTGCGTCACGGTGGAGAGACAATCCGGCGGCCATCTTTGTCAACTTTGAGCCTTTGTTCACAATAATAATAATAATAATAATTCTTCAAGGGTTTCAAGGCATACAGGTGCGGTGTCACACAAAAGGAAGTGACAAATGCTTCCGTCCTTCAATATGCATCACAGGAGTTAGGGAGTTGAACCTGTTACCGTTGTTTAAAAATGCAGCATTTTAATGAGTTTTCTGATTCCTCCTTTGATTGTCCTGTCGCCTTTTAGTTCGTCGACAGGTTTCAGCTCCACTTGAAAGGACGGGAGCTGACAGAGCCCGTGCGCCTGGTCACCTTCGTAGAAACCGCTGTGGGTTTGCTCAATTTTAAGGTAAATTATACACACACACACACACACACACACACACACACACACAAAACTGCCGACGTAAGGTATTTTTGCTGTTGGTCCCTCGTTCGCTTCAGATTAAAGAGCGTGTCAGCTCGCGGAGCGCTCCATGTGTCCAGGGAGGAAGCGATTCAAAACACTCGGACAGTCTTTCAAAATTAGGCATTTGAGCCACATTTTTTCTCTCTCTCCCTCTCCCTCTCTCTGTCTCTCTCGCCCCCCCCTCTTCTCTCCAGACACACCGACGTGTTTTAATTAGACCTGTTTTTCAATATCTTACCGGATGATTTTTTTAATGACATTTTGGCAGGCATAAAAGCAAGCCTGGTTTTTGCTACAGCGCGACCTTCAGCTTCGCCGGGGAAAGGGCATGGTTTTTGGGGGGATTTGGGGAGGACATGCTGTCCTCTTTCTTTTGATTTGTCTTTTCATTCCCCCCTCTTGTTTTGTGACTGTGTGTGTGTGTGTGTGTGTGTGTGTGTGTGTGTGTGTGTGTGTGTGTGTGTGTGTGTGTGCGTGTGCGTGTGTGTGCGCGTGTGTGCGTGTGTGCATGCGCGCACGTGCGTGCGTGTGTGTGGCAGCTCGGTGTGTTTGTGTGCTTTCCTTGAGAACACCATGTTTCCTTGCCCAGACGGAACCCCAGGGTCTTAGCGTGGAGGGGGAAAAAAAAAAAAATCTGTGTGTCCCAGCTAGTGGTGAAATTAATTTGAAACCTGACAAAAGGAGGAGACACCTTCCTATTGTTCTTTGTTCCTTGCAATAGACAATTCACATTCCAGTCGTTCTTTTCCCCCCTCGGTTTCATAGTCATAGTGACCAGTATTTGGCGGACTGCGTCTTCAGCTGTCATCTTAGCGAGGCGGCTCAGACGGATCAACAAAGACTGGGAATTTACCAAAGGGAAACCGGCGTCTGTGGGTTTTCTTTTTTCTGCCTATATTTGATGTGTTCATAGTGGCAGGCCACATTTTGAGATCTGGAAATAACGAATAATGCTGAGTTTGGGACTAAAGACGGCGTGTAGGGTTGGGTGGAGTTAGAAATGTGTCGACACTGGCACCGCTCCCGCTATCACAGTTTAAAGGTAATGCTTGTGTTGAAGTTTTGTACCATTCATAACAGAGCTCAGGTGGCTAATGCATCTGTGTCACAACAGTTTCTTAATCTCACAACCTTATTTACGTGGTATTGAAATCACGTCGCTCCCACTGATAAATATCGCGGATTAGACTTTAAAAAGGCAGCAAAGCGTATTATCTGACAGGGAAAACTGTCAATTTGTCCAATAACACGGGCCGTTCATGTTGCCTGTTTTGACACGTCTCAGAGCTCGCTGAAGGCGGTGACACTGGCGTGCGCTCGCTAATGTGTTGATGTAATCATGACAGCTATGAACTCAGTTCCCTCCACCGTCTTCTCTGGCGGTAGCCTGTAGTCCTGGCAGCAGTGACTGGGGTACCGTGCGCGGTGTTGTGGGCGGGTGCTGCTGTTTTTTCAGCAGCCTTCGCTCCTCATGTTAAGGCCTCGTGTGAGTAAGTGTTTGATTCCATTTGAGGTATTTTAACCCAGGTTAATAGAGAAATAAAACAATTTTTATTGCATTTTTGCTACATTATTGAAGTATAATTTAAATACAACTTTCAATCGCGATCGTCTACCGCTTCTGCAGCTTTGAATTTGCACCGCAGCTTGGACATATACGTACAGGATATTGTCTCAATAAGGATGGTGGGTTGTACCTATAAGAAGCACAGTTTGTGAGGACAATAACTAGACACTGATTCAATAATGTGGGTTCATGGGCGCCTTGGCACCGATAATAACTACCGTTAGCACCGGACCATATGGGCCCGATCCGTATCTCCCGCTTTGGTACCAGTCCCTTAAAAGTGTCCATTTCACATCTCTATTTCACCTCTGTATTAGAGCAACATGCCTATTGTCCAGTGTTAACAGACCGTTTGCTTGTGTTTTTTTTTTATTTTTTTATAGGAGGTGTGTAAGGAGTTGCGCCACCTCTGTCCGAAAGCTGGTCTGCACCACGATGGCGTCGTCTTCGGCTCCGACGACTTCTGCGCCAGCATAGGTCTCCGCCAGTCTCCTGGTTCTCACCCCATCCGCTTCACCGTATCACCACAAATACAAATTGAATTCATTTGGAATCGGTTTTAAAGTCTGCTCCTTGAGGCATGCGTCGGATGTTTCCCAGATAAGTACGCCTAGATCCATGAGCTGGAGGATGGATTGAAATTGGGACTTCCTGCCTCTCTACAAAGAGATACGGGAAAATCCATATCCACTGCGTGTTCTCTCCTCCTTCCTGGCCCTCGCATCAATTCCCTGTCGCTACTACACGCAGGAGCCACGCGCACCGAGGACGCCCGGGAGCTGCTCTACGCCCGGCAGAAGGTGGTGGTGACTACCAAGGCCTTCGGGCTGCAGGCCATCGACCTGGTCCACATCGACTACAAGGACAAGGACGGGCTGAGGCGGCAGGCCAGGGAGGGGGCGCTCATGGGCTTCACAGGTACGGACCCCACCTCCATCGCCACCGCCACCATCCCCACCACCCAAATTCTCTCTCTCTCCCTCTATCTCTCTCTCTCTCTCTCTCTCTCGTTGCCCATCATGGCTTTCCCAGGGACGATAGGAATCGGGAGCCGCTCCATGAATGTTTAAAACTTGGCCAGTGAAGAACAGTAGGAGGCGGCACTTATTCTCCTATGCGTTTAACCATGCGCAGGGCACTTACTGTAGAAAGAAATACAAGGATAAAGTTTTCTCTCTAATTGTATTTACAGGCCGTGACATTGCCTGTTCTTTTCCTCGCTCCTCTCTGGGCTTGTGCTTCCGCTGTGGTGGAAGCCAGATCACATTTCTCAGTTGTTGAAAGGCAGTCTCTGGCTATGACATTTTTGTTCTGCCCACCATGAACGGAGGACTAAATGGCTTTAATTTCACAAAGCTGTGTGTGTGTGTGTGTGTGTGTGTGTGTGTGTGCGTGTGTGCGTGTGTGCCGGCGTGCGTGCGTGCGTGCGTGCGTGCGTGCGTGCGTGCGTGCGTGCGTGCGTGCGTGCGCGTGCGCGTGCTTGCGTGTGTGTTTGCATGTTTGTACATTTGTGGATGAGAAAGAGCAGCAGCTAGCAAAACCTGTTAGCTTCTAGCTCAACAGAGCTCAGTGTGTGTCTGTAGCCAGGCAACGCTTTTAGAATGTGTGTGTAGTGTGTGTGTGTGTGTGTGTGTGTGTGTGTGTGTGTGTGTGTGTGTGTGTGTGTGTGTGTGTGCGTGTGTGCGTGTGTCTATGACAGACGGTGTGTAACAGACTGCAGGAGGCAGGACACTCTGTTCCAAAGTGAATATTCTAGAGGTATTCTCCACTGATGCACTGAATATTATTTTGCCGTCAACGTGGACCAGTAATTGACTCTGAATCAGCGACATTTTGTCCTCGTCACCCGGTTCCAACTGAAATGAATCTCCGTGTCGGATCTCGAGAGCTGTTTCTTGTCTTATCGCGTGTGTTTTTTTCGGGGTTTTTGTCTTGTTTTTCTTGTGTGTCAGGGAGCGGCGCGGGTTCATTACATGGAGCAACGTAAGGTCAGCCGCTGCATTAACATCATTAGCAGGGCTTCACACTGAAAACAGAGGATGGTGGGGGAAACTCCACATGACTGGGAGCGCTGCCTGACCGGGAGAGACACATAATAATACACATAATATATTAGCATAGGCAAATATTACAAGTTCTGCGGTGAGCATTCGTTCTCTGAGGAGGCGTTTCCGGGTGTTTTGCAAACTCATTTTTGCACATATAATCTCATACACGCTCGCGTTGTGATTTTCCATCATGATTTTGGAAGCTCTCGCTGTGCCACTCAGGAACCGTGTGGTCAATTTCAACCAGTGTTTCTGGTGCTAGTGCGTCTATAACAGGCTTGGTTTTAGGCATTTACTTGGTTCAGACGAAAATCTATGGGCATGTATATAAGCAGGAAATATTTTCCTCTATTTATCTTTTTTTTTTTTAACCCTCAAATGGCAATTTTCTTCGGGCATATGCGGCGTGTTTATTTTTAACCCAAACCCTTTTCAACCTTAAAATAATTGGTACCGTGCGACAGTGCCATGCGTTCAAGGAGACACCAGTGTTTACTTCAAATAAATCACAGAGCCTGAATTAGCATCGTTTAAGTTTTTGCGTTCGATTTGCCATCTATGACGGTTTTAAAGTCCAAGACGCTCGAGAAGGAGGCGCCCGCGCCAATCGGGGCGGTCGTAAAAAATAAAAATAAAAAAGTCGTCCGGAGCCACAGACTGCCGGCGAAATTAGTGGTTTGACTGATATGGAGCAGAACCACTCAAAGGGCTGTGGATTAGTGGCTTACAAGCCCGGGCACTCTCTATAATCTTAGTTAGTGGTTATTACTGGCCACAGTGTACTTAAGCAATAATACGGCCCCAGCCAAAAGCCTTTACCTGAGCAGTAATTGACCTTGGCAGCACCTAAGCCGCGTACGGCGGCCATTAGCACGGAGCGTCGGTGGAAATGCTTCTTCCCCATGAAGAAGGGAAAGTCCAGAATCTCCCCCTGACAATTGCTGTTTTTTCTTTGAGCTGATGCGGCGGCTCTGATCGTCTCTACACTTTTTGAAGTGTGGTAGTATTTCAGGTTTGATTTACCTGTCGAGCGCCGAAACTGGAAATGTCTGGAAACAGGAGGGCAGTCTTCGCAGAACCGCAGCGGAAAGCCTTCGCTTTTTTTGGGGGGTGGGGGGACCACGTTTCTGTGCCGTCCCAGGGGCGCTGTCCATCATTCGCCTGAGAGCACTTTGCTAAATAGCGGATCCTCCAATGAAATGGAAGCAACACATGGCGGCGCGCGATTGGCTGCCGGGCGTCTGTGACGCGTTTTTGGGGCGAACCAATGGGTTGTCACCGAGGGCACCTGAGTCACCCTGTCTGCTTTTGCACTCCGTCATTCTGCTGTCATTCTTCTGCGCACACAAAAAACGCATTCAGACACACACACACACATGAATGCACACTGAATCACAGTTTGTCCCCGATGCCGAGGTGTCGAAACATACTCCTTTCTTCGAGCCGTTGCCAGAAAAAATATCAGGCGGTAAAAGGGGATTAGAGGGCACACACACACACACAAATATTTACACACATGCAGAAAAACACACTCCTCCTTTACTTTCTTTCACCCCACCCCCCTCCCCCCCCCCCCTCCTCTTGCCCTCTCCTGTGGTCCTCCTCTCCTGGGCTAAATTCGGCTACCTTCCTTGAGGGATTTGTTGTTGGGAGACAGAGCTTAAGCCCTAAAGTGATGAGATCCCGCTGGCTGCCGCTGGTGCCGGCGTTCCCACCAGACGTTTCATAACCTTAAACTTATCGCGACAAGTTTGATCCGCAAATGTACACGGGATTATGTCTGCTGCGCTCGCCCAGATTTAACTGTGAAAGAGCGGAGGGAAGCCGTGGGAGGCTGTGTCCCGAGACGGAGAAATCCTCGTTGGGCGCGGGGGTGACGTTTCGGTAACTGACTTGAGGGAAAGGTTTGCAATGACTGAAATTAAATACCTATACCTATTTTCCAGGATTGCTATTGTGTGGAAATGTATTTATTGAAAAGGACAAAGTATTACATTGGAAGCCTCATATTTTCAAGGGAAGGTTTCACAATCTGTCTTAAGTCTTTGCAACTAATCTGCCCATTTTTTCCATTTGTTGAAACTCTAGGAAGCACCATTCCACGGTAGCTTCCTTCTTAATTTGATTTGCCGTGTTTTCCTTTGCTGCCGCCACTGTGTGTGCGCGTCTGTGTGTGTGTGTGTGTGTGTGTGTGTGTGTGTGTGCGTGTGCGTGCGTGTGTGTGTGTATGTGTGTGTGTGATGTAGGTCGTATTACTATCCGTTAGGGGTCCGTGCTGGACGTCCGCTGTCGGAGATTGAAGTGTAACTAAGCGTGCAGCAAAGTTTCTACACTACAGCAGGGCTCCGGAGCACGGGGCCCGCAGGACTGACATCATCTGTGATGCATCGCATCCCATGGCCCCGCGGGGGGCCCTCAGGCCGCCGCCTCTCGCCGCTGTTTGTGCAGACGCTGACTCGGCCAACACACACACATACACCTTTGATTTGCGTAATAAATATTTAATACTATAAATAAATATGTAATACTATTTTTCCCCCAATTTTTTCAAGGTAAACAATATTAAATATACAATGAAATGTAATAATAAAAATGTACATATAAAGCTTATGTATATATTTATTTATATATATTTATTTTGTATTTTTGTAATTTTATTTTTTTATTTTAATTTTTTCCCCTGTGGTCCTGACGTTGCATTTTCTTCGGTTTTCCTGCATTTTAGGAATTGTGTGTACTGTTTGTGTCTTTAATTTCTCTTTATGTTATTGGGGCTCTCTTTTGTCGTGTGCAGGTAAGCAGGTGATCCACCCGGGGCAGGTCCAGACCGTCCAGGAGGAGTTCTCCCCCAGTCCTGAGAGGGTCCAGTGGGCAGCAGAGCTCATAGCAGCCTTTGAGCAGCACCAGAAGGAGGGAAAGGTACAGGGGGCATTTTACCTTCTTTTTGTTTATTGAGTTAAATTGTATTTGTTTGCTATTCTCACCGAGAGATGAGGACGAGGACAGCTGATTACAAGGACATTTCTTGAATTGCGGGAACATTTTTTTGCATAGGGATCTACGTCATAGATGAATTCAGGACGATAAGTAGCATGGCGTGGATAGTGGTATTGTTAAATCTTATTTTCAAGACAATCCCTGTCTAGACAGCCGCACTGCACATGGTGTAGAAAATTCAGTTCAATTTAAAAATATATAAATTCTCTCCCAATACAGAAATAGAGAAAATAGACAAAATAGAGGGATGTTCACATTGACTTGGACAAATTTGGGTCCGTAAAAAAACCACAACAAAACACGGCCCAAGTCTGTTGGGCCACAGTGACGGCCGCCATGTTGGGGTCCGTTTTGCAGGACCGATCCTTTGTGCCGCTCGGTCGCACACCTCCTGCACCTCGGGAGAACACACACCGCACACCTCCGTGGGACGCTCGGAGATGACACAGGGTGACGGGGAGGGACGGGGAGGGGGGTAGGGGAGGTGGGCCAATTAAGTGTACAATATTATTGTTCCTAATTTATTGCATGGTTGGATCCTGTGTGCAGCTCTGTGGGCTGTCTGCTGAGGTAATACACAATCTGCCCACACCTCGTCTCCCTGCCAGGCCGCTTCCACTAAGCATCGCCCGGGGGACGCACGCCCCAACCCATCCCCGTGCCATGCCGAGCGTGTGTGTGCGTGTGCTGGTGCGTGTGCTGGTGCGTGTGCGTGTGCGTGTGCGTGTGCGTGTGTGTGTGTGTGTGTGTGTGTGTGTGTGTGTGTGTGTGTGTGTGTGTGTGTATGTGTGTGCGTGCCTGCCTGTAATCATAGGGTTCTGAGCAGAGTGCTAGGTCAGTTCCTTTGTCCAACATGACAGTTGCTTGTTTCTCATAATTTTCACCTGCAGCCACTGACTGCAGCACACGGGGCGTCCTTCTAATAATTTTCTTTGTTTTTGTTTTTGTTTTTGTATTCTAAGCGCAGCAAAACTTTCCTGCACAAAAATAGAAATAAGCAACCATGACAACCTAACACAACAAACAAAAAGTTTCTCCCTTTGGTATTGGAAACGTTTTGGATATTTAACTATTGACAAACTATTCCGTGGTTTTATCAAAGCGGAAGGGGGGAATCATTATATTGAAGAAAAAGAACGTCCGGTACCAAAGAAATACAGAAAAAATAACAAAATTATTATTTCAACGATCTTGAGTTTATCCTTGTACATCCTTGTGCCGTTGATGTTCTTCTGGAAGTTCGGAATGAAATGACAACATTACAGCATCATACAAACAAATTGTGAGCACAGTGGGTGTATTACTATGTAATTACTATGTCGTTAATACATGTAAGCGTTAATGTATGAGTCATGACGAACTTGATACTCCATTCTTAGTTTCTTCCCAGAGAGGATGTACCTTGTCTTTACATTAATAAAACTCACCAGAAAGCCCTTGTTTACTTCAGCATCTCAT
This sequence comes from Zeus faber, assembly GCF_960531495.2. Lineage (NCBI taxonomy): Eukaryota > Metazoa > Chordata > Actinopteri > Zeiformes > Zeidae > Zeus > Zeus faber. The sequence continues at coordinate 11,504,551 of NC_137210.1, read as the reverse complement.
GGACACGCTATTATTCTCTCTCTCTCGCTCTCTCTCTCTCTCTCTCTCTCTCTCTCCAGGGAGCGTTCACCTTCCGCGGCAGCATGATTGACATGCCCTCGCTGAAACAGGCCCAGAACATCATAACGCTGTCTGCCGCCGTGCCAGGGAAATAACCGCGGATGGGTGGAAGGAAGGAAGGCAGGAAGCAAGGAAGGAAGGAAGGAAGGAAGGAAGGAAGGAAGGAAGGAAGGAAAAAAGAGAAGAACAACAATAAGACCACAAAGAGAGACGCACAGATAAAGCCGAAAGAGTCCGGACGCCGTGGCAGGGCGTGGGGCAATGATCCTCTCCATTGTAAATGATTAATTGTCATTTATAATAACGTCGATATTTTGTTTGTTTTTGCTGATTAAATAACATTGTTTTGACGTTGGAAGCCGCCATATCATTTTATATTTTCCGCCCGAGTTCCACCCAATGCTCCCCGAAGTAAAACTTTGGACGCATCCAACAGTTGAAACCGTGTCTACCCAAATGTAAAGAGCGCCTCGCGCCGACCTCCACGTCTGCCAAACCGGAGCGTCTTGCATCATTCTGTCAGCCGCACACTTTTTTTGGCAAGCCATGTGACGTACGCACGTCGCGGGTCATGGGGCGGGTGTATTGTGTCCCCCTATTCAATGTGTGCGTGTGTATGTGTGTAGAAGTGTGTGTGTGTGTGTGTGTGTGTGTGTGTGTGTGTGTGTGTGTGTGTGTGTCCACGCCTCCCACCTCTCTTGGGTCAGTGACTGATGCTCCTCCATCTCCAGGGTCCGGGCGTCTGGGCGAAAGGGTAAACAAACACAACAAGCCGCTGTTGTCGCTCCATTCAGCCGGGGCCCCCGATGGCCCCCACGGAAGGGGGGAAGAAAAAAAAAAAAAAAAAAAAAAGCCAGCCCCGCCCCAACCAACCAAACAACCAAACGACGTCCTGTTTTACTACAACAGCCTCAACGAATGACGTTAAACCAACACTTTGTTTTTTGTTTGTTTCTGTCTCTTTGGGGAAGCCGCGCCGCCTCAGCTCTTGGCGTGTGTCTTTTACGACGTTTCGTCACTGGGACAAAATATATTTCCGGTATTCGGCGAAAGTTCAATCCACCTCCCTAGAGATATCGGCGTGGACACCAGCGCTGCCGTCCCCTCGCTACGTTATCTCCGGGCAACGCGCGGTTCCCCCCCCCTAACGATTGACGCCGGTCATTAACGCACTTCTCGCGGCATCTGCGTTTGGAGCGGAGCGTCAATGGGCCGCTCCTTGAAGGCGTCTTGACTTCTAGAGACAGTGGAGTGGGTGTGATGTTGGAGTGGGACAGATTAGCGGTCATGTTGCTCCAGCAGACCAAGACCAAGGCTTTGTCTCTCTTGACTGTGGATGGGAGGATAATTGGGGGGGTGTTGAATGGTTAATGGTGCCATTGGTGACCATGGTAATGAAAGGCGCTGCACCTCCCCATTCCAGCCACCCCTCTCTCTCTCTCGCTCTCTCTCTCTCTGCCTCTCTCTCTCTCCCTCTCCCTCTCTCTCTCTCCCTCTACTCAAGCTACTGTAATATCTATTGTGTCTGGGGCAGGACTGTGATTTGTGCCAGGCCAAGGCCAGACAAAAAAAAAGGGGGGGGGGGGGGAATAGAAAAGGAACGATCCAAACCCCACTCCTGTGCCCAGGCGAAGGCCCCACCAATAAGCCGTCTCCCTGGCATGAGGCCATGTATCGCTGTCCCTTCTCCCCCAAAACCCCCAGCGCCCCCCGGTTCACTTTTCTGCTCTGAATTCGTATTCAACTTGTTTGTTTGTTTTCAGCCCGGTTCCACCTACTATTTTGCCCCAAAGTGGGTGGAAGCGGGGGATCGTTTGTGCGGCATCGGCAGCAGTTAAATCCCCAAATAGGCTCTAAAAAGATACTCTTTTTTTTTTTTTTTTTACTGCTCCCGTGTCTGCACCGTGTTATGTTTTGAGGGCTAGAAGCTTCACACCAGTAACTAAAGTCAGCATTAAGGCTATTAAAATTCCTTCCTAATAAATGAAACGTCGATGAAATAAAACCCAGACGCGATGCCGGAGGTTCTCTTTCCGGGTTGGCGCTGTGTCATCGCGAATTAGCAGCAACTTTGCCGAAAGTTATATTTAAGTAATAATTCAAATCAAATATTTCCGCATGCCACCCCGAGCTCCATTCAGTCATTATGGTCTGATAGCTAAAGCTTGGCGTGCCAGCTCTTTTAAACGTTCAAGCCGAATTAAAATCTGATTTTGCACCACGACGGGGCCAAAATTCTTGCCCAATGTGAAGGGGGGGAAAAAAAGAATATCACAATTATAGCAGAGATAAAAGAAAAATTAGAAGTTAATTGTCAAAACACGTCAATAGGAATCTGTTCTTAAGAACTGTCTGGCTTATAACAAATCTCACATTTTAATTCAGCATATGATACTAATATACATTGTACGGGGGCACTGATGTTATGTTGTGAGTATCAAAGATTTGAAATGAGAAATTAAAGGGTGAATACTTGTGACAGAGCAACCTGGAAAATACATGTTGACCTCCCCTTCAACGTAGCTGATTTAAATGTGTTGATTATTGTTAAAATCATTACTATACACCAATACAAAACCGTTTAGAATCATTGTGCTTTTTATTATTGTACAATGTCTTTTTTTTAATTTTTATTTTTTTTTTTTTTTTTAATACATACTGAGGCATGTAATGAAAAGGGGAAATCCCAGAGAACACTTCCCCCCCCAAATGATGGGTTTGCTCACCATGGCAACTTTAAAGACACTGAGCCACGGCCTCCATCGAAATATTAATAAGGCTGTGAGGCTGAAGATTGCCTCCAATATGAACTCAGTCGTTCATATTTTGTAAGTCGCAAACAGCGGGTGTAGGCAAGCCCAAATCGGGCAAGGGTATCCCTCATTAAAACGCAACGTCAGACTTTTATTTTGAAATTCCGCATTGCCGTCCAATTTACATGGTTATATAATGATTTAAGAAGTGCTCCCAACGAGTACAAATGGGTAGAGATATACAGATATAGACTGTATTTATTATTTGGAAATGTATGTTAATAAGAAATCTTCTGTCAGCGTGTTTAAAAATAATAATAAGAGTAATAAAATCAACTTGTTGACATGGATGTGGGACAGCAGGAGCTCTGCTGAAGGCTCACCCTCGCCCCTCGGCTTTTACTTTGACGTTGAACGACCGGGGCGAGAGCGGTCGCTTCACCTGCGTCGGCGTCGGGCCCCCGGTGAACGTTTCCGTCGCACCGTGGCGGGGGGAGTGATCCGCGCACGGCCCCTATTTTTTTTAAACACGCCTCGTTCCCTGGGCGAGTGAATCACAATTAAAGCGATCACAACCTGGCGACGGCGGATCAATTAGGCTGCACGTCCCGCGGTATGCAAAGCACCGTCGGTGGGAGAATTACAGCCCAATGTTTTTACATATTTTTCCATTCATCTAAATGGGACCCGTGTGGCAAAGATGTTTTGTTTTTTTTCTCCCCCCCCCTTAATATTATTATTATTCTCATAATCCCCCCCCCCCCCCGCCCGGGGATCCTCCAACAACGACTTCGTTGTGTTAATAGTGGCCTAATGACAATATATGACAAGGTAATGTCACCAAAAAGATTGCTCCGCAGTCCTGTGTGATTTAAAAATGTTGGGTGATTTTAATAGCACGAGTTTTAAATGGAGATTAAAAAAAAAAACAACAACATAAAACGACGGAATGGAATAATCTTTATTTCTCTCCAGGATTTCTGTATTTTATTACTATTGTTTGCAAAACTTTTTTTTTTTTCTCAACGAGATTGGGTCGTCTGTTGTTTGATTTTATTCATTTGTGCATTATTCGTGGCTGTCTGTTTAATCAAATTGTTGTTGCAAATACATTTGCCGTTTGAAGTTTTGTTTTTATTCGTCCAGTTTGTTTAGGACAATATCTGTTCTGAAACGACTACAACGACCCATCGATATAAAAGTCCTTGAAGTAAAAAATGTATCAAAAGTTTAAAAGTATTCGTTTTAATTCACCTCCATCTGTGAAATGTTATGCTCGATTAATGACATAGGTATTATGAGAGTAGATTCGCTTCATAATAATAATAATAATTTGTAGTCGTGCGATAATACAACGGCAGTGCAGGGGGAGCAGGGTGTTTATTCTATTTATTGTGTTTATTCTATTTATTCTATTTATTCTATTTATTCTGTTTATTCTGTTTATTTTATTTATTCTATTTATCCCCCCCCCCCTTAGCGAAGATCTTCGTTTATTCTAATTCTAACGCGCAAAGTGATATTCCCCCATATGTGCAGCATGTCTTTCACTCCATTTGCATGATGTGAAATTCATCTGGCACATGTGCACCATCACTAACTCCATCTGATCTGAGAGGCCTCAGACACACGGGCCCAGTGGACCCATCTGGGAAAAAAAGATAAAAACCAAACCCGAAAACAATCTTTCAGGATATAATCATAATAATCATAATAATCATAATCACAATAATAAAAAAGATAGGTTCTTAAGTAAAAAAAAATATATATACGTGTGTGTGTGTGTATATATATATATATATATATATATATATATATATATATATATATATATATATATATATATATATATATATAGTTTTCTGAAACGACAACAACGACCCATCAAATATATATATATATTTAAAAAATATATATATTTAAATCCCTGGGAGAAAAATCGTCTCAATAAATGTCTAAATACTGGTCGCATGCAGGGTTCGGAGGGCCCGGACCTGTCCCACTCCACTGCGGACCCGGACTCCAGGCTCCTTAACGGGCATCAAAGGCTGACCCGGGACCCGGGACCCCCACTGCCCACCTCCAGCACCCCCCCCCCCCCCCCCCACCCCCACCCCCAGCTTTGTCTGCTGTTGCTAGGAGACGGTAAAGTGAGGGTGGGGGGCCGGAGGGCTGGGTGTCGGGGGGCGTCGTAATGAGAGTCGTAACAGTGTGACAAAGTTTTACCAACTTTTAATATATATACATTTATATTTATATCTATATATTTATTCATATTTATATCTATATTTTTTTAGGTTACAGTCCGAACGAGCAAAATGGGCCCGGGTTTGAGTCCTGCCATGTTTTTAGGACTATCTTTTATTTAATTTTATTTTTAATGTGTTTTTAGCTTTTTTAATTTTTTTATTTCAATGGTTACTTTATTATTTGCTTGTATATAATGTCTATAACGTCTCGTATGCCTTCTGTGTGAAGCACTGTGAATTGCCCTTGTGTATGAAATGTACTATACAAAAAAGCTTGTACGCCTTCTCAATAGTTTATTGGTACTTAATGTCCACAGGCCTCAACCCTTCTCCTTCTGTTGTGGTTTAAAATCAGGAATCAACCACAGGACATGTATGTTCAAATAAATCTGCTCATCTCCTCCTCTGCCTCTCTCGGCTTGTGTTCTACATCGACAGGCGTTTCTTATCTCATATCTGTCACAACTCTGACAATCAACCGGACCCAAAACCACTTATTTCTCCTCCACCCCCACCCCATTTCTCCATCCCTTCCATTTCGCCACCCTTCCATTTCCTCCATCCCTTCCATTTCCTCCATCTCTTCCGTTTCGCGCAGAACAGGTGCACCCACGCACCTGCCGCACGCACCATAGAATGTGACATTATTCTACAAAGTTCTGCAGTGTTTGTTAAATACCCCCCCCCCCCCCCGTGACAGTCCACGACACGGACGTGCGTGTTGTTGTATTTTTTTTTTGAGAGAGAGAGAGAGAGAAGGAGGAAGGAATTAATTGTTTGGTTCGAGTCCCATTGTTGTCTGCAAGGCCAGTCGTATTGTTGTGTGTTTATGGGGTGTGAATGCGCGTGTGCAAAAGTGTATTACTGGATATATTTGAATGCATAATAATTATTAACAAAGTGAACACATGTACTATTTTATTTTCCGGACTTCTCTTTTGTGTGTGTGTGTGCGTGCGTGTGCGTGTGTGCGTGTGTGTGTGTGTGTGTGTGTGTGTCTCGCCCGTCATGGCCTTCATCGTGACACCGTCTAATCCAATTAAACACGATGCGCAGGACGCTCATATTATTCGGCTCCTTTCTCCGTGGAGATGCTGACACACGCACTTTGCTTTCCAGTGAAAAAGGAGTCAAGAGCCTCTCCCTAATCCCGAGCAGCCGAGAGTGCGTGTTTGGAAAAGTGAAAGGACTCATTATTATTTAAAAAGAAAAAAACTTACAAAGAAAGAAAAAGGCTAGTTTATTGATGAACGACTCCACCCCCTGCCCCCCAAAAAAAGAAAGATCTGTCTATAAAATCAGTGACGGACTAAAATTATGCTTTTACACACATGATGATGATGATGATGATGATTATTATTATTATTGTTATTATTATTATTGTTATTATTATTGTTATTATTATTATTATTATTATTGTTGTTGTTTCTCTGTCGTTGTTTTTTCATAAACGAAATCAATAAAATAGCTTTTAATTTTGGGTGATTTGGGGATATTTGGGCGATGATCCTTCTGAACCTTGTGACGCTTTTAAAGGGAAATGTTATCTTTCGTTCCACTCGCTTTGCACTATTGGAACTCATGTGTAGGCCTCTACGGTCCGTCTCTGATCCCAAAAAAAAAAAGTGGATATGTTCTTTAAAGTACAACAACAACAAAAAAAAATCTTCTTTGATTGATCGGCTGATTTACTGATTGATCGATCGATCTGTTGATTTTTTTTTTTTTTAATTTCATGTAACATAACAGATAATAAATAGAATACATATACATTGAAACTGACAACAAACAAAACAAAACGAAATAAAACATTCGTCAAACTATTGACACAAAATAAATCAACAAATAAATAAACACAGCAGTCTTCATTTGTTTTCGCCCTCTCCCGAAACAGGAGCGCAGATGGTGGTTTTCGCAGAAACCTGTTGTGACGCACGGGTGCGGGTCCCCCCCCCCCCCCCCCCCCCCCCCCAATTTGTATTTGCCGCTCGTTAAATCAAGGCGGGGGTAAAACAAACAAAAAAAATGAACCGTGGGGCTATTTTGGCCATTAACAACAATATCGCCAAAGTCATTTTACGAAAAACCCTCCGCGGTCGACACGGAAAAAGCATTTCTTCCCTTTGATTCATTACGGCCCCCTATACACGCCATAGTGCGGTAGGTGTTGGGGGCTGACAGGTCACTGACATTAATCCGCTCTCTCCAGACTCGGGGGGGACCTGGAGGGACGGGGCTACACTTAATGAAGCACCACTTGCCCTTTGAAACTCGGGCACAGTGTGCAAGAGGCGAGTTTGGGGGACGCTCGATTCTGTGGCTCTGTTTTCATGTTTCCGTGCGTGCGCGTCAAGCCAGCCCCGGCGACACGCGATGGGCGTTTAATTCTATTGCACTCGCGGTGTTATCGTGCAGATCACGATCCAATCGTCACTTCAACCTGGTGATGTTCTACTCAGACATTGTTTGTGTGTGTGTGTGTGTGTGTGTGTGTGTTGGGGGGGTGACGCCCAAAAGCAGAAGAAGAAAAAAAAAATCCCAATTTTTTTTTTTTTATTCCCAGGAATGACAATATTTTTCTGAGTGAAAATGTAAAATCGTATTTCTTTTTCAAATAAAAGCTGAATGGAAAGCGTTCTGTGTATGTTGTGTGTTGTTTTGCTAATTATCTCTATAACAATGCACCAACCCAAATTCCTTGCATATGAAAATGCATTACTGCCCGAATAAACAGATTCTGATTTGGATTCAAATTCAAACATTCTGCAACACCTGGAAATAAAAACAATTAGGCAACATGACAGTGGGTTCGACTTTTAAGATTTTTTTTTTTTTTTAAACAAATACTGTCTCAGTCAAATATTAACTAACTTTGACTTTGACTTTGATTTCAGCCTCTAAGTGGGGATGACGTGACGTCGCCCCATATTTCGTTCCATTCCATTATTCCCACACACATATATTTTCAGACTTTTTTTTAATGACATCCCCCCAGTTTTTGCTAATATTAAAAGGTGTTATTGCAAGGCACTTTTTTTTTTCTTTTTTTTTTCAAATAATATATTCAGCGTTGCCGCAAACATTGACTGTCATTATAATTCCTATCAGGGATGCTCTCTATGGGAGTTGTGACAGGCAGAGTGAGACCAGGTGGGAGTTGGGGGAGACACCTCTGCTCTCCCAGGTACGCAGCTCTGCTACAGGGGGCTGGTAATGAGGGTACCTGTAGGGCCCTCCTGGATGGAGAGTTGTCCTCATCCAGCCACAGACACACACACAATTGGTGTGATGAAACCTTCACCCCCCCCCCCCCCCCCCCCCCCCCCCCCCCGGGGCAGCGCCTGCAGCAGCCCCCTTCACCAGGAGTTCATATTCAACCAAGCCTCAAATCTGACAGCAGTAATAATGTGCATGTTAATGATGAGAATGGCAGATGGGTGGCATTTGGTTTGCGGTGTGTCAGGCAATCCAAGGAATTTCTTCAAGTTCTTCTACTGAATTCAGAAAAAAAAAAAACCCCACCACATAGTTTAGTGAAGCATCCCGATTCAACTCACCGACGTCAGTGTAATCATATAATCGGAATAAATCACGCATTAAGTGCTTTTGCGTCGTCGTTTAAGATTCCTTCAGCGTCACTTGCCTCTGCGACCCATCAGTTACATTAGCAAAATATAACCATCTCTCTAGGTTTAGTGTCACTAAGATAGATTGGCCGTGATGGTTTGTGATATATGCTGTCATTTACCATTGCAAATGTCAGGGGAAGGCCAAAAGGTGGCCGTCCCCAATGGAGCCGGCCTAATTATACAATTAGTCTTGTGATTGGGACAGGCCAGAACTAAACATCCTATGGGACGCTCAGACACATTATGGCTGTCATCAGTATCTTCGGAATAACTACAACAGCCTGCACTAGTAGGTGTTCTTGTGCTAATGACTTTAAATAACAGAGCCATATTGGACACCTTGGACGGTCACATGAGGACTCGACAGCGTTCATGTAAAGGAGGAATCGTGTCTCCCGGAAAGCATTAGCAACATAGGTCATCTCGCTATTCAATCATTCATCTCTTAAGCCACATCTGAGGCCTCGGTGCACCACAAACCACATCTCTTTGAAGCCACCGGTCAGTTGGAGACCCCGTATCTCAATCTCATTGCCTATCCAGCCATATTTCCTTTCTGGCTTATCCCTGGTCAGTTGGAAACATCAAGACACTCTATTTCCTTCTGCCCATCCAGTGCCATATCAGTGATTTCCAATCCCAAGTTTGTTTGACGGAGATGGTTGCAATAAGGCTTGTGATGTTTCAGGCGACACACCAGAGCCTTCCTGGAGTCAGGGGGAGGTCTTGGCTCACCGTGGTTGGGAAGGCAATGGTGGCCCCACATTGGACGCTTTACTGCCAGTGCACTGGCTTATCACATTGGATTAGGGCTCCAATCATGCGATGGGGAGCAGAAGATGTTTGGTAGCAACACTCACCAAACTTGGCCTCGTCGAAAGATACAGAGGCTTCACAATGGGAAAGCGGTTTGGCCAGCACCAAGCCCTCACGCCTCAGAGCCGCTGTTTGCCGTGTATCTCTGTTACAGGTTCAAGGAAATGTTCTGTTGATTTTCAATCCGCGCTATCTCTATATATTGCCATCCATTCCACTCCCCTCGCTCTGTATTTTCTGAACGGCCGCGGAGCCCTGTTTAGCTGGCCTGATAGTTCCACACAAATCAGGTTGTGATACCAATCTGCCTGCAAGCAAAGGAGTCTTTGTGAGGATGAAACAAGAAAGGAATTGTACCGAATGGGCGAAAATAAACAGCTGTGTACAGCTGAAGATTTGACCGGGCCGTCGCGCCCTGAATTTTGGCCATGTGGCTCGCCCTGCAGAAAGGGTTAAGGGTACAGACAGGCGCAGAGGTAAAGTGAAGCCCTTTAGGATTTAATAATCCTACCACGAATCATCCGATCCTTATACCCCTCCTTCCACAAACCAGTAGTTTTTACATTCATGAAATTGTGGGTGACAGCCCAATTAAGTTGTCTTATAGATTCAAGGAAATATGTTTCAATTTTCTGCCAAAGCTTGGCTCTTATGTCATCTGTACGTTCCACCTTAAGTGCCTCCCATGTCAGATTACTCATGGGCACAAATGTAAAAATCCAACCTTTAAAGTCCATCTGTTTCCCCATTGGTACAATATATACCAATATTTCTCCCACCTGGCCGGCCTAGTTTCCTAGAACGTTCAAGCCTACATCCTGCATTTAGGGGCTTTTAGGAAAGCCCTGTCACTCAATAACAGACTACTGGGGCAACACACTTACGCTTATCTGCACTTTGGTTTCTACCTTCTGGCCGGTGGGCTGTACGAGGGCCAGGTAGCGGGGCCTGGTTCCTGTGGTTGTCCGTGGACGACCTTGCTCTCCTCACCTACTGGCTTGGAGTGGCTCCCAGTCCTGGGATGGGGCTTTGGACCGGCACCAAGTCTCTACCCCCACAGATGTTACTGAGCAGCCAGATATTATGTCAGTTCTTTGAGACAGGCGAGACCAGAATGATGTATCTCGCTCTTCTGTTGGGAGGTAAATGGATGAGAAGTGGCTCCGTCTACGTGACAACATGGAGCAGTCGGCCGCCCTACGGAACATTTTATAACAAAGAATATTCTTAGGTTTAGGGATGAGTTGCTTGTCCTTTAAAAGAACGTCTTTCAGTGATGGTAGTGCAGATCATCCAGGGAGCAACACAAATATAGCAAACAAAATATGTCAAGGTTCAAGAGACACAATAAACAAGTTGTTGTTTTGAATGTAATTTTAATGTATTATCCTTTACATTTGACAGAAGTATGAGTTGTCATATTCACTTTTTTATTGTGTGCAAAAAAAAAATCTCATTAAGTTATTTACAATTTTGTATGTATGTGTGTGTGTGTGTGTGTGTGTATATACCTGTTATTAAATAAGTAATCCACTTTAAAATTGATTTTGAGAAAAACAAATGCAATTTGCAATTTTATTTATTTTATGTATATGTGATTTTCATTTATTTGCATGTTTTTGTTGATAAACCTTCACTGTAAAACACAAAGTGTTACCACTTATTTTCCTTAGAATGTCATTACACATTTAGTTATATCCATTGTTAATTAGCATATTTGGAAATAAGTGAAATAAATTCAGAATCCACACTTGTGTATGTGAATAACGAAGACACAAAACAACCTTTTCATTCTTTTCTTTTTTTTTTTCTCCAGCAGTGGAGTAGTTAATGTGGTTTAACGTGTTGTCTTGAAACCAACAGCACTGCCTCACTAGTCACTCGGAAAGTTCCGCACGCACCAAAGGAAAACGCAACATTTCACAGATTATCATAATAAACGGTGACGTGCTCTCCGGGTAATTGATTTAATGAAGTTCCTATGGAAGTATTAAAACCCCGCACCGGCCGGTCGGTCCGCTGTGGGCGGTGTCATTTAAAAACACGCGGGGATGGAGGTGGAGGAAGCAGCAGCCAGCGGGTTAAATCCTTTCAAAACTTAGCGGATGTTCTCCTGACACGCACGCACATTGTTATCTGAGCAGAATAAAAAGGAGTTGCGACCGAAAATACACGTTTCCAAACCCCTACCAGAGACCCTGCAGCTCTGACTGAAGCTGCATTTCCCCTGTTAAGGAAAGCTGAGGCCTTCACATAAAACAGCTGGCAAAACGCTTGGATTTCTGCACAAAACACCAGAGAGATAGCCTATTATTACCATTATTATTATTATTAACAACCACAAATTGATTAAATTGATGTGGTGTGGAAAAGCATCGACGTGTTGTTTCCGACTCAGGCCTATTCATCGCCGAGGAATGCAAAATAATGATAAACAGAGTAATTATTTGGCATTTTTTAGAAAGCTTTATCCCCTCCCTGGACTGCATAACGCTCCACCAATAAATGAAGATAATAGCAACACATTCTGCTTCGGATGCTTAAATAAAAACCATTTCAGCCACAGCTATTTCCTCAAGGGTTCATTTCATTTTAACGCCATGAAATTGTATTTTCACTTGTAGTTCTTATTCACCAGAACGGGATAGTTTGCACCTGAACAACACCACCAATGTATTAAATAGTTTAAAAGCACAGCACAGACAAAGCGTCCAAAGATTAATTCATATGTTCCTTTATACGTCTAAATTGGGCATACCCTATTATATAATAGGGCATACCCATTTTTAAAATGTATTTTATTTATCATTTTTAACCATTGTCAAAGCTTTCACAACGCCATTGGATTTGTTGAAAGGGAGGTATTTTGACACTATGTGTTTTAAATTGTAAATTTATCTTGCATTATACCATTTTTTATTATTATTTATTTATTTGTTTGTTTGTTTGTTGGTTTGTTTGTTTGTTTGACTGTTTATTTATTTTTCACTGTATTTGTGTTCCCTGCACCTGCCCCACCACAACATAAATATAAAAAAAAATGCTTTTGTGACAAAATGAAAGAGATACCAAAAACATAAAAATAAAATAACAACCTGTCACGGGCGACGTTCTTAATGTGGTATTGTTGTATCGGCGAGGTTGAATGAATGATAAAAAAAAAAGTAAAAAATAAAATAATAATGAATAATATGAACGCCTTTTATTTGTAAAGCACCATCCGCACACAGCACGCCGCTCAGAGTGCCATCCATTAAAACAAGGCCATCGAAATGCCTCTTAAAACTCTTTAACCTTTTTATTATTTTTTTTTTTAGGGACCAGAACGATCAACCTCCCCGTAACATTTCTTTTTTTTCTTCTTCTTCTTCTTCTTCTTCTTCTTCTTCTCCTTCTTTTTTTTTCTTTTACGGGCCTAATGCTTGTAAAGTGAGAAATGATCCTTCAGCGTGAGGGAGCGCCGGGCTCCCTCACGCTTTGTCCCCTTTTCCCCCGGAAAAAAAAAACAAAAAACGAGGTGGCGTCTGCATGTCTGCCTGCCAGTCAGCGCGTTCGGAAGGTCCATGTAAGTGATTTCCACGGACATCCCTCTGAAGGAAAACCCCAATCTGTGACAAAGGAGTTCCTTTCCCCATTCACCAGGGTCGTTAGGACAACCAGGGAAGTATTCCTCAGATAATAACTTCTAACTTCAAAGAGGGTGACTGCTTCACTCCCTCCTTTTTTTTTTTTTATATGAAGTCCCCTCCTTTTCACCCCCCCCCCCCCAAAAGAAGAAGGTGTGTGTGTGTGTGTGTGTGTGTGTGTGTGTGTGTGTGTGTGTGTGTGTGTGTGTGTGTGTGTGTGTGTGTGTGTGTGTGTGTGTGTGTGTGGATGTGGGGAGGGGGGTGTTTGTCTTCATCTCTTTGCTTATTTCTCACCGTGTTTAGTTTAGTAACAGTAATGGAGCTCTTGCTTTATTTATTTTTTTCAATGGGAGCCTTACAAGAGCCGCGCGTTACACGGGAACAAACGAGTGAGGTCCTGGAACCTGGAATGACGGGACTCGGGGTCGGAGGTGGGGGTGGTGGTGGTGGGGTGGGGGGGAGGGGGGGCTGGCTTACGCTGGAAAAAAAATAAATGAATGAGTTATTTGATCCTGTAAAAAAAAAAAAAAAAAAAAAAAAAAAAAGAAAAACCTCTTAAACTTTGTCAACTTAAAATAGAGAAATCAATGGTGAAAGTTGAGAAAGATAAATGATGTATCGGTTTCACAAACTGAAGGAATTTTAATTGTTAGCTGATCCACTGATTCAAATTGAATGTTTTTCTCTTTTTTTTTTACAGTGTATGATTAAACTGATTGGATACAACAGTGGTTCTCAACATGGGGTCCGGGGACCCCCCGGGGGTCTTTCAAGAGGTTCCGGGGGTCCCCCCCTCCCCCCAGCTGAAATGATTATAGTTTAAACTTCAGCCTTGTTTGATTTGGACATCAGATAATCTGCAATACGCATGATTGCGATGACTGTTTTGATCACTGTGGTCTCCCTAACTATACGGACGTTTGGACGAAAATCTTATCCAACAATTAAAAACCGTCTGAGATTTGGGGTCCCGGAGACGAGGGTCTGATCGAATGGGATCCGTGACCCAACGCCTGTCAAAGGGAGGGTCCTTGATATGAACAAGGTTGAGAATCGCTGGGATGCAACGTCCGAGGTAACAGCCGCCGTCCTGTTGCCGCATTTTGCTGTAAGTGAACTATGTCTGACTGTCTGGACGGACGTGGCCTCACCCAAATGCTCCTGTCATTCGGGTTTTGCAGCTGAAGCACAGTCCTGTGATCGTCTCCAGTGTTCCCACGTCGTGTAACCTGTCCACAGTGCTCCTTGCATGGCAACAAACCCCACATCTGGACCGCTTTGCTTCTAGTTCATTTAGCTGCAGTTAGTGGTTTTCATCTGGACATATTCAAATGGGAGAGTCCTCGCCATAGAAATCCTAACGCACCATGAAAAGTGTCAAAGCGACCAGTGTTCCGCTCTGAGGCCGGAGCCTTTGAAGTGACGCTCAATTTTAATTCTATGGACTAGACAGGGAACACTTTGAAAGTGAGATTGGGCGTTTTAAATGGAGGAAATGAGAGGGGGGGGGGCTTGTTTTATACACTCTATACAAGGTCTGCCTTATTGTTGGATATCTTTTTATCTTTTATTTTTCCCATGAATGATTCATGCCTCGGGTGCTTTGTGCCGTCCCGCCTCTTAGAGGTAACCCTGTCGGGGGGTCTGTAAGTTCCTCCATTAGCCCGGTGATTGGTTGATACCAGAGCCCTGTTTGGGTCTGATTGGCCCATTTTGTGAGATAACAATCAGAAGTTAGCAAAAAAAAAAAAAAGATGAATTGGGGGAATTTTTGCCCCCCAAAATATTTCTCATAGCATAATATGGCAATGACAAATGCAATGCATCGGATAACTTAATAATTAACAATGAATGGAAATGCATGGGCTTATTTTCACAAATGCTACGAATGACCAAGCAATTACAAAATACATAAAATAAAGTGTTCCCTGACAGAATATCAATATTTCCTAGAAGATGATTTGCCAGTTAGAAATCTATGGGTGTTTTGAATCACCTGGTTACCCCCCATATTAGTTTGGTAAAACCAGGCAGGAACAGGCAGCTGAAATGTTAGAAAATAGGAAAATAAAAGTTGATGAATTCATCGGAAAATGTAATTTTCAACCCTTCTCCCCTGGAAATTTTTAACCCTGGAAATGGTGTACCAAACATGTTTGATGGAATGACACTTGTTTACTATTGATGTTATATTTCTGTGGTGCGTTTATTCTGTTTGAGCACGATTTCATCTTCTGTATGGTGAGCTTTTGCTTTGATTTGGGACATAAAAAGGTCTACACAGTCGACTGATTCATTATTTTTTTTATCCATCATATCCAACGGCACCATGCACCTCAATGAGAAAGACAGATCACTACAAAAGGGCATGCGAGAAAAGGGATTTGTTTTCACATTACACAGCCTATTCAAGTATTTCTTTTTCCTTTTACAGAACACAATAAAAGCATCCGCACTACATATCACCAAAACTGAAATTATTATTCTTTGGTGTCTCCGTAATTTTCAGTACAACACTTAAACCGGCAAATAAATTACAATGTACAAAACAACATTTTTTTTCAATAATTAAAACCTACAACATTCACGAGCATCGATACAATTACATATGTACAAATCCTTCAGGGACAAAGCCTGTCAGTGAAGACATTTATGGTCTCAAGGGACTTATTCATACTCTTTAACGAGCATTACAATGATCTGCGTGTGTGTGCGCGTGTGTATGTGTGCGCGTGTGTGTGTGTGTGTCTTTTGCATAAAATATAGTCTTAAATAGTTTTTTTTCTTTTAAATATTAACCTACAAAATCCCACCCAAACATACGCACGGTATAAATCTCCAAAAATATGAGCGCCCTCAAAACACCCAAATAGTAGCATGTACACGTCCTGATTTTTTTTTTTTTTTTTGTTTGTTTGTTTTTTTTGCCTTCGGGTATGTTCAAGTTGTACTACATCTCATAAAAGCCTAAATCGTCACGGAATAATTCAACATTATTTGCTGGTAACCATGAAGTACTAAGGAGTTTAAAAGTGACATTGTTGTGTCCGCCCCCCCCCCGCCCCCCCGAAAATTCCTGAATTTCACTGAGATTGATGGTTGACCACTTAATGAACTGCTGAAAAGACCGAAAACACATGATAAAGTTTGGGGCATTTTTAGGGAGTTTTATCACAGGCTGCAAATTACACCCTGCACTGTGTTGCTTTGCGAAAAGGTAGTCTTTAAAATTCCATCCTGCTCCATTCAGATTGTGGTTCCCAAGAAATGTATTGGCCCTCTCATATAGGTCTATAACCGATTAAAAAAAAATACTGAAAAGGCTTTTCTGTGCTAAGATCCACCCGTTTGAATTTCAATCTGTCCTGTAAGTGTGTGTTCCTCTCATGTGAAAAGGAGTTTTTTTGAATTTTAAAGATATGATTTCTCATGCTTTTGCCCTATTACGGGGGTGCTATGGCGAAGGCAGCTCTTCCCCGATCACGTCGGGCCCACATCCAGGTCAGCAAATTACATTATAACACGTTTAGCACAACCCTGTATCAAGTATCAAGAATTGTACAAATGATAGAAAAAAATCTCTGGCATTTCCCCCAAGCGTGTGGGCCGGAAACAGGGTCTCGAGAACAAAACAAGAACAACCGGTTGAGTTTTTTTGTTGTTGTGTGTTTTGTTTGTGTGTGTGTGTGTGTGTGTGTGTGTGTGTGTGTGTGTGTGTGTGTGTGTGTGTGTGTGTGTGTGTGTGTGTGTGTGTGTGTGCGTGTGTGTCAGTGTGCTATCAGAGTGTCGTCCTGGGGTCGGGGCTTCTGAAAGAGTCCTCGTCGTCCGAGTCCGACGTGGGCATGTCGCTGGAGGGCGTGTGGAGGTGGTTGTGCCCGCCGCTGCCCTGGCACACGTACCATTCGTTGAGGTTGGTCACCTGAGGCGAGAGGTTGGACGAGCGGTTGCGTCCCGGTTCGGAGTTGGGCGACAGGGGGTCCCCCAGGGGGTTGGTGGAGGAGGAGATGTAGCCCATGTTGTTGGACGGGGGCGGCGGGGACTTGCAGTGGACCTTCATGTGCTTCCGCAGCGAGCTGGGGTGCGTGTAGGACTTGTCGCAGCCGCGCACCTTGCAGTAGTAGGGCTTGTCGCTGGTGTGGACGTGGGAGTGCTTCTTCCGGTCGCTGCTGTTGGCGAATTTCCTGTCGCAGCCGTCAAACTCGCACTTGAAAGGTTTCTCTCCTTGAATTGGATAGAGGCACACACAAAAACACACACACACACACACACACACACACACACACACACACACACACAGACACACACACACACACACACACACAGCTTCAGTGTCATCACATCCTTCTTTGCCGCAGTGCCAATGAGCCCATCTTTGTTTTGTAGAGGGGTCATTCAATGGAGTTCGACCTCTCTCCGAAACACTTGAGTGGATGCCACAGAGCCACATCGCCCTTGCACATTATTCCCTCTGAACTTGAGCTCTAGCCGCTGCTCTCGCCTGCCGCTCAGCATATCATTTCATGTACTTCATGGAGGGTCAACTGGACCATAACCAGGTGGTGGGGCAGCTCATGTGTCCACTGGGGGCTTCCTCTCTGGCTCTTTAGCATAACTTATTCAGTGAAATTTAAAGAGCACATGTTTTCCACACCCACATGCACTAAAACATGGGTTAGACATGCCACAAGGCCTCTGGGCTGCATGTGCAGCAGAGTGTCTCCTGACCACAAGGAGCCCCCCCCCCCCCCCCCACACACACACACACAAAAAAAAACAGACAAAATTGGTCAAGGCTGAGATCATATATACAAGGTAGAAAAATCCCAGACGTTACACAAATACGATTAAAAAATACTAATAGCGTCTACATCACACTACATTTGTTCTGCATATGTAAATAAAAATTGTTAAAGGAATTAAAACACATTGGTTCGGATGCAAAATGCAATTAAAAGACACGTGGGTGTATTTTTCTCCAGGGGTTTCAAGAATCAGCTTTTGCCTTTTTGGGAGAGGGGGGGGGGGGGGGGGGGATGTTGAATCATGAAGACCACCTCTTGATCAAATATTGGTATATTTATTATTAAAGAATTGAAATGCATGAGATTTACGGACTCCTAAATCGATTTGAACGGCTCATCATAATTGAGCTGCTCTGACTCCAGCTCAGTACTTTTTTCAAAATATGTACTTTATGCCTTGGGGAAAGGGCGCGCGTGCACACGCACACACACACGCACACACACACACACACACACACACACACACACACACACACACACACACACACACACACACAACTGTCCGATTACGATGAGGAATTGCTATTAATACGAGGTTACTCATATTTATTTTAGCTTGAGTATTTTGAATTTAGATTTGTATTGCCATATGCTTAAAATCATACGCGGACTTCTTGTAAATTGTTTTTGAGAAATTAGTAAAAAAAACTATTATTTCTAAAGACACATTTACTAAAATAACTTCATCCATATGAAGCGTTGGTATAGTACGATACCCCCACTACGTCAACAGCAAGCGCGACTAAACCGATCCTACAAATTAAGGGCTCGATCCGCGATTTGAACGCACGCTCGGGATAAGTTGTTATTACGAATCGGGGTCGTTTTTTTTTTTGTTTTTTTTTTTGGCGGGGGCGGGGGAGTGGGGTGGGGGGGGGGGTGTTTTCTCCATTTCGCCACTGACCTGTGTGCGTCCTCTTGTGGATCTTGAGGTTTTCCGACCGCGCGAACACCTTCCCGCAGCCGGGGAACGGGCACGGGAAGGGCTTCTCCCCGGTGTGCACCCTGATGTGGTTGATCAGCTTGTACTTCGCCTTGAACGCCTTGCCCTCGCGCGGGCACTCCTCCCAGAAGCAGACGTGCGTGCTCTGCTCGGGTCCGCCGACGTGCTCCACCGTGACGTGGTTCACCAGCTCGTGCATGGTGCTGTAGGTTTTGGAGCAGGGCTTCTTGGAACTTTGCTCCGGCTCGATCCACTTGCAGATCAGCTCCTGCTTGATGGGCTGCCGCATGTAGCGCAGGAACGCCGCCGCCCCCGCCGCCGCCGCCGCCGCTCCGTGCGGGGCGGAGGACGCGATGTTGACGCTTAAGTTCATGGAGTTGTAGCCGTGGAGGGAGGACGGTCCATAGTGGTCCGGCCTGTGACCGAAGTGCTCCGGCCTGCCGTAGATGTCCCCCGGTATGCCCAGGCGCATCTGCCCGTTCAGGGCATGGTGGTGGTGGTGGTGGTGGTGGGCGCCCGGGGACGTCTGGTCGTGGAGTCCGGTGAAGAGCGGATGGGCCCCGCTTTCCGTGTGCCCGTACGCACCTGTTGGGGAGATGAACACGCCGTGGTGATGGGGGGAGGAGGCGGAGGAGCTGTGCTGGTCGCCAAGTGCGTGCATGGCAGAGGCCGAGAGCTCTCTCCTGAGGATGAAGTCCCTGCTGCTCGAGTAGCCCGAGTGGGGGTGGTGGTGGTGGTGGTGGTGGTGGGCCACGGGGAAGCCCGCCGACGCGGTCTGCGTGGAGGAGGTGAAGGACGCCGCGGTCTGGGCTTCGGGGTGGCTCTGGATCGGCTGAGACGGGCTGGGTTTGGGCGCGTTGGTCTGCGCCATGTGCTCGGGTCCGAATGGAGTGAGCGCCACTCCGGGGTCGTTGCCCAGCTCCCCGGGGTGGAGGTGGGCATGGTGGGAGAGAGGGTGATGCCCCCCCAGCCCCGGGAAGCCTGTCATATTCTGATGGGGAAGGGGCTGAGTGGCTGCCAAATCCGCTAATCTGATCGCTGGGTTCCTCTTGCTTAAAGGGGGCTCCATAACTACTCTGCCAAGTCCATCCACACTCACCACACCACCATCATCTAAAACATTAGGAAATAAGAATATGACGCTCTCTAACTTGTTTTTTTTTTTTTTTTTGTTGTTGTTGTTTTTTTGTTTTTTTTTTGTCCCGCTTCTAACTCCGCTTGCTCCTTTTCCCACTTCTGTCCTCAAGCGATTGGCAGAACATACAACAGTTGGAGGACACAGTGGGGAATACAGTTTAGAAATGGCGCTGCGGGTATTGGACGGATCGCTGTGACTGGCAGTTAAGAGGACGAGGCGATTGGCTGCGGTTCAGCAGGGGCTCAGCAGGGTTCCGCCCCCTCACCCGCTCCAGCGCCGTGGACTCCAAAAAAAGTTGGACTCACAAAGTTACCAGCAGATCTGTTTGTTCGGCCACACTGTTTACCGGTGTCGGTGCGTGTGCGTGAGACGTCATTATATCCTAAATTGCTTTTCTTTTTCGTTTGCTTTTCACTCACTATTGTTTACAAGCTTATCCCCGAAAAATTAACCCTCGAGATATTGGTTGTGTAAACAAATGGTTAAAAATTTGAAATGGAAATACTCGATTTTCTTTCGTCTAATATTCATTAAACTAATTGTGTTGTTTTAATTCATACAGGTTTTATTAGCATACGTAATTTCAACAAAACTTTGAATTAATTGTCAGGTAAACAGTTAACCAAGTGTGTGCTACTAATAGTTTCAATATGACCCATACAGTTTTTTTGTCAGTTACATTTATAGATATTTGATATTTTATAATTCCTTGTTGTATAAGTAATTCTAACGGTTCTCAATTACACATTTGTTCTTGATCCCTAATGTTAATTTATACGGACGCCATTCTGTTGAAGTATATGATATACACAAATAGTTAGAATTTGTTCATTTGGGCTATAGCTATAGCTTCACACAAATAATAGTCCAATATTTGAATTGTAAAAGCAAAAAATAATTGATTTATAAATGTATTTTCAATTCATTTTATGACTGAACAAAAAAGCCTCCAAAAAAAAAACCTTGCCAGCTTTCCAGCGTGGAAATGAAGAACGCGGAATTTCTCTGTGCAATAACAAAACCGACCGTGCTGAAGACATGCGTGGGGCAAAACGCAGTCTTATCATGTGCATTGTTATACACTGAATTGTTTGTAGAAGATTGCGCGATTTTGTCACTCTTTACGTGTGAAAAACAAATTTGAACAATAAATATATATTTTTTACTTCAAATTACAAATTAAATCCTACCAACAAAAAACGTTCGGACTTTAATGTGGCGGATCCCGCCCCTCCCAATGGCCCCTGTTCTCAGCAGGACTTGTATCTGTCATTGCTTTCATATGTCTTATTTCAAAGGCACCTTTGAAATCAATTTGTGTAGCCTGTCTGAAAGAAAAAAAAAAAAAACCACATTAATTAAAGACTTGTAACTTTACACGACTCTGCGAAAGCAAAAATGCAGACAGAAATGTGTGACCTGAAGTACTCTTCGCTTTATTGGACAATCCAGTCAAGGTTCACCCGGTCCTGTTTCATTCTAAAATGTACGCGGAGCTGTGTAGACGCCATGAGCCAATAAAACTCTTTACCCGACCCCAACACTGGGTGACATGTTTCGGCCGAATTAAATAAATTAATTGTTGGCCTACACTTCTCCAATGACGGCCTTGCCTTCCCTACATTAAATAACCCTTTAAATCCTGGAAGAATAGGCGACGCTGCTTTGCTTGTAGTTTGGAGACCAAGCGGACATAAAAAAAAAATAATTCAAATTATGATTTTATATATATATATATATATATATATATATATATATATATATATATATATATATATATATATATATATATATATATATATATCTCAGCATCTCAGTCTGCCTGTTTGTGTTTCCGTCCGTCCGTCCGTCCGTCCTCAGTCCTGTCTGCCTGTCTACCCGTCTGTCTGTCTGTCCGTCTGTCTAATAATTCTGCGTACGTACATACAGATAGATATAGACAAATACAGTAGAGTAGTACATACATAGTAGATCTCGACATATATTCAACCACCATTTAACTTATTTTAATTTATTTTTGTTTTCTTATTTCTCCCTTTCGAAATTTCTCATCGGCTGGGGCGATGTCTCTCGTGTTAGATTTTTATTTTTTATTTTTTTGTGTGTAATTTATTGATTTATTTTCAGAATGCCTTGTCATAAAAGGGATTATTTTACCAAAAGAGTCAGGAGGGCAACATATGTGGTCTTAACGGGTCAGAGGTCAGACATCCGTGAAACGCAAGGTCACGGAAAGCAGGCAAGTAAAGTTCCAACGTGTCAACATATTGATATTGTCAAACGATAATGAAGTGAAAAACGGTCTCACCTCACCCTGTTGGCCTCGGTTCAGGAATTTATGGACTGTAGTTACACACACACACACACACACACACACACACGCATTCATCATATCCCCTCACTTAACACGCTTACAGGGCAGTATTTTGGCATTCCCTTGCTATTAAAAAAGAAAACTATTATTTTGCCATTTTTTTCATTCTCTGTATTTTTTCATTGTTTATGCATGTGATATCTCATTGTGTGCGTCGGTCCCTGCGTGTAAAACCTGTTGAAACGCTGCTCTTTGGGTCTTTCTTCAAGGAGCAGAAGGGGAATTCAGAGCCATATGCCCCTCTGGACGATTGCGTTTTCTCTCCTTTATACTTTCCTTTTACTTTTTCTCCCTATCTCGGAAAGGGATCTATCTCTTTTTTTGGGGGGGTGGGGTGGGGGTGGGGGGGGGGGGTTGGGGTTGGGAGAAATAATAGAACTTCTTATGAGAGCCGGCAGACGTGACTTTGAACTTGGATCAGCTCCTGCGCGTCCTGCGGTGCGAGTTGAAATAGACTGGGAAGAATGGCTTCCCCACTTTGAGCGGACACGGACAGGCGAAGAAAACTCCAAAAACTTCTGCGCACGTCCAGCGGCCCAACTTCCCGCGTGCCTCCCGTCTGGGTCGCCGCACCGGAGAGAGCCGAGGCGGACGCGGGGAGGTCGGTTGGGACCGGCGGAGCTTGTGGGGCGGAGGAAAGTGTAAGTTAAACCTCCATTCACTTGGAATAAGACTCTGGGGTGACTTCCTGCACCTCCTTTTGAAATGGATTCATTTTTTTTATTTTATTATGTGAGCGTTGGATTAGCAGGAGGCGGCGCCAAACGTGTTCCTGTGCAGACAGATGACTTTTGTGTTATACTGTTTGGCTTTTTCCTTGCGTTTGGCTGACTGTAGTGCATGGATTTCAAAGATGTGGCCCCGTATGTATCAAATCCACTATCAGATAGCGCGCTTTTGGCTTGGAGCCATGGGGCAGTGGGCTTTTTCTATGGTAGGCCTATAGGACCTCTTAAAAAAATGAAATCCAAATGGTTGTTATTAATCGTATTTTTTTTTGTTATATTATATTCAAACATAAGTGTGGATTGACGAGATGGCTACTGATGGTGTATGATGTGTACATTGCTCTAGGCAATTTAGTCTTGAACAATAATATTCCAGTGTAGGATCAGGCGGAACCACATATTTTACTATGAAACCAGTACATAACAGATCATTTGTGGAGCCACAAGATGGTACCAATACCAAGAGAACGCATGTGTGGTTATTTCCAGTTCGATTTCCTTTCGGTGTGTTCTATTAGCCAATTCACCCAAATAACTATCAGGGGGAAACTTTTATTTTTAGTGTAAAAATCTTGTGCCTGGGTCGATGTGTTAAAGACGCTGGTCATGTCATTGCCATCATTGCATATCTCCCTGGTGTATACACACACACACACACACACACACGCACACGCACACGCACGCACACACACACACATATATACACACACAGTAGATATGCTGCGTAACCTCGATTCTCTCTTTTTTTTTTGCTGTCTCTGTAAAAGTGAATGCCCAGTTAAATATGGTTTTGTGAAATGGAACCTCTTGACCACAGGCTGTTCTGCCTATCCTAAATATCTGCCATGCGTAAAAGTGGTGGACACGTGCTTTGTGCCACTTCAGATGATTTATTTATCTACGTCGGAGAACAGATTTCACCTCCTGAGGTTTGCGTGTGGGGTCAAAATAAAGCGGCGTGCGCCGGGATTTTGCCATCTCCAGGTTTGGCCAAAACACAAAAAAGAAACGGGCCCCGCGGTGTTTCACTGCGGCCAACACCCCGGTTTTCAAACGCCGGACACAGGTCTCCAATTGGTATTTTGACTGATATTTTTGACGTATCACCTACAAAAAATGTGTGTTTTTTATCAGCTCTGGTCCTCCCAAAAAAAAAAAAAAAAAAGCCCCCCGAAAATAAATCCCTGCTCTGTGGGGAAAAAAAAAAAAAAAAAAAAAAGGAGGCGGTAATAATTATTAGTGGAAAATGGCGATCCGCTATTAGGCGCCAAAGCGGCGAGCGCCATTGGAGGGGCGCGTGGGATTGATGAGGCGCGGCGGCCAATGGGAGCGCGCCGAACGAGCGCACGGGCTCCAGTTAAAGGGGGCGGAAGAGGAGGGAGCGCCAGTCCACGGAGGAACGGGGACCCTCCGCGATAAAAACACAGAGAAATAAAACCACTCCGCGGCGACAGCAACGCCGGGACGATCCTCGGACGCGAAGGACACCCAGAAAGATAATTGTCCGACTGTTATTCGCGTGACTCTCAAAGCAAAGACAACAACAAAAAAAAAAAAAAAAAAGAGAGAGAAAAGAGAAAAGAGAAAGAAAGAACCACAACAATTAAAGTCACGGTTTCCAAGAGGAAAAGGGAAGAAGAAGCAAAAAGAGGGAAACTCTCCGTTACGTTTGGGATTTTTCAGTCCTAACTCACCACAGCGAGCGGTTTCGGGTCGCTGCTGTGTTATTATTTTTTATTTTTTATTTTATTATTATAATTTTTTTTTTTTTTTTTTGCGTGAGCGGATCGCCGTGGTGACCACGTGTCTGGTATGGTGTTTCCAAGGTTTGGAAGTTGAATCTGTGCGTGGCAGAATTAACATTTTATTTTTTTATTTTTTTTTTATTATTGTCCTTCGTATTCTCTGCTATTGCCTTAAAGCGAACGAACGAAGATAAAAAAAAAATCAACAACAACAAAACCAAACAAACAAAAAAAAACAAAAAACAGCAATAACTCGCTCGTTCGAAATGTTACTGGACGCTGGTCACCAGTTCCCCGGGCTGGGGGTCGGCTCGTTCGCCCGGCACCACTCGGCGACCGACATGCAGGACAGAGACTTGAGTTTGGCGCAGAACAGCTTCGTGGACTCCGCGCACATGGGCGCGTTTAAGTTGAACCACGACCTGTCCCCGGGACAGAGCTCAGCCTTCAGCGCCCAGGCGCCGGGCTACCCCGCCGCGGCTCTGGCGGGCCACGCCGCCCACGTCACCTCGTACGCCAGCTCCCCGTTCAACTCCACCAGGGACTTTCTCTTTCGCAGCCGCGGCTTCGGAGAGTCCTCCCCGGCGAGTGGCCAGCACACTATTTTCGGCCCCACGACGGGGTCCCTCCATCACTCCCACTCAGACAGCCAGGGCCACATTCTGTTCCCCGGGATCCACGACCAGCATGGCTCCCACGGATCCCCGAACGTGCTCAACGGGCAAATGCGGCTCGGACTACCGGGGGAGGTGTTCGGACGGTCCGACCAGTACCACCAGGTCTCCAGCCCGAGGACCGACCCGTACTCCGCGGCGCAGCTCCACAACCAGTACGGCTCCATGAACATGAACATGGGGATGAACATGGCAGCGCACCACCACCACCCGGGCGCCTTCTTCCGATACATGCGGCAGCAGTGCATCAAGCAGGAGCTGATCTGCAAGTGGGTCGACCCCGAGCAGCTGAACAACCCCAAAAAGTGCTGCAACAAAACTTTCAGCACCATGCACGAGTTGGTCACGCACGTCTCCGTGGAGCACGTCGGCGGCCCCGAGCAGAGCAACCACGTCTGCTTCTGGGAGGAGTGCACCCGGGAGAGCAAGCCGTTCAAGGCCAAATACAAGCTGGTCAACCACATCAGGGTGCACACCGGGGAGAAGCCCTTCCCGTGCCCGTTCCCCGGCTGCGGGAAGGTGTTCGCGCGGTCGGAAAACCTCAAGATCCACAAGAGGACGCACACAGGTAATAACGTCCCTCCGGCCGGTCCCCGCCACTGCTTTTACATGCGGACGAAGCGGTTTATGCCCGAATGCATGCGCGTTTATTGCATGCGCCGTTATTTTCCAGAGTACAAGGGGGGCTGTTGATGCTGTGAAGCTAGATTTGAGTAAAAAAAAAAAAGAAACAAAGAGTTTGTACCCTGCAAGACCATAGCGGGTTCTTAAAAGTACACTCAGTTGTGCGGGCGCTCGTTTCACCCGCGACAACATGTTTTGTTTAATTCGCGGGAGCCGCGGCGCTTTGCGTGTTTGTGCAACATTATGTAACGCAGTGTGTGGAGGTTCTGTGTTCCGCAAACTTAAAAAAAAATGGGTCAAAGGCGACATGAGGGCTCCCCTGCTCTAGTAGTAAATCTCATCAATTGGTTTAATGTTTACGCGACACTGCGCTTTTAGAATCCATGCCGCTCCCTCTTTTTTAAACATCGATTTTACCACTTTGGCCATTGAGAAATGCTCTACATTTATTTTATTTATCGATTGCATTTTTTTTTTTCTGTGCGTGTTGTTTGGAAGTTTCTCTCATGTTGCCTTGTTTTGTTCCTGCCTGCACGCATTTAACAGCAGCACTACAGCCTCTGCGTGTGGAGTTACCTTTTGTTGTTTTCCTGTGATAGTGACAAAAGGTGCTCCTGGGCCTTTTGCATTTGAATTATTTTGTGGGGATATTGTGCCATCAACCTGGGCAGATGCTAATTCGATTTTTATTGTTTTCCAGCAAATGGTGCGCCTTTTGTAGGCCTGCTGCCAAGGGGCCTTGTTACTTGTCTCTTAAAAAAAACGATCTAGTGAGTCAAGGAGAAGCAGTTATTTTATTTTAGTTATAACATCTTTTAATGTTAAACCAAACAAATATTTGAAATCACCGATACAAATAAAAATGGGGGTATTTATTATTCAAGTCGTACTACTCAGCCAGGAATAATTTAAAAAAAAAGTGTTTGACCTGACTTGACATGTGCCGTTATTTATAATTTGTTCTGGTTTTTATTTCCTCTTGTTTTGCAGGGGAGAAACCGTTCCAGTGTGAGTTTGATGGCTGTGACAGAAGGTTTGCAAACAGCAGCGACAGAAAGAAACACATGCACGTCCACACGTCGGACAAACCGTACCTCTGCAAAATGTGTGACAAGTCCTACACCCATCCCAGCTCCCTGCGCAAACACATGAAGGTGAATATCCAGTGTGTGTGTTTGTGTGTGTGTGTTTGTATGTGTGTGTTTGTGTGTGTGTGTGTGTGTTTGTGTGTACTACTAGTATATAGAAAATACGTTCTTGTTTTGAAACAAATATACATTATTGCTTGGGATCTAATTTACATTACATTGTTATTACCTATGCAATACATTGTTAGTACACATCCATTACATTTACATTAGTAAACAGTATTATATAATATAGTAGTTGATGATGATAGTGGCTCCTCTTGCAAATGAATCATCATTTTAGTCAATTACACTTTTGAGGTGCTCTATAAATGTATTTAGTTTCTTTGCACAAGTTAATGTCCACATGGATACTAAACTATGTGTTGTTTTTTTTTGCAGGTCCACGAAGCCTCCTCAACAGCGTCCGACTCGTCCCCAGCAGCGAGCTCTGGCTACGAGTCGTCCACGCCTCCGGGCCTGGTGTCCCCCTCCACCGACACCCAGAGCAACAACAATCTGTCCCCAGCCTCGGCTGTGCACAACCCCACCAGCCACAGTGGCCTATCCTCCAATTTCAGTGAATGGTATGTTTAGGACTAACACCGAAGCGAAACAGACTAGTCGTTTCCATTGCACTGGGGCCAACCAAGACAGAGGAGATTGGGACACAATGTGCTCACCAAGAGACATACACACACATACAGAAACATTTTTGGAAAATTATTTGCATTCACCAGGGAAGATGACAATTGAGGAAAATATGTATTATAGTCCATGTGTATTCGCTATTGTATATAATTACACTGATGTCCTCTTTCCCATTGGCTGTGATAGAACCTGTTCGTCTTTGGTGTATAGATGTTCCTTTTATGGTAGCTATTTCTCTAACTGGACTTTTAGTGCACATACTACATTAAAAAATTGTATCATAATGTTGAATATTGTGATCTTAAGGCAAATTGATTGTACTATACTAAACATCTATGAACTGGAAAGAGTGCCAAAGTAACATTTAACTCAAACAGACCACAATATTTTGCTTGTGAATGTATATTTAGTTTGCTGGGCTTAACTTGTGACGTTTCGTGCTTTGCAAGTTTGAATTGTGAAATACTATCTGGAGGATCGTGAGGAAAATAAACGTTGTGTCGTTGGATTTTCTGTAACACTTCCTTTTGTAAATATCAGCTGCCATATTTATCCATTTGTAATTAAATTATGGTATTTACTTCCTACAGATGAAACAATATTTATAAAGAATGTTTCTTTACTATAAATATGTACAATGACGAGCTTAACATGGGCAGTTGTTTTGTTATGTGTTTTTGTTCAAAGTTTTAAGAGGTGTTTTCTTCCTTATTGTGATAAGAATTTTACTTCAAACGGATATAATAAAATGTGTTGCAAGTGCAGAATACCTCTAGTTTCCATATCTTACTTGTTCGTTTATCATAATACGCAACAGTGTTTTTGGTCATGTGTTTGGCTGTATAGCCTGTTGATTAAAAAATATATATATTTGAGCATCTTAATTTAAAATCCAAATTGTGATTGATTTCTTAATATTTTAGAATGATATATACTGGTTTTGAAGCCGTAATGGACCTGAAGCCTCCTACTGAAAGGGCTTTCTGTTAAAACCTCGATATCAAAACAACAACACCCTCGTTGCGTTCATCTCAAATTACCGCATCCAACAGCATATACATTTAGACAAGTTAACCTGAAACTCCATACTCGGCACATTTGAAATAGTTCCCTTACCCAGAGCCTGTCACTTTGGAGCGGATCAGACGTGAACTTGAACTTGGTTTCGGCTTGGTGGTCTGTGTTTGGTGAAGGGAGGCTTGGAAAATGGAAACGCAGGCACCAGGAAGCTGCATGTGTGGTTGATATGAGATATGAGAGGTGTGTGTGTGTGTGTGTGGGTGTGTGTGTGTGTGTGTGTGTGTGTGTGTGTGTGCGTGTGTGTGTGTGGCCCTATTATTAACCTTAAAAAATATGAGAAGTCTCATTTTGGAGCTAAATGCAAAGTTAGGGCTGCAAACTCAAACTCTGATGGTGACGATTTTTTCCGAGGTTTTCAAAATTGAGAACAGGGTATAGGGGCCTGGTTGATAATAATAGTGATAATAATAATAATGTAAATAATAATGATAATACGTTTACATTGTGAGGATGGGGCTGATGGCGAGTATGTGTTTGTGGTGTCCTTGGTGTGTGTGTGTGTGTGTGTGTGTGTGTGTGTGTGTGTGTGTGTGTGTGTTCCCCAGGGGGGAAATTCATTATATGAAGCTTCTTTATTGCCTTTTCTATTTATCATCTTGTTTTAAAAGACTTGCTGACACATGCCCTGCGCCATAGCAAATTTTAAACCTTTATTCACAGATCCTTAAAATCTTCAGATCATTTAACACTTTTATGCCAAATAATTTTCCTAGGGGTAGAACAGATGGAAGGAACTTTCTACCGCCTGGCCCAGGCTGGGAGCGGAATATCAGCCTGGAAAATGCCGCAGGACCGCGGGGTTCTAATAAAATAAAACGGTTGTGGCGGAAAAAAAAAAAAAAAAAAAAAAGGCCGAGACAGTAACTGGTGCACGGCCGCGTCCCGCGGTATTTGCCGCTCGGACGCGGGTGGACAAGACGCGGGTGGATTGCCGCGGAAGGGCGGCGGCCCTACACCGGGGCGTGCCGCGCGGGTCGGCGGAAGGTTTCTCACGGCACGGGGCTCGGAGCGGTGACCGCCCCGCCGGGGTCACGTGACCCGCGGAGAGAGCGGGAAAGGTCGGCGTCACGTCGCTCCCTCTCCGGCGCGCGCCGCTGTGATATCGATCCGGAGGAGGAGGTGGAGGGTGGAGGGTGGAGGGTGGAGAGGAGGAGGAGGTGGAGGAGGTGGAGGGTGGAGAGGAGGAGGAGGAGGAGGAGGTGGAGGGTGGAGAGGAGGAGGAGGAGGAGGAGGTGGAGGGTGGAGAGGAGGAGGAGGAGGAGGAGGAGGAGGTGGCGGGTGAAGAGGAGGAGGATGAAGAGGAGGAGGAGGAGGAGGTGGCGGGTGAAGAGGAGGAGGAGGAGGTGGAGGATGAAGAGGAGGTGGAGGAGGAGGATGGAGGCCTCGGCGGGCCTTACGGGAACGTATAGCAGTTCGGTGCGTGCGGCCAGGTATGTCAGCGCTGACACAGAGTGGGCTCGAGTGACTGTCGCCGCGACCGGGACACGCGTGAAGTGACGCGTTTTTTGTTTATTTTCCCTCCATTTGTTTCTCACGCGGCTCTGGCTCCTTTCGAGAGCGCGAGCGCGGCCAGGCCGTCGCCCCGGCGGTCGCGTCGAGGACACGCCCACGTGACGTCAGCGCCGTGGTTCCGCGTGTCGAGTGGGTCCGTGCGCGTTCGCCCCCAGTTGTTAATAGCGGAGAATTTTATTATGTGCCAATAACCTAATAAAGTTAGGACCGTATTTCTATTGCCGCGCAATTGTTCGTCCTCCATGCGCCCCTTTTCGCCACGGGTTTTCTGGGGCACAACGTTTGATAAATATGAAAATATAATTATTATTCCAAGAAGTGTTTGATGAGAAACACATTGCATCTCTTCGTATATTCGTCTATTAACATATAACAAACAGATGAATGCATACACTTGCGTTCATTCGATTGCGTTTAGTTAATTTAGATGAAATGAAGGAATACAATTAGTCTAATGAGGCATATTTGTACTGTAAATACATTTTTTTTTTTTTTTAAATTTTCTTTGTTTCTTAGTCGGTCAACGATAAACTGCACACGCGCCCACGCACGCACGCACGCACGCACAACCCCCCCCCCCCCCACACACACACACACACACGCACGCACGCACGCACGCACACAAGGAGTGACGCTCAGCCGCTCGCACACTTACGCACGCGCCCACGGCTCGATCGTGCGCTCGCTCACTGGCACGCGCACGCGCACGCGCACGCCCCAAAACGTACAACGAATAACGCGAATATAATTATATGTAAAACACATTTGGAGAGAGCAGTAAAGTTCGCTGAATAACAACAAAACAACAGGGCAGGTATTTATATATTCATCAATACAGACGTTGTATCAACTTGCATTTAACAGTAAAACATAAATGTGTAAAAGCTGGAGGTTGTTGGGCCGAATAAAACACAGACGTTGTATCAGCGACCTGCACCGTTTATTCTCACAGCTTTTTAGTGATGAAAAAGTTTTGAAAGCTAGAAAATAGTCGTGGTGAGGTGTGTTCTGAAATATGACCGTGTGATATACATTAATTAAAAAAAAATATATGAAGTGACTGGAAACGCACCAAAAGGCGCTTCGCATACTTTGGATCCTAGAAGCTAAATAAAGCCGAACTACATCGATATAATTGCAATTTATCCCTGATCCTCGTTTGTCAATATTTTAACTGGTTCAAACCGGGCAGGTCGAGGTTGGTGCGCTTTCAAAACAAAAAAATTCAAGCTTGTATTGTTGATGTATTGACTTAAAAATATAATTTATCAACTACAAAAAGGGAAATAAATGTTTTGTTATTGTTATTATTGTTGTTGTTGTTGTTGTTGTTGTTATAATTGCATTGCTTACGCATCATTTATTGTGTTATAAATGCATTGGCCTGCTCGTTCGGAGGGCGGAATAACCGGCATATATACATATATATTTTTTAAGAATTGTTGTTAAACTCGTGAAAGTAACGGGACTTAGTTTATAGCGAAACAAAATAAGTTTACAACATTTTTGGAAAACTTATTTGGTTAGATGACGATTGAAATATTACCTTTATTTACCACCATAACACCATTTATGGGGCTGATGACGCAATTTAATGTGTAACTATACTTTCGTATTTAAGGTCGTTACTTTCCAAGTCAGGAATATATTTAAAAATATTTAAAATTATTTATGAATAATTATGCTTCAAAAATCCACTAAATAAAGTAGTCTTGAAATGAATATGAAAGTGTCTGGATGTTGAATTGTTATAATTTCAATGTCCAACATGAAAATCGTCAGAAGAAACTAGGTAGACCCATCACAGTTCAGTGTTTACATTAATATTATGAACTTACGGTTAATATAGAACCGCACACACCTCTATAAGCCTGTGTCACTGAAAAACACCTCAATTAATTAATTAATTAAACTGGGTTTTATGATCTGTAATTTCGTTTTATATCAATTATGGTGATAGCTATTGAGGATTCCTATATAGAGCCTCAAACATATGATGTGATATAGCACTTGTAAACAATTGGTATAGTCCATGATTCAAGGGGGGCCTAGACTTTGTTTAATAATTTTGTATAGAAATGAACTTGCAAAGTGAGTCTTCTGAATGCTTATGCAATTGTGCATCTACAGTATGTGATAGGTATTATGTTGAGTAATGTACTAGGACACACGAGCAAACACAATTAATTACTAATCACACTAATCGCACCCCCAAAAAAATAACACTACCTGCCATGTTATATGCCACATTTCTTTCTTTCTTTCTTTCTTTCTTTCTTTCTTTCTTTCTTTCTTTCTTTCCCTCCCACCCTCCCCCTGTGTGTATGTTTGCATGGGAGTCTATGTACAGTCTTTCCTGTGCAGCAGCCGCCGCCACGGCTCTTTCATGTGAGCCCAGTGGTCGCCTTTCTCACACAGATGAATGTGTTTTCGGTGAAAGAGCCGGAATGGCTGTCACTTGTGCTGGCACAGAGGAGAAACAAACAGAACCCCCCACCCCCCACACCGCCCCAACTCCTGTAAGGAAACCGGCTGCAGGCACCTCCCATCGGACACAACTCCACAGAGTCAGCGGCACAAATAGCCTCCAAAAGCTGAACACTCTCCCTTTCATGCAGGAGAGCTTGGCAGACCTCGTCCACTTTACGGGGACATGGGAACACAAAGTGGAGAGGTGCAGAGTAAATGGCGTAGGCTACTTGAGATTTCTGTCTGAGGTTTTGTTATTGTTGTGTGTGTGTGTGCTCCCACCCCCAACCCCAGCCCCCCCCCAGAAAAAAAATCAAAAGAATCCAACTAATCCCCCAAAAAACGACCCTCTCCCCTGCTGGTGGTCTGCAGTCAGGTGGTTGTTTTGGCATCTGCACGACACCTGCCAATTATGCTTATTTGCAAAGATGGCGATCAGGTTGTCAAAATGATACGATTCCAGGAAATTCTTTCTGCCACGGCCAGGGAAACACACAGCTTGTCCTAAAAACGAT
>NC_137210.1:11458536-11468536 GCF_960531495.2 Zeus faber | reverse complement strand
GTCAGTGAACGCATCGACAGGCCGTCAGTTAGCACCCGACGCATGTCAATCTCCTCTCTTACACGACTGTTAGAACCAGATAACCTATATATGAGCTGCTCATACAAGCCGTGCTGACTGGAAATGCTGGGTAGTATTTGCATTTGACTGCCGTATTGATTGTTAGTGTAATTAGGTCTTTGGCTTGTATTCTAACTATAGCTATAGCTATACACAGATCCGCCACAACATTAAAACCACCTCCCTAATATTGTGTAGCCCCCCCGTGCCACCAAAACAGCTCTGACCCATGGAGGCATGGACTCCACAAGACCATGTAGAAGAAAACGTGCTTCATCAGACCAGGCCTCCTTCTTCCATTGCTCCATGGTCCAGTGCTGACGCTCACATGCCCATTGTAGGCACTTTTGGTGGTGGACATGAACACCATCAGCATGAACACTCTGACTGCTCTGTGGTTACGCAGCCCCAAACTCAACAAGCTGTGATGCACTGTGTGTTCTGACACCTTTCTATCATAGCAGCATTATTTTTTTCAGCAATTTGTGCTCCAGAAGCTCTTCTGTGGGATCGGACATCAATGAGCCATAGGTGACCATGACCCTGTCCCCGGTTCACCGGCTGTCCTTCCTTGGACCACTTCTGGTAGGTACTAACCACTGCAGACCGGGAACACCCCACAAGACCTGCTGTTTTAGAGATGCTC
This sequence comes from Zeus faber, assembly GCF_960531495.2. NCBI lineage: Eukaryota > Metazoa > Chordata > Actinopteri > Zeiformes > Zeidae > Zeus > Zeus faber. Next base: position 11,467,830 of record NC_137210.1, on the reverse strand, counting down.
TGACCCAGTCGTCTAGCCATCACAACTTGGTCCTTGTCAAAGTGGCTCAGATCCTTACGCTTGCCCATTTTTCCTGCCTCCAAAACATCAACTTCAAGAACTGACTGTTCACTCGCCGCCTAATACATCCCACCCCTTGACAGGTGCCATTGGAACAAGATGATCAGTGTTATTCACTTCACCTGTCAGCGGTTTTAATGTTGTGGCTGATGGGCGTATACCTATAGTGTATAGGGTTACCACGGTTGAGCTGGGGTTAGGGTAAAGCCTGCTTTATAGTCCCCCCAACAGTAGTGTTGTTAAGTGCGCATCATAAATTACATGATTGAGGTGCTTGCGACAGTGTCTCATGGCGATTTTGCGTGAGGCCGCGTACCTCCAAAATGTTGTAACTCGCGCTTCAGGTAATTCAAGATGGACGTGTTCCGAGGAAGGTTGTGCGAAGAGGTCCACAGGTACAATCTGTACGTGCGTATCCATGCATGACCACAAAAATATCCAGATGGTGCTGAATACATGGAAGGAGATAGCGCTGTCTCCATCTAAAGATTTGGACTATTTTAATACCTCCGGACTTATCTGTAACGTTTACACCGACAATGTGCACAAACTCACGACTGAAAAAACCCTGCACGGACCACAGTGAATATACATACATACATTTACCACTTTCTATTTAAATATTACTGCTCTTTTCTAGTTCTTCAGATCCTTCCCTCGGGACTTCTTTGTAGTGTTTACAGCAGTTCTTTTAGTTTCCCCTGGTGGTTTGTGCACAGCGTCTTTGAGGAGGATGTCACCACGGTATCTACACAGCAACGTGTGAACTATGATGCTCGTGCTCTCTGGTAGTGCATGCGCCATGATCCGCACGCTTGTGGCGACTATAAGAGAGCCTGTAGGGTTAGGGTTAGGGTTAGTAACCGCTTGTGGTGGTAAGTAGTACTGTAAAAGTATGGATGGACCAATAGGGGAATTTATTTCTACTTCCTGTTGTAATATAATATAATTTTTTCAAATGAAGAAACGCTAAGGCAGGACACAATGCAGACGGTCACTCGCAACCTTCATGAATTTCTGGTTTCTGGTTTAGAATTCCCCAAACAGTGTTGTTAGCCCCTCAGTGTTAGTTAATCCCCACTATTTGGCCCCGGAATGTAATATCAACCCTCTTGAAGGAAGCATCTTCCAAAGTAAACACAGGACTGTGCCGACAAAAGTTGTCGACTGCTGGAGCTTCATCAAACAAGCCATTAAACCGAGTAGGTGGTGATGTTGGATTTGAATGTGACAAAACTTCTGAGAAAACAGTAATATGAATCATCGGGAAAAGTCCCTTTTCATTGATAGAATCTCAGTGGCATCACAGTGTTGACTTCAAAATGAAAATTAAAATAAATAAATACATAATAACCAGTTCTTGCATGAAAACCAACAAGCAGGAAAATTTGTTGTGTAACAGTTTGGGAGTTAATTTTCAACATTTTAAGTCCAACTTCTGGTGGGCATTTTTGTCATCTTACTATTGTCAAGTTCTTGCATGTATTTTTTGAAGTATCCATATTTATCTGGCTCGACACGAACACAAATGCAGCGGCAAGTTGCATGGCATCGCGTGCTGCTCCTTCGGTTCTCCGCTGACATCCCTTCCTGTATCCTGATTTTTTACCAGCCCCCCATTTGGCCCACTTGCAAAGGAGGCGTTGATAGGTTCCAGGGTGCTGGGTGCTCTGTTTCAGGGGTGTTTTCTAAGTTTACTTCCCACCCAGAGTCTCCCGAGTCTGGGGGAGCCACCCCCACCCCCTCCCCTCCCCATCTCTCCCTCAAATCCCCCGTCTCCTGGTCCAGGAGTACCGTGGGGGAGCCCCCCATCCCACCACCACTTAACAAATAAATCACACGCGCTGCTGACAGCTGCTTGAACGGTGAAGCAGGAGGATGGGGGATCAGTATTCATGACAGATATCTCCATGTTTTTTGGGTGGGGGTGGGGGTGTGTGTGTGGGGGGGGGGGGGGCTCCTTTGAAGCAAAACCAGGTAGCTCATAAATGCAGACTCGTGCTGAATGCGATGTGAAAATCCCCCTAAGTGCAAAATATTTGCGAAGTGTCATCTTCGGCGTTTGATAACGGACGCGCCGGGGCCCGCGTTGCGTGAGACGCGGCTCGTCGAGATTTATTTTCCGCGACAGCCTCAACGGAAACCTTTTATTTCGGGGGGGGTTTCCGCGCCCTCCCTGCACTCGAGGAAGGCGCTCCACAAGCGCAACCCCTTCCTCCACGCTGCCACGTCGGAGCGGAAAGGCGGCCGGGGCAGGCTGGTGTGAAGCTAAGGATGGAATTACCAATGCATTAAGGCGCTTCCCTTTGGGAGCAGGGACCTAATCAGCTGGCTGAGGTGGCAGGGCCCTGGGCCAGTGGAGAATTATGACGATTATGACATGTTAGCACATGTCGGAGGGTGGAGTGGACGGACAGACGATGAGTTCATCAACGGCTGGATTAGCCCGCTCCCATGCTGCTCCGTAACTACCACCCGGCCCGGGCTACGTCCCTGTGCTCAATGGCCTCTCATTAGCGCAGAGGGGAGAGTAATGGCCTGTGTATATATAGGTCCCCCCCCCCCCCCACCCCCCCCATCTGAATAATTTAACCATGAAGAAAATCGCAGTAAAGCAATCGCTGGAGGAAAATATATTGTCAATGTTTGGTTTTAACTCGGCTGCTCAAACTGGAGGATTAGACATTTTGTGTTCAGTGCACTTGGAGGTTGGAGGGATTTTTTAAAGGAAGGGTCGAAGCGTCGCCCTCCGAACCTCCGTGAAAGAACTTCCGTGAACCCCTTTCGCAACAATGGAAAAAGGAGAAAGCCATTTTTTTTTTTCCGTTGTTCTCTCGGGTCACCTGTCAGGAAACGTGAAAGAAGACATCTCTCCTCGGCGCGCTTTGACTTTGTAATACGAGTTTCGCTCGGGGGGGAAAAAAAAAAAGAAGAAAGACGGCGACGGACACCTTTTCAGATAACCTTTTCGGATGAGAGTCATTTGGACGCGGCGTTTCAGGCTCGTCTGTCAAGGCATGTGTGAAAAGTTTTTTTCCGTGCTTTCCAACCTTACGTGACCCCGGAGTGTCATTTAGAAAAAAAACAAAAACTGCACAGTAAGCTGGTAGCCATGTCAGGCCGCAGTATGGGGTCCTTCCCCGTGCTATAATCCCAGCCATGGCCTTTAACCCGCCATGCTTCACCGTTCCCTCCACCGCTCTCCTTACTTTCACGACCTGACAGTGGAACATGGGAAAACAAACGGAGACCTTGAAAACCATAAGGCGTTGCTTGTTTGCCCTCTATGTACTGTTTTTATTTTTTTTTTATTTTATTCTTTTCTTTCACTCAGACGGCTTCATGGCCGCTGCTTTGTTAGTTTGTAGATCTGTTTGTGTGTCCGTGTGCGTACGCGGCAAACTTGGCTTTTCTGAATTTACATGTAGCCTGGGGATGATATTGATTTGCTGTTCGGTGAATCTGTCTCATCTCTGGTACCTGGCCTGGAGGTTTCTTTTTTTTTTTCTTTTTTTTGGCAGGCGATGTTTTCCCACCTGTCAGAAAGTCTGCGCGAGATATGAACACCGCCTGACATTAAAAGAACAAATCCGGATACATATTTGTTTTTTATTTTGTTATGGTCTAACGGCTCACTTTGCACGATACCAGGAGGCGTGCGTTTTTTCCCAAATCCCTCTCAAGGATGCCCGGGCTCATTTGTTTTCATATTTATTTTCCACGCAAAGCCTATTCCGGTCCAAATGGTTTGCGAATGGCCCGACGTCACATGAGAGGTCATTCTGATAATTGATTGTATGACTGTGATTGCATTTATTATTTACTGCCCTACCTATTTAACAACAACAACAGAACCTGGAATTGACATCTCACTCTCCCCCACCACCCGCCCCATCTCTCCTCCACTAATAAAGCCACGTTCCCTGCTGATGGAAAATTGTCAGTTTACCTCAAGCTACGGGGGGCCTGGCAATCAGTCCTTAAAAAAGCAGTGCCAGGTTAACCTGCTGTGATAGGGTTCTCCTATGGGGACGGCCCCGCCTCCCGCCCGGCACACGTGGAGGCGGGGTGGGGGTGTCTTCTCACGGATAAGGGACGTGTCTCCAGCATAATGGAGTTGTTACCGACCACTTCTGCCCAAACCAAACCATTTGGGTTGAGGGCCCGTTTTAGTGCTTCAAAATCATTTCGTAGCCCTCTGCGATTTCCCCCACCTTTAACCTTTGAGCTGACTTTGTAAAAAAAATTGCAAATGGCGGACGGCGGATTGATTTAATCTAGCAGGCTGATAGTGCGTAGCTCCTTGCAAACCTTTGTGCAGCGGGTTGGGAACTTATGGGCCCTTTTTACTTTTTCCATTCAAAAGTAAGACTATTAGTAATGACTATTACTAAAAAAGTGAGAGCGGTACTTCGGGGCGGGACTTCAATAAAAAAAAAGTAATATGTGTTTTCATTGAAATTCTATACAGCTAAAGCATTTTTCTTCCCTTTTTTCCCCAAGTAATTCAGTATTTTCGATTGTTTCGTGTGTGTGTGTGTGTGTGTGTGTGTGTGTGTGTGTGTGTGTGTGTGTGTGTGTGTGTGTGTGTGTGTGTGTGTGTGTGTGTGTGTGTGTGTGTGTGAGTGTGTGTGTGTGTGTGTGTGTGTGTGTGTGTGTGTGTGTGTGTGTGTGTGTGTGTGTGTGTGTGTGTCTGAGACCTGCACTTCTTCCTGGTGGCACCAAAAATAGCACTATTCATTAGAAACACAAAAGGAGGCTTTTGAGAATCAATCTCCCTCCATGGCAGAGAGGAACTGTTAATGGGACACTTACAGTATGGGGGTTCACAAGTCTGGGACAGGGATGCACGCAATAGGCATTCACTCATTTTTTACACCTCGCGCCAGCGACAAGGGCACGGCTGAATGTGGGGGGAATTGCCTTGCACGTTTAAGGCGGACGGTTAGGTTAGTAATTCGGGGGAGTAACTCGAGTACTTGGAGGCATTCTGATGGAAATGTTTTTTTTTTTTTTTTTAACCATCAGTGATGCTAAACAAGCCGCATGGCTGGAACTGGATGATTTGTGCCAGCCCTTTGTTCATGGCCATACATCGTAGCAGAATATTTACATTACAATACAATATGCATGGCCTAGGTGGGAAGACCCAATGGTGGCGGACGAGGGACATTTGTAAAGTTTAATTTTTATTCATGCACAGCCCAAATTTCCCCCCAGGTACAGATCAGGAAACGGGCAGCGTCAATCTGACCTCAGACGAGCGTCTTGGGGTTAAAGTCTGCGGTCAGCCTTGTGTTAGGAACCGACGTGTCATCTGCTGGCTAATTACGTGCTTCATGCAAAACCCGTTCCCATCGACTTGGCCATATTTGATTTAATGAAGTGAATTAATGAGACTGAATTGAATCTGGAAAATTGTTCGGATTAGTCAAGCGGCCAGTTTGCAATGTGTCACATTCTGCTTTGTTCCTTGTTGCTGTCCGCCCTCCTTCGACAATATCTTAGTTTTCACAACTTAATACATTTTCTTGAGGATTTGCAAAACAGGGAATGTTGTTTTTTTCCCTCTCACCCGTAAAATCATGAATATACAGTTCAATCTGTTTATTTTTCCACACTGTGTTCATTAGCGCCATTGTGAAGACAGTGTGTGTCCGCAGTGTGTTAGTGTGTGTGTGTGTGTGTGTGTGTGTCTGTGTGTGTGTGTGTGTGTGTGTGTGTGTGTGTGTGTGTGTGTGTATGGGTGCACATGTGCTTGTGCGTGGGTGTGTGTGTGTGTGTGTGTGTGTGTGTGGGTGTGTGTGTGTTTATCTGCTTGTGTGATTGAGAGGCTTTATATGCTCAGATCTATCTATCTATCTATCTATCTATCTATCTATCTATCTATCTATCTATCTATCTATCTATCTATCTATCTATCTATCTATCTATCTATCTATCTATCTATCTATCTATCTATCTATCTATCTATCTATCTATCTATCTATCTATCTATCTATGTCTGTCAGTCTGTCTGTCTGTCTGTCTATCATTTAAAATAATTATATGTACATACATTGACACATCCATCGATACGTACGTATGGTTTCAAACACTCAGAAATCAAGTGCTACTCCGAGTGAAATGGAGGAGGAAGAGAATGGAAGAAGGGTGATCATTTTAGCACGGTGGTGAGAAGGAAAACGCAGAGCAAGCGCTCCATGAAGCCTCAACAGGCCGCTGATCTGATGCAATTGGTGATGGTAATCCCAAAGAATGCCTCCCCCGTGTGCTGTTGTCTGTCACTTAATTAGCCTCTAGTTTTAACACCACATGGTCCTCAGGTGTATTTGTTTATTCTTGTGCTCCGCAGCGCGTGTGTGTGTGTGTTTTTGTGTGTGTGTGTGTGTGCGCGTGTGTGTGTGTGATTGACAGGCTTTATATGCTCACATCTATCTATCTATCTATCTATCTATCTATCTATCTATCTATCTATCTATCTATCTATCTATCTATCTATCTATCTATCTATCTATCTATCTATCTATCTATCTATCTATCTATCTATCTATTTATCTATCTATCTATCTATCTATCTATCTATCTATCTATCTGTCTGTCTGTCTGTCTGTCTGTCTGTCTGTCTGTCTGTCTGTCTGTCTGTCTGTCTACCTGCTTGGCCTTTGTATTGTTTTCATTGGTTTATTTTACTTTGTACTTGTACAAAGCACTTCAACATTTTATTGAACCTTATTGCATTGCAGTCGTTTGTAAATACTGTTTATTACATTCTACTTAGTGTATACAGTAAAGTATACAGAATATTAACTTTTTAACCTATATTTACATTTTACTGCATCTTCTGTAGGATCTGAAAGTCACAGACAACTTCAAAGTCTAATTCCTTGGATGTGTAGGCGTAGTTGGCCAATAAAGCCTGATTCTGAATTTACTGTCGGATTCTATAGGTGCCAAAAAGCAACTTACAGTTGAGAAAATTATATTGAGTGTAGTTTAATGCTGGCTATTTGTCAAATTCACAACGGATAAAAATGTGTTTTACATTGTCAAAAAAAGATGACATAACATCCCAAATAGACTCACGCCCTTTACACTCTACAGGTTTTTGAGTCGTACTATGCATTGATAAAAACATTTAACTTTCAAAAGTCAAATCAGAGTCTTGTAGGCGCCCGGCTCCTGTGTTTCTTCACTTCAGATTAATTGATGTTTAGCTCCTTTGGCTCCTGGCTCTAATTTGTTGAGGTAGGCTGACCTGATGCTGTGTTGGGATATTCATCCCATCCCTTTTAGTCAATCCATTTAATTATGCCGCTCTGCCCAGGGTGCCAGCGCAGGGTAGCATCTGAATGCTGCTTCTTCCTCGATCTGCATGTATAAACAATGTCAGCAGTCCGAGTCCGAGCGTGTTCCATGGCCTTTTGCATACGGAGCCTCCGGAGTGACGGTATGGACGTACGCACTCTGCATCCCCCCGTGTTTCTGTGTGTTTTTATTTGTTTGAGTGCGCGTCTCCGCGGGCGCGTGGAAAAAAAGAATGTCATCTGCGTGGCTCGGAGTGGTTTAAGTCGATCCATGTGTGGAAGTAGAGGGCGGCGGACCTCCTCCGCTCCACAACTCTGTTAATTAGCAGGAAACAGCAGCCGGTTGGGGATGCTGTGGAGAGGAGAGGAGTGTGTAACCATTAAAAGGCTCCCCTAGTACTTTTTAGATGTCATAAAACACATTGCTCTCACACTCATTAGTGACAAGTTTTTTTTTTCCCCTTATCTTCTCCGTCTTGCGTTAGCGTCTTTGGTGACATACAGTACGTGAGATCACAAAGACCTCTTCCTCCTCAGACGGTGTCACGCATCTGTCTGCGGTCCCGCTGTTCAGTTCTCTGCTAATGCCAGCGTTGGGCAAATCAAGCTTTGGTAATCTCCCATGATAGATTAAAAGGTTTTTTCAGGAGGGGGGTTACAATGGAAGCTGTGAATTACGTTTTGAAATCGAAGGATCCGCGATCCCTCTCATGGTGAGGACGGTCGGGTGGGTCCGTGCGGCGGACATGTTAGGTGGTCAGGAAAATGGCGGCGGCAGTTCAGTGGCTTACATTCGGAACCCCCCCCCCCCAAAATACAAAAAGCTTCTTGTGGGCGGCGTGCCGCAACATGGAAGCTGGAGAGGCGTAGGAGGAGCAGGGCGGAGGAGTGGAAGAGTGGAGGAGCAGAGGAGAAGAGCCCAAGCTGTGATTCTGAAAGGGCCCAGACTCAAGCTCTCGCTGCCGGCCAGCGGCTTACACATACCCCAGACTCGAAACCCTGGAAACGCAGAAGGGAGACGCGGAAGCGAAGAAAAGGGGAAGCCGGGAGAGAGAAAAGAGAGAGGGAGCGTGCGAGGGAGACAGAGAGAGCGACAGAGAGAGAGAGAGAGAGGGAGAGAGAGAGAGGGGGGGGGTGTTAGTTGAGAAAGAAATCACAAGCACTGACGAAGAGAGAAAAAAAACAAAACAGCAAAAGAAACGGATTGAATCACCAGAACCTCCGCATCAGCTTTCGGGCAAAGCGAGCTTGGTCGTGGAGAAGGGCAGAGGAGGAGTGGGTGGAGGGGTGGGAGGTTGGCAGGGGCGGCTGCTGCAGGTGACCCCGCGGTTCGAGAAAGAGAGAATGAGTGCAAGGGGAGAGCGGTGTGGGAAAAGGGAGTGATCTGTATAAGCAAGGGGAAGGCATACTGTGTGTCCGTGTGTGTGTGTGTGTGTGTGTGTGTGTGTGTGTGTGTGTGTGTGTGTGTGTGTGTGTGTGTGTGTGTGTGTGTGTGTGTGTGTGTGTGTTGTGGGGTTATTGCAGTGTAACAAAAAGTCCACGACACAAAATGACACGTGGGTTTACGGGGATGACACCTTCGCCTTCCCGGCGCTCACTGACCCGGGGTTTTACGACCAAGAGTCATTTACCAAAGAGGCCACGGGCGTTCCTCTGCATATGGAAAGCAATAGATTGTGGCACAATATTTCAATGCCGGAATAAATTATTTAACAATACGTAGGGTCTGTATGTGTGTGTGTGTGTGTGTGTGTGTGTGTGTGTGTGTGTGAGGTGGGGGTGGGGGCGGTGGTGGACAACAAAACCACGGCGGGTGGTATTTCGGCGCAAAAAAGAACCGCAGCCGACTTGTGTGTTCAGGGAGATTATGCTCCGTGGCCGCGGAAAAAGAAATGTTTCACTGTCTCCGCCTTTCATGTGGAGGATG
>NC_137210.1:11451036-11456036 GCF_960531495.2 Zeus faber | reverse complement strand
GACAGCTGTGTAGATGGACCTAACAGACGGACCCAACACAAGGCATTTATTGCAAAAGAAAAACCAAAACAGGGCAAATGTAAAGACACAAACTATGATGACCGCCTGTCAGGAGAATCATTAGCCACGAGCAGTAAACAATATCCCCCTTTGACGATGCGCCGGGGGCAGAAGTTGATCGGCTTAACACGTGCACATCCACGGCAAGAACAGCTCACGGTGCAGTGCACTGCCTACTATGATAACAGTATTAGCGCTTATTGACCAGATAGATGTCTTGAATAGTCTCTTGCCCACACATGAGTAGTCACTCACATCCGCATGCATTCACATGGACACGCACACACACACACACACACACACACACACACACACACACACACACACACACACACACACACACACACACACACACACACACACACACACACACACACACACAAGCAGCTCGCCGGCATCTGCAGAACCCCCCTGTGAGCCGAGGAGTGCCTGTGCCCCTGCGGTTCCTGGCCCTGCGGTATCATGCTGGGCAGATATTTCTTTTAGCTTGGATGACTCCTTGACATGGTGTTTATTTGGATTAGCAACTTGTTTCCATTCAAATCGATATCGGCGGGCAGGAGGAAGTGGGAAGAGGCGGGCAGGGCCGTCAAGACGGAGCAGCGATCAGATCAGCCCCGACGTGGAGGAACATGTGTGGACAGCGGCGGGCCGGAGCCGGAGGGGTGAAGGAGAGGACGGGACCCGGGTGGTAAGGCTGACAGAAATGGCTATTGAACGACACGGCGTACTATAAAATAAAATAAAAAGATGCGATTGCTTTTGCACTCAACAAGAAAAAATGTCGCATTTTTCCTCATCCCCTGGCCACAATAAGTTACAAAATGAGAAGAGGAACCCCGAGGTGAGGCCCGCTTGTCTCCCAACTGGTTTCCAAACAAAGGAAAATACGAGGAAACATTCAGAAGCTTCCTTTCTTTCATTCCTTCTCTCTGTTTTTTCTTTTTGTCATTTTGGAGGGGAAGAAACGGGAAAAAGAGGCTTGTTTTGGTCGCGGACCACTTAGCCCCCCCAGCACCGCTGAGGGAAAAGCTAATAAAATGTCATCAGAGTGAAATGAGAGTTAAGTGGAGGGGAAAGGGCTGAATATTCACATTCATTTGGCAGACAGCTGGGGGAGCGTGCTCACTCGTGGCTGCATTGATATGCATTGCATTATGCGCCCCCTCGCCCCTCTGCGTTGACAATCAACAGCTTTAACACCTTTATATTAATTTAATTAAAGGTGTGATTGTCAGGGTAAAAACTTAATTTGCACACACGTGCAAGCTCGTGCATGCTTGCCCCCACACACACACACACACACACGCGGGCGCACACGCACACACACACACACACACACACACACACACACACACACACACACACACACACACACACACACACACACACACACACACACACACACACACACACACACACACACACACACACACACACACACACACACACACACACACACACACACACACACACACACACATACAGTACATGCACAGATACAGCAACATTTTTTAATGGTTATTGTCAAAGGAGGCAGTACACTCAAACAGTACACTTTTTGTTATTTTTGCTTAATAAAAAGCAAAAATAACAAAAAGAAGGTTGTTTGGAGTTTGCGTGTTATGAAGTGTGTCCCACTTGTTCAGAACTTTCGCCAACAGCCCCCATCGCCGTCCATCGTTGGAGAAGGATAGGACAAAGGGTTTTCTCGAAGGGAGCTTTCTCCAGCACAGGGTGCCTCCTTCTATCAACAAACTTTGGGAGAGCTCCTTTCCTTGAAGGCCTTCGGGCTCTTCCTCCCCGCCAGGCTGCTGCCCCCAGGCACAGGGCTCAATGACCCCCACTTCCTCCTGGAAGGAAACCCCAACTTAACCTTGAGTGGCTTTTCCAGTGCCACATCTTCATCCCGGTTCCCGGGTCCCCGGCCACGTCGGACGGGGTGACGATGGGAAATTCACTGAGGTAAAAGGAGCGATGGGGTGGCAGGCCAAAGATAGATCCGTGTCCCGGAGGCAGGGTGTGGAGGGCACGGGCAAGAGACGCTTTTGGCGACGTGAGGGCGCCGAAGACGGAGGCTGAATTCACAGAGAAAGATTTGTTAAGGTCAAAAATACATTGTGGGAATAACCCAAGTATGTACGGACATGGTTCCGTCGGCGGAGCAAGAATGCGATTAAAGTGTGGTCCTTTTTCAGTAGAAGCCTGCCATCACTTCTTTGATCCGACAGATTTATTGATCGTTTGGAACCGATCAGTAAGACCGAGTGACTTTGCTTCAATCCCAAATAATATTTACAAAGCATTTCTTCTAATGGCACGAGGAGGAATGTCCATTTAAAAGGACCGAGAAGGCATATAGCTTAACTGCAATGCTTGAAGCTGAGGAGCGGTGTATCTTCTTTTTCATGGAAACTAATCAAGCGTCTACTTTTTTATATCTACTTTTGTCGGTCACTCTTCTAGCTCACTGCTTCCTGGTTAGGAATAGCAAAGCTTAGCATGCACATTACACATTACTATTACATTAAAAACACATTACTATTACGTTACAAACACATTTCACATTTCTATTACATTAAAAGCACATTACATATTACTATTACATTACAAACACATTACACATCCCTATTACATAAAAAATACATTACACATTACTATTACATTACAAACACATTACATATCCCTATTACATTAAAAATACATTACACATTACTATTACATTACAAACACATTACATATCCCTATTACATTAAAAATACATTACAAATTACTATAAAATTACACATAACTATTACATTAAAAACACATTACAAATTACTATTACATTACAAACACATTACACATAACTATTACATTACAAACATATTACACATTACTATCACATTATAAACACATTACACATTACTATTACATTTCATACACATTGCTATTACATTACAAACACATTTCACATTACTATTACATTAAAAACACATTACAAATTACTATTACATTACAAACACATTACACATTACTATTACATTACAAACACATTACACATTACTATTACACTACAAACACATTTCACATTACTATTACATTAAAAACACATTAAAAATTACTATTACATTACAAACACATTACACATTACTATTACATTACAAACACATTACACATTACTATTACATTAAAAACACATTACATATTACTATCAGAGAATTTAGTTGGGTAGGTACTTTGAGTACTAAATCCTCAAACTCTATTTATTGTATGTGTTTGTATGTGTTTGCCTATGTTGCTCTCTGCATAACGTGAGGGAGACCATGTCATCTGTCTGTCAGAGGCTTAGACTACGACTACTACGTTTTTTTTTTTCTGAGGATTTATCAAATTAATAATTGAAAATATTTGACCACCATGGAAAATATTCGACTGAGAAAATTTGACTGAAAGTGTGACTCTTTAGGGAGTGAACTGTTGTTTCATTTTGATTTTATTTAGTAATGCAAGTGAAACATTGAATAGGGCTTGTGCATATGAGGACTGGTGGAGCAACCTTGAGGGAAATGACCTTGGACCATGGAATATTTTGATTATATTCTGTTTGTAGAGGAAGAAAATACGTTATATTTGGTTCAATTTGACTTTGTTTTGCCGTATCCAAAAGATAAAAATAAAAAAATACCATTGCTATTACACCTTACATTCATTCTCGGTTGGATATGAGCCTTCCATGTCAGAATATATTTGAAAAATATGTAAAAAATTTCAACCTTCATTTATTTGTAGCTGTATTTGTTGTGTGGTTTCTGACATATTTATGCAAAGGTCGTTCTGGAACGATTTCTTGAATTGTTTTTTAGTTATCTTTTATTAATTCATTTATTTAATGGTGATAAATATTTGGTTGTATGTCTATGGACGTATGCTTTTGATTTGGACATTTGTCTCTATTCTGACCCAGTATACACTGCATACAGTATATGTTTTTTAGTTATTTATCCCACATAAACACACACACACACACACACACACGCACACACAACCTCCAGGGAACCCTCCCCTACGCTTCTCAATTCTCACCTTCTTCTACTTTCTGTCGTGTGCGTTTCATATGTCACATCATTCACATGTTACGCTTTACCTCAATTTGATGTGTGAGATGCAGTGGAACACAACCCCTAAACAATGCTCCCCCCTCCTCTCTCCCTTCCAGCCCCCCGCCCCCCGAACTCTCGTAAACATCTCACCTGCCATTGTAGCGCCCCCCCCCCCCCACACACACACACACACACACACTGATAGCCATTCTTCAAGGGACAAACAAAAGTCAAAAGAAAAAACTCCATATTTGGCTTCCAGCTCTCGTCCCACACCAGTTTCCAGCTGGCAGCCTAATGATTACCTCTAAACAGTAGGGAAAAAAAAAACAAAAAAAAAAACGCAGGAATTAATCCAAACCCCGTTCTTTTTTCCCTCCCCATTCTTCCTCCTCCGTTCCCTCCCTTCCTCTCTGCACCAGGTGAGCTCTGCCATCCGCCCCCGTCCCCCACTTTTTTTTTTTCTTCCCTCTTCTCTGTATTTATCCTTTTCTAAATTGTCCATTCTGGAGGACGGCGTTTCCTGTGGGTTTGCAAAAGCAGAGAGGTGAGCATGGAGAGAAGAACAATGCTCCCCTCTCCCCCCCTGAAGGAGCCTCATCTCTGGGATTGTAATGTAATGAGTGGCCCCTGAAACAAAAGGGGCCTGATGGGGCCCTCGCAGCTTTCTGGCACCCCAGGACCGCCGGCATTGTTATCGGGATCCCAAAGAGTGTTTGTGCACGGGGCACACACTTCTTCCCCAGCGCCTCACGCCTCGCCCAAAATGTGACGAGGAAAAGTGTAGATCACTACACAGGTAGTACGGAGAACGTGATTTATCAACATTAAAATACTCCCTCCTCATTCCTCACCCTA
>NC_137210.1:11443536-11446036 GCF_960531495.2 Zeus faber | reverse complement strand
GGAGCGAGAGAGAGAGAGAGAGAGAGAGAGAGAGGGAGAGAGAGGGAGATAGAGAGGGAGAGAGAGAGAGAGAGAGAGAGGGTGGATGTGTTCGAGGCGTGTCAGAGCGGTGTATGAAACAGCTTGATCAGATGGTTTCCAAGAAAAGCCGCTTTGATGTTAATGTTATTCGTGTGAACCCGGCGAGGTGCCGGAGCTCTCCACGAGAGGGGGTGGGGGTGGGTGGGGTCGTGGGGGTGGGCGGGGGTGGGGTGGTCGGGGTGGGGTGGGGACGACGTGAGCGATGTCTCAGTTATGTCGACGTCTCCCCGGCTCACTCCCCGAGCCCTGATTCGCGGGAGTGAAAAAATAAGTAAATCAATTAAGAAAGTGGAAAATACTGCAAACAAAAAAAAAAAAAAAAGAAGAAGATCCTCCCCAAATAAAACAAACAACAACAAGGTTTGGGGAGGAGTGTTTTCGGGGGGTGGGCTGAAGCTTTCTTTCCGTGTAATTGGACAATTAAAATGATATCGTTGCATCTTTCCGCCGTCTGTTTTGGAGGAGGAGTAAGAACTTGTAACGAATGCCGAACCTTCATCTGGATAAAGCTGTCGAATATATGGCTATTTAACTGTGTGTGTGTGTGTGTGTGTGTGTGTGTGCGTGCGTGCCTTCCTACATGTGTGTGGTAAACCGAGTGTGTTTTGTGGCTGATGTACGACACAGCGCTGCTAATGGAATTCGGTAGCAGATGAAAGACGTTGGCGGGACACCGCGGGTTACCGCAACTCTCAAACGGGCGGCTTCGGCGGCGGCCAATGAGAATCCCCCCCCCCCCCCCCCCCCTCACCAGAAAACCATGATGGAGCTATAAAACACACGTGGCCACTTTCCCCCTCTCGTCCCGGCCGGTCATCGTGACTGACCACTTCTCGTCCAAAAATGCGACACGATCAAGCTCCGGCGCGCCGACGGGAAATTGGTGCGATAAATGGAAATGGAGTAAAGCGGTGACGATGAGGGAAATCAAATCGTACGTTTATGTTTGATGAGGAAAAAATGAGATTGGCTGTGGAGCTTCCATTTCATTACCAACAAATCAAATTTTAAATTAATCAGACAAACAACTTTTGATGTTACCACTAAAATAAACACTGTGTGTCTGTGTGTGTGTGTGTGTGTGGTGTGTGTGTGTGTGTGTGTGTGTGTGTGTGTGTGTGTGTGTGTGTGTGTGTGTGTGTGCGCGTGTGCGCCTGTGTGTGTGTGTGTGTCTTATCTTGTCTTTTCTTATCTTGTAATCAGCGGCCCCACTTCCACGAGTGTGGTTGATAAGGTGGGCAGGTTTGTGCCGCATCTGTATGCCGGGGGTCTATTGTGTTGCAGAAGGAGATGTGGATGAGGGGAGAGAGAGAGAGAGAGAGAGGGGAGGGGAAAGCGCTGAGTTTGCCGGCTAACCCCCTGCTCCTTTCTGGAAATGGAGATGTTATTACATTAGCAGCTAAAAAGGGCTTATTCACAGTTAGTGCAGTTTAGGCATGCAAATGGGGGGATTTCAGTGTGCCGCGTAGCCCGGAGGTATAGGACAGAAAAGCACGGGAGATTTGCAAGGATTAGTTCCACAGGTTCCCCTTTATTATGGAAAGGAGCCGTTCTGAATGAAAGAGGGGGAAGGAAAGGTGAGCTGAGGAGAAGGAAGGGAGGTAGTGAGAGAATTCGGGAGGGACGTGTGTGTGTGTGTGTGTGTGTGTGTGTGTGTGTGTGTGCGTGCTCGTGTGTGTGATTCTTTTTTTCTTTTTTTCTTTTTACGTGAAAGCAGCAGCTCATTGGTAAATTATGTGAATGGTTTTTGACACCCTGACTCGAAGGATTTACACACGCGCACACGGAGGCGCTTATTTTTTTTCCCGTAGCAGCTGCCGAAAACAGTTGGTAAACGGTGCGTAACCCCGCGCTCGTCCTCTAGCGTGTGTCTCCGCGCGCGTGCTTTCCCTGTTTGTGTGCGAGGCTCGTCCCGAGAAACACCCGGAAAAAAAAGCACACGTATGATGATGAGGCGCATTTCTCAGCGCGGCGGAAGCGGAGGGGCGGCGACCCCGTCGGGATCGCTCGTCGGCGGACCGCGAGCGCGTCGCCGGCGACGTAGCGCCGCCATCTGATCCGCTCCCCTTGTAAAGTTAAAGCGTTCATTATCTCGGCACGAGGCGTGAGGTGTCACCTTCACCGGACCCGACACGCACACACACACACACACACACACACACACACACACACAAACAAACACATGCATGCACGCGGCGTCACACGCAGCCACTACTCAAACCATGGGAGATGAGACAGAGAGAAAGAAAGAAAGAGACGGAGAATTAATGGCCGATGGGAGCGCCAAGGTCAGCCTGGCTTGGGTTCGACAAACCCATCAAGGTGATGGGTCGTGTCCGACGGACGTATGCATGTCCATGCACGGACACACACCCACACCCACACACACACACACACACACACAGATGAGGAGGAGATT
>NC_137210.1:11436036-11438536 GCF_960531495.2 Zeus faber | reverse complement strand
GGAGGGCATAAGGGGGGTGGGGGGTGGGGGGTTCACTTGAACTTGTGGTGCGTGAACCGAGAATAAAAAGCGCCTTTGGAGGGTCACGTTCAAGGTCCTCCTTTTTACTTTTCCTCAACAAACAGCGGAGAGAAAGCGCTGGAGGCTCGCTCCAAGGAGGGCCGGCCCCGAGCCGGGGGCTCGGGGATCTGGAACGGGGGGCCCCAGCGCAGGCTGAGCTAACAACAGGAGAGGCCCCCGCTACCCCACCGCCTCCCCCTCCATCCTGGGCCCACACTCCTGCCTCTTCTCTGCGGCGATGCGAGCCAGAGTGGGGGGTGGATGTGTCTGAAGTTGGGCTACAACATTTTTTTCTTCCATTTTTTTTTTTTTTTTTTACACTTACAGAAGTAATCCTGAGCTGTAGTTGAGGCAAAGGGTGATTCATTTTTATTATGATCGTAATTTCAAATATCAATATCACACAAAATTGTTGATTGTGAATTAACCAGTGGGAGTTTTTGGGAGTCTCTGGGATTATTAATCATCATATTATTTTCTCCCCCGCCTTGTTTGGTGTGTGACAAAATTAGCACTTCCCAGAGAAGCAGGGGTTGCATTAGGATTCCCATATTCCCCCTCAATGCCGAAGTGTGAAAATATTGCACGGGCGGCTTCATTTCAACCGGTGCCAGAGGATGAAGCTATGCCCTCGCTCAGGTATCTCAGGGTGATTTAATTAAGGAGCCGGAGCGCTAAGACACGCGCGGCAATCTTAGCCGCCTGACGAGCGTTAATTATAGCTGAAATGTCATATCATTTACACGACACCTTCTTTTAAAATGAGTTGCAATTTGAGAGGAAATGAAAATTAATTTACTCATAATGATTTTTATGACGACACATGACACTGACAGGGTCTCAATTTAAAAATAACGGTTTGAATTCCGGGCAGCGTGAACACAGCTGGAACTTATTTATTTTCATTATTTATTTATATTTATTTATTTCTTATTTATTTGTCCCGGTTTTGGCATCCTTGATAATTTAGCCTGCACCAACTAATTTATAGATCACATTGTTTTGTGGAGGTGATGTATAGATCTATTAATTAAGCATATTGATTGCCACAGAGGCAACACGGAGTGTGGATTTTTAATTAGCACATGCTTGAGTGTGTTAAAACTCCTGCGCTCTGTCTGTGTGGAACCAAGTGGAACTGAACACGTCAGCGGAGGGAACGCGGCTCCCTGTCCCTCAGCCGAGGGCTTGCCGTGCTCCGCTCCCGTTTCAAACCGTGGATTAACTCCCCCCTCGCCATTCTCTGCCTGGAAACTGGGCCGCCATTTTGGGCCCGGCCAATCTGCCTGCCCTTCATTTTGAATGGGCGGTGGAGGCACGCCGACACCGGGCCCACAGTCACCCCACTGCGTGTCCGAGCATTTGTCCTCCCCTGAAGGTCCCTTTGAGGGAAGAACTCCTCCGGACCCCTACAGATACTCATGCGCCAAGCTCATTTCATGTACCACGTCCCTTCATAAATATTTCACAGTTCCGTGATCAAAGCCCACCTCTCTACGTTCCTGTTTGGCTAATTGCTTTGGCTCAAATACAGAGGTTTCTTGGCTGAGAGTGTCCAGGGTGAGCTAGCTCCTATCTCAATCAGTTGGATCTAATATGATGCAGTTGAAGTTCTTTTAACTTTTTATTACAGTAAATAAGTAGGACTGGGATTTAACAGCAAGTGTTTTGCAGCCATATGTGGGGAAGGGTATCTAGCATCAATATATTTGGATAATGCTGACCAATGTTGCCAGGTCACTGGTGTGTGTGTGTGTGTGTGTGTGTGTGTGTGTGTGTGTGTGTGTGTGTGTGTGTGTGTGTGTGTGTCTGTTCCTGGTCCATATGCCGTCCACCTGTCTCAATAGTCCATCTGTCCAGCTGCAGGCCGGAGAAGACTGCTGTCAAACCACTGTTTATTTTCCCTCTCAGAGGCCCACCAGGACAGTTTGACACAAGGAGCATCCTTAGCGCTCCGGAGAAACCCGAGCTATACCAAACAGTGGGGAAGGTGATGATGGTCGAGGTGATGAAGACGGGGGATGACTGTGAAAGTGATCCAGCCATTTATCAGGCACCTGTGAAGGTGATCGGGTTTGTGGAGAACCTCTTCTCCTCGTTTCTTCTTCTTCTTCTTCTTCTTCTTCTTCTTCTTCTTCTTCTTCTTCTTCTTCTTCTTCTTCTTCTCCTCCTTTACCTCCTTTGAACCCCCTCCCTCAGCTTGTGGTTCTCCAAAACCTTCCCGAGCTCCCAGAGCGCATCGATCTGCGTGCCGGCGCAGCAACGCACCGCGCCCGGACCACCTCGCCGGGTTCTCTACAGCCTTTCAAGTCCTTGGCTCTGCTCACTAAACTCTCTGGCGCTATTTGTTTGGAGTCACTCATTGCTCCAGCAGGGCTTTGTGTGGGGGAAAGCGCTCCCCCCCAGCGCACCACCCACCTTCCCCAACAATTGCTCAATC
>NC_137210.1:11408536-11426036 GCF_960531495.2 Zeus faber | reverse complement strand
CTGACGAGATGAAATAAAAATAAAAATGGTACATCAAATATGCAAACATGCTTGTAAGTAGAAAGCATTTACAGTCCAAATGATCAAAAAATTATTTTCAGCAATTTACTATTGTGTTTTTGTCAAAGCAAAACCAAGTAATGCGCATCTTTTCAACATATTCCATATTTTGTTTATAAATGCATTTCAGCGTGTTTAATAACTCACATACCATAGATAGTTTTGGTTTTTCGACAAGCTTAATGCTTTTGCCTTTTTTTTCACCTTCTTTTTTTTCTCGTTTATTTTATTTTTTATTTTGTTATGTTTATATGAAATTTGAAAAACATTGACAAAACACTTTTGAAAAAAAAAAATTTCATTGTACATATGAATCATTAATTTAAACTATTTTAAATAAATGTTCCATTTTGGACTCATTGACAAATATATAGATCAATTGTATTAATTGTTTTTGCTTCAGTTTAATTTATATTCACTTTAGTTTTGCTGTGTTTCATGTGTCTTTTTTCCATTTCAGCTCCTGTGCACGTTGCCTTTTTATGATCAGCTGCAACAACAGGCAGCGCTAATTCATTCCATGCCCACGTCCTCTCCCTCAGGAGAAACACTCACTCGTCTGTTTCCCTCAGCGCCGCGACGGGATCCTACCCGGAATAGGCAGATCCCAATTTCACCCACTTTCAGGGAATTTACAAACTTAAACGAGACCTCCTCGAAGATGCATGCGTGTTAGGAAAAACAAAAAAAGTGGAGGCGGGTTTCCTGGTTTTAGTTCTTTTAGTGAGGATGACACCGATCTTTCCAAACCGCTGATGATGGTTTTTTTAACTGATGCTGCATTTTCTTCGAAATCTGGCTTTAATGCAAACTGCAAAATATAATAATAAAATAATTAAATATAGTTTTTTTTTTCTCATTTTAAATTTTAGATTTATTTTATTCAATCATCCGCATCCACATTCAGAATCCAGTGTTTGTGTGTGTGTGTGTGTAGCTGTTACCGCTAATTGCTCTTTTGATGGTTTTTAAGTCGGGTTATTAGCCACATTAGGTCAGATTAAGGACGAGCATGCAGAGACAAAGCCCGGTAATTAAGAAAAAAGGGATACGGCGGCCGGAGCCAGACCTGTCCGCTAACACTCGGCTTCATTAATAAACCAAAGATCAACCGTCAGAGAGAGAGAGGTTTCGTTTTTTTTGTTGTTTTTTTTTTCTCGCTGTGAACTTGTGGTCTCCTCTCCTCCAGACTTGTGTTGAGCAACGGCGGTATGGCGAGCGTCACTGTCACAGCTATAAGTGGAGAGAGAGAGAGAGAGCGAGTGAGGGAGAGAGAGAGAGAGAGAGAGGGAGAAAGAGAGAGAGATAGAGGGAGAGAGAGGGAGAGAGCGAGAGAAGGCGGGAGAGAGGGCCAAGGGCACGGCAGAGGAGAGGATGGAGGGAAGGAGGGAGAGAACGCTTGACATCCCCCCAACTCACTCACACACACACACACACACACACACACACACACACTCACACACACACACTCACACATTCACACACCGTTAATTAAAACCTTTAGGTAAATTATTTATTTGATTTGTCTGCTCTCTCTGGCCACCTTTATCTCCGCAGCGCACTCCTTGGTGTTATTTTTTTCCGGCGACTTTTATTTATTTATTAATCTATTTTTGTGTTTACCCCCCTACTCCCCCTCCCCCCGCTCACACCATATGGTCGCGGATCAAATAATGTCAAACATTTTGCCCTTGCAAGTTTTTGCAATTTGCAGTTTCCCGAACGTGAGACCTGTTGAAGGCAGGAGTGATAATGGACACGCTCCGCCCCCCGCCGCCTCCATCCCACCGCGCCGCCCTTCAATTAATGCTACAGCGGGAGCCTCGTGTAATAACACTTGCACTTCTGAGCGGGCCGCATGAGGGGGGATGGATGGATGGATGGATGGATGGATGGATGGATGGATGGATGGATAGATGGGTGGGTGGATGGAAGGATGGGTGGATGGGTGGATGGATGGATGGATTTATGGATTCATGGATGGATGGATAGATGGAAGGATGGATGGATGGATGGATAGATGGAAGGATGGATGGATGGATAGATGGAAGGATGGATGGATAGATGGAAGGATGGATGGATGGAAGGATGGATGGATGGGTAGATGGATGGATGGATGGATAGATGGAAGAATAGATGGATGGATGGATGGATGAATGGACGGGCCCCATGTGAACGTCACAGGTGGGTGGGCCGGAGCTGAGCAGAGTGGATGGTGATTGGCCGCCTGGCGGAGCGCGTGCTTGGGCCTGTGCATCATTGTTGCCGGGCACACTCAGACTCAGGTGCCAGCGGGACGTTTGGATGCGTCTGACAGCCGTAATTACCCCATCGCCATGGCGATCAGTTTTGGCCCGCACGTAAATAGATGGCCTGGCCGGCGGAGGCTCCTTCCTCCCTCCTCCTCCAACCCCCCCACCCCCACACACACACACACACACACCTCCCGTCACTCGGCCTTTTTTAATCGGATTGGGCTGTTCCCAAGTGTGTGCGTTATGTTGCGTTTTTTAATAGACGTTCACACGCACAAACAAAAACAATCACCCCAAACTTTCATCGGGCTCTCGCGTGCACCTCCGCAAAGTGTGCTTACAAAGGAGTGTTTCATCATCGGACGTGTTATTATTGTGATTATTATTACGCTGCGCCGGACGTGTCTTTGAGGTTATCTATAGCCCGCCTTTGAATCTCTGTGTAATAGCAAACAACATCATTGTGTAGGCGTCGCCTTGTTTGTATATTTGTGTATATAATGATTATATATTTATATACTGTATATATATATATACACATATGTTTCTTTTTCCAGTGGACGGTCTCTCTACCACTCAGTTGATTCAGTTTGTCCCATTTTTACTGTACATTTTCCAAGTATCTGCACTTACTGAAGTATATTCAGTTTTGGAGACTTTTGACTTCTCCTCCACTACATTTCAGAGGTTATATTTATACTTTTTACTCCACTATATTTCTAACAGTCCCTTTTCAGTCTTCTCCATTTTTGTTTTAATGCAAAGTAGCCCATATCCTATTTTATTGTAAATGGTGATCAGGACATGCATGAGAGCCCATCTGCATGAAGCTGCACTAACACTTTATTCCACATTACAGGCTCCCTCATATCAGGGCTCTGGATATTACAACTGCTTTTACTTTTTACACTTTAAGTACCGCGCATGTGTCAACGTATATACTCTTACTTAAGTAGAAATGCCAGTGTGGCACTTTTACTTTTTACTAAAGTAATTCGGCATCAGGGTGCTTGTATTACTCACTAAAGTAAGAAGGTTTGATTCCTTCTCCCAGCACTGCTTGTCTGGTTTTTGCTGAAGCTCGGTGGTGGGAGTGGCCCATGACGGCGGCGTTCGGGAGGTAATGGAGGGAGCCAGGTAGGCTAATGTCAGTGCGATAATTAGAGCGCAGAGGCTTAAAGCGGCCGTCTGCGGGGAGACGGCCCCCGGTGCGGAGAGATGGCACACAGCTGGATCACACTTAATTAACTAATTGAATATAATTTTGCTGGTTAGCTGGAAATTAGCCGTAAATTAAAAGATGAACAAACAAAGGCGCTGAAACGGACATCGGAGGATATTCATTTGGGAGACTGCCTCTCTTCCAGTCCGGGGTGAACGTGTTGTGCTATTATTGCGGCGGGCGGCGTGGGCCGACTCCGGTCACTGACGTCTTCATTTCCGTCGTTTAATATTTGCTCAGACACGTTTTTTTTCTTTCCCACCTCTGGTGTGTGCGAGATTCAAGGAACTTAGGGCGCAATGTTTCTCTGAATCGGAGCATTACGCTTGACATTTCAGGTTGTTATGATAATAATAGTGTTGAATGTTCTCTTGGCTCCCTGGAACCTTAAAGTGGCCGCGAGCTTTTTGAAACTTCGCGTCACATCGTTGACTCCCCCAGGTGCGTGAAATATTCAGTTGTGTGTGTTTTTTTTAAATATTGAACACCAGGTGGAAATAACATGTTTTTTTTTTGTTTTCCTGGTGAAAAGTGGTTGGATAAAGCATACAGCATGTTGAAAATCATTAATGTATTAAAGGTTCAACGCGTATGTTCAGCACATATTCGGTCCAAGTGATTTCAAAATAAATAAATTCAGATTTTGCCGGATATAAAATCTGTTTATCTGTGTGTCTGCAAATCTATTAAATAATAATAGAAAAGTAGAAATAGAATAGAAATAGAAAAAATATTATTATAAAAAAAGAGATAATAAATAAATACATGCACAAACACATAAGTAAATAATAAATTAATAAATAACTTATATAAAGCGGACATTATCCATAGTGAATCATCTGCTGACGCTATAATGTCAGCAGACGATGCAGTTTGTGTCGCTGAAAAAATATACAAGGTAAAAACCCAGAGCCGACAGCAAATGCTCCCACAGCAACCGTCGGGTAGGACTAAATGCCTGGGTGTGATCATTTCTCAGTGGATGCATGAATTGACTTCCCTGCAGCTTTGGGGGATCAGCGGCGGGGCCGTCGGAGGCCGCAGGAAGCCGCTCAGGAAGCCCCCGTTTGCTCTCCGTGCGCTAATAAACAAATAGAGTGAGGCAGAGCGATCCCTCCGGAGCTATTTCGGGGCATTTCACGCCACGCCGTGCAGGCCCCGGCTCCTCCGCCCGCTGCCAGGCGTCGAGCTCCGCGTGCGTGAGCGCTGTTACCGAAGACCCCTTAATGGAGATGAGGTTGAGGAAGGCGGGTGCGACGGGTGTGTGTCACAAGGAGGCCGGGCGGGGATGTGTCCCCCCGTTAAGAGTGATAAATAATCTATGTCTATGTGTGTGCCTGCGTGTGTTCGTGCGCCTGTGTGTGTGTGTGTGTGTGTGTGTGTGTGTTTGTGTGTGTGTGTGTGTGTGTGTGTGCGCGTGTGTGTGTGTGACTTTGCACTTATCCTCTGATGGTTTGTTTGTTTTAGAGAACTAAATGTGTAGATTTATTTAGTATTTCCTTGCAAGCAAGGAGTCCAAGGAGTTGTTGTGAATAAATTGAACTGCAGCGCTAGAAATATTTTTTCTAATCTGTAAATTCTGTGTGTATAGATTTAATTCAGCGTGTACAGAACTGCTCATTTAAGTATATAGTATATAAGTATATATAATAACATGATAATCACACGGTAATAACATACTATAATGTATATGCAATGACGTGATAATAACACGATGATAACAGGGTAATAACACAACATATATGTATATGACATATGCAAATGACATGGCGATAACAGCGTAATCATGCCTGCAGAATCATCTCAGACATTCAGAAAAACAGCAACGTTGGGATGACGTTCTTTTTTCTCCTGCTTTGTTTTTTTTTTGTTGTTTTTTTTTCCCATTTATCCAGCTTTTCTCACTCAAAAGAAAACCACTGAGATTGCTTTTCCCTCAGATCTGCCTTCACACACACGCACACACACTCACACACACACACACACACACACACACACACATACACACACACACACACACACACAAACAGACAGACAGACAGACATACACTGACACACACTCACACACACACACACACACACACGCACACACACATTGAGAGCTGTTTAGTATGTGTGGGTCGACACAACAAAGGGGCTTATGGCTTGTTGTTTCCTAATTAAGAATGTAAAAGGGGATTAGGCTTCAAACGGCAGTGTTATTGTAGCTGACTTCCTTCCACAGCGGCAAGGTGCAGGTTACCACTAATGGAAGCATTAGTCTGTTATCATTTCATTCTCCCCCCGTTGTATTTTTTCGGAGCCATTCTGTGTCTTCCCAACCTCTCTTCTGGCCCCCTCTCGCTTTTTTTTTTTTTTTCATACCCCAACCCTTTCTTTTTTGTTTCCAATCCCTTGCGGCCAAAGCAGCACAAAATGTACCAGTGGAGTTCCTCCCCGAGCCCCCCTCCACCTCCTCCCCCTCCTCCTCCTCCTCCTCCTCCTCCTCCTCCTCCTTGCCGGTTTCTCTGAAATGAGCGGTATTCTCTGGCCCTGTTTGATCCTTTTGACTATGCAGGGGCTTCATGTCTGGCCAGTGTTTTTGGATCAGCAGGTAGTCGCAGGCAAGCTGTTAGAGGGGTCATCATTCTTCTCCATCTCTCTTTCTCTGCTGCTCACACACAGATGGGGACCTGCTGAACTCTGCCAAAGGTCAGCGCCAAATTACATATTTTATGAATTCTTGCCTTAGTTTTGGTGCTTTTGTTTTACAAGATAATGAATTGTTGGATGGGACGAATCAAACACAAACAAACAAACAAAAAAAACCCCACTTCAAGTCTCCTTCAGTGGGTGGAGGAAGCATTTCTACCAATTTTTGTTTTTTTTTTGGGGGGGGGGGATAGAAATATCTATTTTGTACTCGTATGAAATTAATCATCCCTCTCTCTCTCCCTTCTTTCTTTTCTGTCCCTCAGCCCTGTATCCTCCGCCCCGTCCGAGTTGAAAGGGGCCATCTGAAACGTGTGATGTTTTGGAGAGGAGACATTTTGGCTGGCGTCCAGCTCATTGTACGCCCGTCTGGGACGGGCGGCTCTGACAGCTCTGCAGCGCCGCTACAGCCGGCAGATGACAACTGTCGGCGCAGCGCTCAGTCGCTCGGTAACGGCCATCGCGCACACCACCGTGCCTGATGCATTAGGGATGGAAATCTGTTTGTTGCACTGGTGCATTGTTTTGTTTCTTTTAGTGCCATCCGCTTTGTGACGAACTGCTTGGGTGCCCCTTGCCCACGCTTGTTTCGGGCAATGCCCAAGATTTCTCCAATGCACCGTGCTTTGTTTGCTGAATCTGGTGGATGGTGAGCAGGGGGTCATGGTGGCGGTGGATCTGTGTGTATTGGGTGGGATCACATGTCATATGTGGCCTATGTGTCCATGTGCTTTTTTTCCCTGTGTGGGTCTATGGGTGTAGTTGGGTGGAGGTAATGCTTTGGTGTGGTTGGGTAATCAGCTGCCAACAGACTGCAGCATCTGCCATCAGGCGTCTTCTCACCAGGGATCCAGAACATGGCGCTGGAGACGCGAGGATATCTGCTTTCACACTCCTCAACACACACACACACCTGCACATACACATACACAGACACACACACACACACCCACACCCACACACACACACGCACACACACGCACACGCACACACGCACACACACATACACACACACACACACTGTACTTCACAGAGACGGTGTGTGCGCAGAATCCAACGCCCGAGGGCTGTTGTGTCTCTGATGTTTGCATTGTTTACTCTGTTGTCCCAGCGCATGTAGGAGATTGTTGTGCACTTAGGCCTCACTCCAGCCTTGTATTATTCACTGTGACTGGCCGGGGCGGCGGGTTACCAGCGAGGAAGAGTTAAAAGGCCAAGAAGAGAGGAAGAAAAAGAGAAAGGTAGAGGGAGAGAGGATAAGGAACACAGGGGGGGGGGGGTGAAGCGAAGGAAAACAGGTACAGAGGAAGAGGCATACAAAAAAAAGTGGGAAGGAAGAGGAAGGGACAAAGAGAAAGAGGGGGCGAGATACTCCCTCTTTCTCCTTTTTCCTCTGCCTCTTTGATCCCTCTCTACTTAAACCTTTTGCCCCGGTGGGTTGCCAGCTGTCAGACAGCGAGCTGAGTGGTGCTTCTTCTCCTCGCCCTCCTATCCAGCCCTGCACTTTATCGCCGTTTGGGGCCGCACAGCGTCTCTTGCACCCGGGGAAATCACGGGTGGGTGGAGGGTGGATGCGGGGGTGGGGGGAGAGAGGAGGGGAGAGAGGTAACCTCAGGTAGGTGAACCGAAGCAGACACTGCACCACACAGATGTTGAACCCCCCTCCACCCCCCCCCCCCCCAGTTCCCTCACTTCACTTTTAATTTATTTTCCTCGTCGTTCTCGACCTAAGTCGACTAAAAGCCGCTTAAAGGACGGTGAAAGAGGGAGATGAGGCTTTGTGTGTGTGTGTGTGTGTGTGTGTGTGTGTGTGTGTGTGTGTGTGTGTGTGTGTGTGTGTGTGTGTGTGTGTGTGTGTGTGTGTGTGTGTGCGCGTGTGGGTGCGTGCGTGTGCGTGTGCGTGTGCGCGCGCGCGCTTGTAATGGAGAAGTTTGAGGGTGGTGGCAGTGGCGGGGGGGCCTATCGATCTCCCCTGGGAGCCCTGGTTTTTGGCTTTGGGGACGGAGGCAGGTGAGCGGGTCCCCATCTCGTTCTACCTACCTGCCTCCCTCCTTTCCTTTCCTCCACCAATCCATTTATCTGTGTCTATTAGAGTCGGGAGAGGGCCGAGGGCCAGGCTAAATCCCCCCGCCGGAGCAGATGACTTCTGGGGCCCTATCAGCTGGGTACAGGGCCCTGAGCCCTGATGGGAAGCCCGGCCGGGGGAAATTGAATTAGCCATTGTGTCTGGGAATTCATTGATTGCTGCCGAAGTCGACCTGGAGCAGACAGGGACGAGGGAGGGGGAAGAGAGGTGGCCGGGACCACTCTAGTCTGGAAGGGATCAGGCAATCAGAATCATACATCATCACCATAGCCAGGGAAAATTCACACATGGCAGCCAATTATCATGGGTGGATAATGGCGCGGGGGACTGCAAGAAGTCCCTCCGATAGCCGACAGGCCGTCAGGTTCCAGACACATCAGTGAACCCGTCGAGGGGACTGGTCCTACCAGGTGAATCGCCCAGAAAGTCTCCCCCGTAGAACACGGTGAGTAATTAGTCACCGAAGTGCCGAGTGTATGGAGAAGGTGAGCCAAGTGTGTGTAGATGTGACAGGTCTTTTGCCCTGCGATGATGGATGGAGACTGTGATGCCGCTACTTCCTGTTTCTCCGGGCGCAGGGAGTGGGGCGTGGGGCGTGGGGGGGATGAAAGGCAGCCGAGTGTTTTCATAGGGAGGAAGAACAATAGGTTAGAGGAAGAAAGAGCTACCCTGACCCCCCCCCCCCCACACACACACACACACACACACACACACACACACACACTCATACAGACACATGGGGTTAGGGTCTGACGGCTCTGACACCACTGATCTCTCCGGCTGACTCATACAAAGCCAGCGTCCACAGCGAGGAAATACCTTTATACTCTGACAGCACGCTGTCCGTGAATAAGCACCTGCCCTATCTAGAAACAGTTAAATAGCTTTTGCGTATTTTTTTTTAATTATTATAATGCAACTACAAGATACCTCAAACACCAACTGTGTGTGTGTGTGTGTGTGTGTGTGTGTGTGTGTGTGTGTGTGTGTGTGTGTGTGTGTGTGTGTGTGTGTGTGTGTGTGTGTGTGTGTGCGCGTGCATGCGCGTGTGTGTGTCACAGGTCACTTCCTCCAGGAAAGCAGGGGAGATGATTGATGATGGTCCTGCCGCTTAGCTCCCTGCCCTCCATGATGGTGTGTTTCTTTAACTTTCTACTATTTACACTTGGCTTTGATTGAGAGGCCAAGAGGTCGGAACTACTGTTCCGAGCCTGATACGCTTTTTATTGCTCGTCCTGTAAGGGGTTCGGGGAATATATGTGAAGTTGATGTTGCTCGGTCCATGCAGTTAAAGAATGAAAGAGGGACCTTTTTCGGGAAAGTGGGAAGCTGAGTTGTGCGGAGTGTGGCACAAAACCACTTTAACAGGGGTTTGTCTTCCGAGTTCCAGTTCAAACAAACATGGCCCTACCCCATCACCTCCCTCAAATATGGCTCTTCCGGTAAGGAGTGGGTATTGGAGAGAACATAGACTTCTTTTTCATTTTGGTAAAAGGTACACAGGTGTAGTTAACGCGACTTTAAGGGGAATGACACCCAATTTCAGTGGATTCATGGTCAAAACTATACCCCCTACGTTGTTATGTGGTCCGTCCAATTCCTACGCTTCTCTGATTCTGAAAACAGGGCGGCCAGGCTGTTTGAGCGGCCGTGACGTAGCGCCGATGTACTCTTTGGCCACGCCCCTCCCCCGGGAGCCCCATAGAGATGAATGGATAATCACTTCTTGAAATGACTTGAAGATGACTTGTAGGCTTGTTGGGGCCTTTCCGGGCAAATTTGCTCCAGCAGACATGAGCGCTGTGTCTTTTACAACAGAAAATATAATCAAATTTCATATCATACACCACCTAGATTTACTGCGCTCGGAACCTTTTCTCCTTCCTCCACCAGTAGCGCGGGGGGAAAGTTCTACTTGCCTGTGATGTATACGCCCTTATTTGGAGTTCCACCTTCCCTAGCTCGGTCCACTCATCTCTCAACATATTTTGATGCAGGATGCAATTTAGGAATTCATTAATTTCATGCTGAAAAAGTCCACTGTAGTCCACTGTAGCCTTAAAAATACGGAAAATATTTGTAATGGACACATTTTTTACAAATCTCCAATTTCAAAATTCCCCAAACCTCCACCCGCAGAGCCAAAGTTGAAAGGAGAAATCGTACAACGGAGCCGGTTGTCTCGCCGAGATTCGGGTATAACCTCACTTCACCTGGCGGGCGGAGCGGCGGTTCTCAACCTCTGTAGGTGTGGGCCGAGCAGCGTAGCATGCAGTAGCTCACACTGCGATCGCCTCCAGCTCTTCATAGTAAGAGATTTCTTGTGTGTGTGTGTGTGTGTGTGTATGTGTGTTTGTGTGTTTGCGTGCGAGTCGGTTCTTTCATCCTCGGTGCACGGCCCGTGCCCTCTGAGCCCCAGAGACGAGCTCTGGTGTTTATGTGCATTGGATTTCCATCCCACAGAGAGTGAGCTCCACCCCCCCCCCCCCCCACCCCACCACTCACATGAAAAGACGACGGCTCTCTGTTTTACATTTTCAGAGTTGTCCAGTTCCGCAGGCAGTCGTGATTAAACGGAAGTGTATGGACTGATGTTATAACATTTTAGTTTTTTCAGTCTTTATTGCATTTTAATTTAGAGTTATTCATATCATTGCATTTTCTACAAACACTACTACCACTCCTATTATTACTTACGATAATAATAATATTACCAATAATAAAACAACAGTAGAAAATAACAAATTACAAGTACTTCTATACTTTACTTCATAGGTATTTTTTCAAGTATCTCTACTTATACTTCAGTTTTTGATACTTTTGAATTTTACTCCACTATGTTTCATAGCAAATATCTATAGTTTTGTTATTATTATTTTATTGTAGTATTATATCGTAATGACATTATTATTATTACTATAATAATAATAATAATAATAATAATAATAATAATAATTATTATTATTATTATTATTATTATTATTATTATTATTATTGATAATAATAATAAAAATAGCAATTCTTATGATTATGATTATGATCATGATTATTATTATTATTACTGGATATTATATTATTATTATTATTATTATTATTATTATTATTATCATCACTGGATATAATGAGAGAATCAATTGGCAGTGTAGTGAGAGTTCAGAGTGGAAGGACACCAAGAATTGTGAGTTTGAATTCACAATAAACGTATTGCGGCACCATGAATTCGGTTGCGCCCGTTATCTGCACCGTCTAAGCGTCCAATTCACAAAGCATAATGCGCTGGTGATGACAGCGCAAACACGGCCATAAAGTTTTTCTGCTGAGTGCCATTCGTCCTTGTTTTGCGACTGATTGTGGAACCGCATAGATGTGCAGACGCTATACTTTTAGATAAAAATATTTTTTTTAGGTTTATGTGCAGTGACTATAAAACATTTAAATAGTATGAATAATCTATAACAAAACATACTCCCCCACACAGTTCATTTTTGCATGAATAATGTATGTAATAATATGAAATGTGTATGTAATTTTAAATTTTACTTAAGAAATTCTAGTTCTCACTGAATCATAATATCACAATGTAATATTATTACAAAAAATGATGACAATTTATTTGATATCTTTTGAATGTAATTGGAATTATAGAACCATTTTTGTCAATGTTTGGAACGCCTTTTTTTGTACAATAAATTATTCAACGTTTCAACAAGTTGTTTTCGGAGTACGTTTTGAAAACCACCACGGATTGTTCATTCCGCTACCTTCAGATGCTGTAACAGTAATAATAATAATAATAATAATGTAAAAATATAATTTTCAGATCACTGGGCGTGACACCAGCTCTCTGAAGACGATCACACAGTGGAGCCCTTTTTTTTTTTTTTTTGTGCGCAATTACCACCAGTTCTCTACGGACGGGTGTAATTTCATTCTACTGCATGTGTCTATTAACGCCGGCGTTTGTGAATTGGACATTTTTTGCATAAGGCAAATTTGCATAGAAAGGGACCAAATGTATAAATAATACCTCATTTAAATACGTGCAAATTCCACCGGCGCATCGAGATGCTTTTTGCCTGGCAGCACAGTCACAGCTGCATTTCACCGTTTGCGGCTGTTCTGTGAATGAGACGCTTGCTTTTTCTGTTCTTTGCACCGGTTTAGCGGCCGCAAAAGACAAAATCCTTTTGAGAATTCGCAGAACAGTAGTCAAAGTCTATTGGAACACAAATCCACAGCGATCCACACTGGGAAACATAGATGTCTGTGAGTTCATGCAGACTTAGACACTCGTACACACACAAACACGCACACACACACACACACACACACACAGACGTTGAAAGACACACGGACGATTCCTCCACACACACCCCGAAAGAGGTGTGGGTCAGGCGGTACCAGGGGCCGGAGCTGACCTCTAGTGAGTGTGTAGATTTATTCTAATCAGTACTCTGCTTCTGACAGGTTAACTGCTGCCCCGTGACCCGGGGCGGATGTGCATGTCACTGTCCTTGTGTTCCCTGTCTGCTTTTATCGGCAGCAAAAAGGAAAATGTAAATTAAACGCAGCATAAAAATAGATGATGGGAGCTTGTACCTCTCATCTTCTTTTATTTTTTTTTCCCCCAAGTCGTTCCTATCTCTCTCCTTAGCGCCTTACCTCGGTGTTTTTGCCCCTCGGTGTGTGTCGAAGCCAGATAGCCCGTTATATATATATATATATATATATATATATATATATATATATATTTCCAAAAAATGGATTCACAGCTAAAATAAAGTGTCATATAAATTTAAAAAAAGGAAAGAAACATCCTATTTAACTCAGGATTGCAACGAAAACTCCACGTCTCTCCTTCTGAACGCACGGTGTGTTGTCGTCGGCGTGAGAGCGGCGGGGAGGTGCAGGGGTTTAACACAAGTTAACTCAAATTCTGGCGGAAGTTTGGTGGGAGTGTGTCTATAACTGTTGGATTGATAAAGGGATTGAGGGATATGGATTATCAGGAAACCCATTCAGAGTCTTAATCCCAGACGTAAATGAAAGTAACCATCCCCTTCCCCTTCCTCCTTTCTTCTCTGTCTCCCGGTCAGACGCGGAGGGATCCAGTGCCGTGTTTGATCTGGCACTGGGCCCTCCACTTTATTATTATTTCTTCGAGGAGCGGCCAGCCGAGAGGCCCGGCTGAATTTAGGCGGCATTGTCGTGCCTCCATCGGCGATGCCTCTGAGAGGCCGGCGTACACCTCGTCAGTATTATTGTAATTCTCCGGCTTGAGCTTTATTTGGCAGCTGCTGCGCCCCACTGGCAAGGCCCCATTCATGGTGCTGTCGCTTTCACTCAGCCAGAGAGCCATTGATGTCCCTCCACTCTCTCTCCCTCTTTCCCTCCCTCTCTCCCTCTCTCTCTCTCTCTCTCTCTCTCTCTCCCTCTCACTATCCCGCCCCCTCTCTCTCCCTCCCCCCTCTCTGTCTATGCTATAGCCCCTCGCCCCCCTTCAATTTGTGCTGCTCGATATGAAACATTTTAATTTCCTGCTCGCGCCGCCGCGTGAACGTCGCTCAGCGCTCTTCCTTTTCTCGCATTTCCCTTTGTCCAACTCCCCCGAAAGGAAGCACCTTACAACGTATCACAAAGGCGCTCGTGTTAAATAACGGCTCGCTAATCGTTATGACTTTTAAAAAATGTGATTTAATGCGCAAGAACAGATCTAAGAAGAAACTAAGAGCCTCTTGATTTTTCATATATGGAATCTAATTGGAATATGCAAAGGTTATTGTGTGTGTGTGTGTGTGTGTGTGTGTTTCTGTGTGCATGGGTGTGTGTTTGTGAGTGCCCATCCGTGTTTGTGCATACACATGTGGCTTAGGTGTAATCAGCAGACACACCCTGCGATTGGGCAGAGACGTGCTATTATGGAAGCCCTGTGCAGTCTGATGGAACCTATTGATGTCTGAGTACACAGACTCTCCTTAATTAGTCCATCACACCCACTGCTTTGGTCTCTATAGGATCCACATAAGTGCTCCTTCCTTTGCATATGCCAAGCATTTCCATAGCCGGTGTTCCTCCTCTTTTTTTTTTTGTTCATAATGGCAGGATGAAAAAAAACAAAAAACGACATTCTATACATCGCAGGGGATCCGACACCTTTTGTTCTTCTCTTGATCCGTCTTTTACTGTCAGAACATGCGTCCGACTGCCTGTCATTACCCTCCCCGCCCCCCTCTCTATCCCTCTCTGTTTTCTCCCCCTCCAGAACTGTAGGTCAATGTGTGTTTTCACCTGTGTCTGTCAGACATTGTTATTATTATTATTGCTTTTTTTTGTGTGACTCTACGTTTCACACACTTATCCACCGGGTAACACCAGATATTTTGGACTGTGTCATTGATTTGGAATCGAGCGCCGCGCTCCTTGTCCTTCACTTAGTGTTGAAATCGATGATCCCTGCCTCTGACCATGCACTAAAAATCCAACCACCCTTCCTCCCTGGGACGCCGGCTCTCGCTCTTTAGCCTGCTCTGTTCTCTGTTTCTCCTTCACCGCCGCCGTGACTTGGAACGGCGCCCGTCATGAATATTCAATGTATTTGACAGTCGCTATAATATGAGACTTTACCTGCCCCGAGAGCCAAACTCCTCCTTTGCATACAGGTTGAGCGGGAGGACGGAGACGGAGGCTTTAAGTCCCTCCTCGGTGCGATGGGGGTGGGCTTGGTATTGATTAACTTTCCAAACTGGTCGTCGACAGTAATCCCAGACTGCACTATGCTATACCGTGTGTGTGGTTCTCAACCGGTCCGACCTTGGGATCCAAAATGTGTCCTTAATCACGCCCTCATGACCCCCAAAGATTCCTTAAAATCGGGAACCCTTCTCATTGGCTTCTCAAAACCAATAATGCAGTAATCCACAAAGCTTTCATGCGCGTTGGAGACAAAGAACAGACAAAAAAAGTGCAAGAGGGGCTTAAACCTCGATTCAATTAAAAATCATTGAAACAATAACAACTAGTTTCCAGAGTTTCCAAAACACAGTTTTATTAAGCAATAACACACACACACACACACACAGCAATGACGTGCAAAAATCATTCCAAATGATAACACCAGGGACAGGGCAGATAAAGCACTGAATGCCATCGCTTTGCTTCGACAAAGTGGACCGAGGTCCCACTTGAAATGGACCCATGACCTAGTTTTGGATTCGAACTTCTCCTGCCTTCTTGCCAAGTGGCCCCTCAGCTGGCTGCCACGCGACCGGCCCCAGAGGTAGAGGCCTTCACGAGTCCTGAAATCCGGACCCAAAACCCTATTGGATCCTGTTCGTGCTGAGATCTGCTACCCAGAGAAACAGATACAGAACCGACCCAAACGCATCCCCAAGGGGAGAGAGACCCGGGTCTGAGTCTAGTTGGGTATTTCCGAAAACCAACTCCATTGCTCCTAAAATTACTCAGATTTATTTTATTTTTTTAAATTATTTTTTTCTCTTGTAATCTGATCAGTTTATCGTTTCACACATCGCCTGGTAATGTTCTACAGCAACCCTTTCATACCCTGCTCTCCATCCACTCATTACATATAATGACACACAGACCCGGGGCCCAGATGCAATAGAATGCGACCCGACCTGAACCCAATTGGCCCCTATAAAATGTGGAGCTGTATGGGTCCCTAGTGGGGCCTCAGGTGCTTGGGTTTGGGTGCACCCGTGAAGGCCTCCGCCCAGACGTCCACGCTTCCCTCTCTCCTGTTGGGGGAGAGAGGGAAGGAAACATGGGGAGAAACACAAGCCCAGGGCCATAAAACTTCTGTAGGAGCCAGATCCAAGTTTACGAATGAAAAGTTTTCTCCTATTATTAAAAAAAAAAAAAGGCAACGTTTTTCAAATGACACGCCTGTAAAAGTTTTATAATGGTCGCCCTGACCGCCAGGCAGTTTGGGAACATCCTAGTTGTACATTAGCTTTCAAGCGCTAAGGCTAAACCACTTTGAAAAGCAGGTACGCTTTGTAGCCCTTTCTGTTGATAGCGGATATGGAACTGTTATGGCGAAACCTCTATTCTTTGCTGCTGGACAATGACCATGTACACGGAGCGGTGTGTTTTGATCCTTTAGCTCATCCGCCTTTCTAGGAAGTCCAGTCCAGTCCAGCCGCTTGGGGGACCCTGCAATGATGTGTTCTCTGGTTCATTAGGACGCCTGAAAAGAGTCACCACGTCTGTCATCTCCACTTTCCGTCCACAACGGCCGAAAGACTCCACACCCTCTCGGCGATTATCTCCAGCGGTACAATGTGTGTCCGGAATCGAAGTCGGCCATTATTTCCCCGGCCACCTCCGTAACCTACGCTGAGGTGAGGGGACAGGGAGAGGGAGAAGGAGAAGGAATGACGAGACGGTCGGAAAGGCGGTCAAAAGAAAGGCGGGAGGATATGGAGCAGGAACCAACAAATGACGAGGGCGTCCCGTGCGCCCCCCGCGGGGTCCGGCTGAATGGCCACTGGGCGTCGAGGCCTCTCGGCCGCATTGTCCGGCTCGCTGTCACCCTGCCGGCGGGACAATAGGCCGTCCCCCTGTTGGCGACGAGGTAAATATTGTGAATGGCGGGGGGTGAGAGGTGTGGCGGCTGGACCCGACGGACTTAAGTGAAAATCAATGCCGGTGTGCTGTCAAGGTCCATAGGAAACGGGCACAAATGTGTGTTTGTGTGTGTGTGTGTGTGTGTGTGTGTGTGTGTGTGTGTGTGTGTGTGTGTGTGTGTGTGTGTGTGTGTGTGTGTCATGCCTGGAGTGTTTTCAATACTGGCAGGCCATAATCACAGGGTACTAGAAAGGTCAGCTCAGGGCATGTCTGGCTCTAAGTGAGCGCTGTTGCCTGTATATAAAGAAGACACACGCGCACGCACGCACACAGACACACACGCACGCACGCACGCACGCACACACAGGCACACACACACACAGATACACACCAACTCAAAATGTCAGCTGGTTGGCTCCTGATTTGGGAGATGTTTTGTATATCATACGTCACATATCATATATATATATATATATATATATATATATATATATATATATATATAGACATATATATAGATATTTGACATCTACAACGTGATAATCATCATTAGTGCAGAATCATCTCAGAGATTTATAGGATAAGCACTCTAAGTAA
>NC_137210.1:11153536-11403536 GCF_960531495.2 Zeus faber | reverse complement strand
ATAATTGGGCCTTTTCAATATGGGCTAAGTGGATTTCCAGGAGGCGTGTGTAGGAGACAAAAAAGACTTTGCTGTTTTTCACGGTGCAACCAATTTACTTTAGAAAACACGTGTGCTTTTGTGCACCTATACTGGAGCTAAAAACAGCAATAATCTGGGTCACAACTAGAGAGTTACAAAAACTAGTGCTGGGGTCTATAAATAAATGTTTTCAACCACTGTGCCATGCCTGGCACGAGAACTCCCCAGGTGAGTTGTTAAAAAAAAAAAATAAATAAATAAAATTCCGCTAAATAAATAATGAAAATTAGCTTCTTGTGTTGCAAGATCAAAATTGCAAGGCTTTACTAATTCATTAATTCCAGCCAGGATAGAAGCTGTGTGTTCATCAAAACAAGCTCAAGTTTTCCATTTTGGTTAAAGTAGTTATAATAAATAATAATACGCATGTGTTTGCAATAATTTCAATGTGTTTGGGACATTTTAGTGGTTAGGACAGTGGTGTTGCCAAAAGGTTTGAACACAGGTCTAAATAATACATGCAGTATTGTTGCTGTACGCAGATATTGGACGTATACAGGTGTGCATGTGTGTGTTTGTATGTGTGTTTG
The DNA here is from genome assembly GCF_960531495.2 of Zeus faber. Taxonomy (NCBI): domain Eukaryota; kingdom Metazoa; phylum Chordata; class Actinopteri; order Zeiformes; family Zeidae; genus Zeus; species Zeus faber. Next base: position 11,402,925 of record NC_137210.1, on the reverse strand, counting down.
TATGTGTGCGTTTGTATGTGTATGTGGGAGCGAGTAAAAGCGGGAGAAGCAAAAGAAAAAGGAAAATGAGACGGAGAGAGAGCCTGAAGAATCCAGGCATTGTTTCGCCGAGTCGCCGCTCATCAGCGGGAGTCGGACCAGCAGGGAGAGCGGTGCCGGGGCCAGAGGTTGGGGTGGGGTGGGGTGGGCGCATGGTATCACTGCCTCCCCCAACCGTCACTCCCGGCAACACATCTCTCCCCGGCGCTCACACCTCCTCGTACACATTCCTCCCATATTCTCACCGCGGGCCGAGCTCTCGCTCTCTCTCGCTTCCTCCTCCTCGGCCGCCGTCTCTGCATCTTCAATCTGCCTCAAGCTGGTGTCCAACTTCAGGGCCAGGAGGGGCGGCGAAAAGTGGAATTCTCCGGAAAAGGCGAACGTGCGAATGAGTTTTAAAGTAGCTTTGCAGAAGAAATGTCAACAACACCCCCCCCCCCCCCCCCCCCCCATGCGGTCCACAGCAAAATGTAGCACGATGATAAAAAAAAACGAATTTATATTTCAGTTGGACTCATGTGTTAAATGGCAAAATCAGCGAATCGTAATTCCCCTTCTCATTGAAAGAATCACGCCCTCCGGTGTGAGCGAGCACGCCCGTCACGCCCGTCAGTCAAGTCGTACCCAAGCCTTTTTCTTTGTCTCTCGCCCGTCAACAGTAGACGCACCTCGCGCGCTTCCCGCTACCCGCAAAGGTTTTTTTTATTATAATTTTTTTTTTTTTACCTCCAGGAGCCCCGCGCTCGCACCCGCACGCGCCTCCCGCCGTCCCCCACAGAAAGATAGTTGACAACAACGTTTGAAACCAGGACGTCAGGGTGTCTTCAGCCTTGGCATTGATCTCATCCTCTCAGGCAACAAATTTAGCGCAGTGTCAAAGACAGAAGGAGGAAAACAACGCCGTCGCACCTCTGACCCCGATTGTTTGTAGTGGTTGCTTGTTGTTAAATCCGTTCGACACGACGGCTTTACGCTGCGTTTCCATGCGATTTACAAACTGTTACATTTCAACCCGACTGTATATGCGTGTGTTTTACTTCACCCGTGTGTGTATCCACACACCGAAATTAGCAGGTAAACCCGGATTTTTTTAAACGCGCGCCTAAAAATAGGCGATCGACGCCTTTCCCGTGTGGACGAGTAGGCCTTTCCTGGTGTGTCAGGTTCGACATCACGAACCCGCTGGAAAAGGGGCGTGTCATGGTTCCAGTGTGATCTGGGAAGAAAAACAAACAATAAAAGCAGCGTGGAGCATCCGTGCCTGCACCCGCGCACCGGCAGTGCCCGACACCGGTCTTTCAGCGGCGGGGGAACGGAGACGCTCCTACGGTTCAGAGACTGGCTTGGCGCTGTGCTGGAGTGGGAGCGTGGGGCTCCGCTGTGGCGGAACTTTTGATTTTGATCTTGGATGCTAAATCGGATATGAAATGATCGAATGATTCACAGACATTCCTGTCTATTAACACGCCAGCGTCCGGCGGTTCTACACGCGTCGCATCGCGAAGGTAAGGGGCGAAAATGAACATCGCGACCTGGGCGGCCTGTTCCCATCAGGGCTGGAGCAGATACACACCCATCGCTGTTGCAGAGTCACTTTGTCCCTGGAGTGAAACCCGGGTGACACCTTTCCCACCGATGACAAATGCTAGATGTTAGCGGGTGTTACTGGGTTTTCGTGCAGAGGGAAAAGGGTTTTATTTGAGTGTGTTAATTACTGGTAGTAATGAACATTACATGGATCGTCCTTTTCTTTTAAACACGTGAAAGACATCGTTTTGACCTCTGTTACCAAAGAGATTTCAATTGCCGTCCATTTACCTTTCGAGGCCACTGAGCGGTGTGATCCAGGCGCAGGTTGTCTGCGTTCTAGTCGTGATGAACCCATCAATCAATAGGCGTAGATGGCAGAGGTTCCTTCTGTTATCAGCGTTCATGTGGGAAATTATCAACTTGCTAATTAAGTGCATCAAAATGCACCCAGTCACTGTGGCTGTGTGTGTTGCTAGAGGAGTTGGAAGCAAACATGCACACATACACACCACATGCAAACATACACACACGCACACACGCACACACACACACACACACACACACACACGCACACACGCACACATGCACACACGCACACACGCACACACGCACACAGACACACACACTCACAAACAATTAAAGCAGATATGGATATGACACCCGGCGACTGCATCTGCTTTACCCATTCCATTATAAAATTCATTAAAACTAAGATAATTAACAAAGGGCGTCGTTGCATATTTTACTTTACACACCACTTTAGCTCGACTACCGATGGAAACTTCTGGTCGCGGGGCCTGTGTGATATAAACCTTCCTGATGTCCCTTCGTACAGGAAGGAATTTGTTTCCCATTCTGCAGCATACTACCAATGGAAATTTTACTTTTCTGCATTTTTTAACTGTTTGGCATTTAAACCACGGTCTTGTTGATTTGGGGATTTCTCTAACCTTTCAGAGGCGAGTCTGAGCAACTTTGGTATTTTAATATGTGGATACGCAGATGTCGTATGTGCTTTGCGTGTGTGTGTGTGTGTGTGTGTGTGTCTGTCTTTATGGATGCATGTGCATACATTTTTTTCTGTATGAGAGAGGAAGAGATGATAAAGAGGGAAACAGTCAGATGGGGGCTGGGGTTATGTGGGTTTGTGTGTGTGTTGAACTGAATCTTGTTGCTTCCTCAAGTGCCCGCTCCGTTTTGGGCCACACTTTAACTGCACTGCCACCCCCCTCCCCCACCCCCACCCCCCCCCGCTGACCTTTTAATGTAAACTGCTTGTTTTAAGATGCCATGTCTGATCACGGGAGCGAGGCTGCCGGGATGCAGCCGCCGCCGATGGAGGGAGGCAAACAGGGGAGACGTTTTCGGGAGGAGGCGGGGGGAGCCTGCCGACGTGACCTCTTGAACCCCCGTGGCCTTTTCATAGCGTTCCCTCATCTCCGACAGCCACCTTCACTTTGTTTTGTTTGCTTCTTAACCCTAATCGACTCCCGGATTTTGCCACTGTCTGTACCGTGTGTGGCCACCCCCCCACACACACCCTTTCTCGTGGCCCGTTTCCTGCCTGGCCGTGACATCCTGGGAGCTCCTTTCTCCTTTCTCCGCCCTCACCTTCTTTCCTTTCCTTATGCCTCATGTCTTTCTAACAATCCCTTGTAAGTTTTGCGCGTTGGGTTCTCCTCAGCGTATGTCATCCCCCCCGGTCCTATTTAGACAAAAGGATGGACCTGAGGCCGAGCGCTTATCACAACACAATATCTCTTGTTACTATGAGTAAAGTGCAGGATGGAGGCTCCTTCCGCCAAACAGAAAAGCGTCATTAATTCCGACCTTTAGTATTCACCCCGAGAGTCACAAAATGAAACGTTCTCATTTTGACACATCTGGGAACGGCAATTCAACTTGTTGACGGTGCCGGTAAAGCATCGTTTCTCAAATCATGAAATCTCTTCCCTCTCTCTGATCTCTCTGCACATGCATATCTGGGAAGAGATCAGAGGGAGCAAATTCTCACGCTGAATAGGACAGATTGACACAAGCTGTGTATCATCGGCCGGTGTAGTTTCCACTTGATTAGGAAAGGAATAGGAACACGAGGGTGTTTTGATCGTGGCCAGATTGATTGATTGATTGATTGATTTATTGATTGTGTTCATTGGTGATGATGTGTGTGTTTGGGTTTGCGTCGGTTTACGCGTTTATTGTAAACTCGAGATAATGTCCTTGTGTGTGGTCTTTACAAAGATACAACATTTGGGCACAATTTGTCAATTCGTTATTTCTTTCAGCGGGTAAAAACAATTGTCCTTGGAACCCTCTGAAGAACCTGCAGCAGGTTCTTCAGAGGTGCATGTAAGATGGCCATTGGATCATGGTTTATTTTCTCTAGTGGCGTGGTGATGGAGCACAAAACAATGACGGAACCCTCCATTTACCCTCTGACCCGACCAGACCTCTCCACTGTCCCAGAATGCACTTTGGCCATGAGCTGTCTGCTTATACCCTGTGGCTGTCTGGCATACTCAAGTGTGTTGGTGCATGTGTGTGTTTGTACATAGGAATGAGGATGTGTGTGTGCGTGCGTGCGTGCGTGCGTGTGTGTGTGTGTGCCTGCGCGCACGTACCATCAGTCCTACAACATCAGCTCATGTCCCGGTCGTGATAAATAATTCATCAGCCACTTGAGCAGAAGAGCCCTTGTGTGAGCCCTTAGTGGCGGCCTTTACTCACTCCATACAAATACCCACTTAACAAATCCTCACACACAATACACTCTACACTCGCAACACGCAAACAAAATCAGACACATAATAGGGAACGGACGATCAACAGAGAGATGTCCCTGAAAATGTGTGGGGTTTTTTTAAATTACAAAACAAAGAGTAGCACTGGTGCTTGTGTCTTGGGTTTAGACTTGGGTCAAAATGTGGTTCCAGGTTCAGTTTTCTCTTCTTGTGCTTGTGTTTCATGTGCTCCCCTACAGCTGCCATGTCACGTCAAGACCAGAGTTAAGTTCCAGGTTCAGAAAGTAAAAGCCCTTCCATGTTTTTGCTCCAGCTAATTTCACTCGTCAGTTGGAAATCCACACGGTTGACTCAAAATTGTGGGGAGGAATTTCACTTTTCGGACCCAGCCGATCGGCGACCCCGGAATGAACTGGTCGTCCATTTGGGGTGCCTCTCTGTGGTACACCCACAGTAAGAGCTCCGCCCACCCATCACCCCAAACGGGAATAAGCAGGTCAAGAAAACAGACGTGTCGTGTTTGTCAAACCCCCTCGTCCGGATCCACCTTGACGTGTCGGACGTCGGGTGGCAGTGTGTCGGAGAATCTTCAGCTTCGATCCGCCGCCCCCTTTCCTCCTCTATTTGATGTGCAGAAGGTGGGGGCCGCGGTGGCCGTGGTTTGAAGGGAGGCCGGGGGGGGTCACAGAGGTGCAGTCGCACAGACAGAGCCGGCGCAGGAGCAATCGAAAGAGAGAGAGCTAGAGAGAGGTGGCGAGAGAGAGAGAGTGAGAGAGAGTTTGGGCGGAGGGGGGTCAAAGTAGTGTGGTGACTCCTGAGGAGCAGTGGAGATGTGTCCGGCAGCACCTGCCTCATTACCGGCCATCCCACCCCCTCCACCCACCCACTATCGGCTGACGTAACCCCGCTAACCCCGAAGAATATACATTAGCTGTGGGCCATGCCTATGGGCCGTGCAAACACATTTGTACAAGTTTTTGTCGATTAACTAATTCAGAAGTGAGCTTCATTATTCCGCTGCTCTTAATTGAGATAACAATGCAAATTTCCTTCATTAACTGTGACATGGACAATTTCTCCTGCGCTCCGCGGGGACACCATTATATTCAGAGCCCGCGGAGCAGGTTGCAAGGTGTCATCGGATATTCAAATGGCATGCTTGTTTAATTGCAGTAAATGTAGCATGTCCGTGAGGGGTGGCCGAGGGAAGGGTCTTTGGTGCATGACTGTTTGTTTCGGAGCGCTGACTGTTGAGTGTTGGTATTTAGACACTGAGTACACTGTTTGAAGCAGTGACAGTTCAATAGTGATGGCATTCCGATGTCGGAGGGAGTCATTCAAGGTGTAGCAGTGTGTGTGTGTGTGTGTGTGTGTGTGTGTGTGTGTGTGTGTGTGTGTGTGTGTGTGTGTGTGTGTGTGTGCGTGCGTTGCCAATCCACCCCACCCCCACCCGCCACCCTCCACCCTCCACCCTCCACTCCAGGCAGCTGTTTGTGGGGCCCTGTGCAGTCCCGCAGGGCTCCTTTGGGAGTGTGTTGTTGGACTCTTGTCTTTTATGGAGGCTGCAGTAAACATGACAGGCTGTTTGGAGACCATCTGTTTCCAATGGCTGCCGCATGGTAACAGGGAGCTCAACCCGGGATCTGCTCAGTGTCTGTCTCAGAGGTAACAGTGCTGTCCGCCTGTCTCTAAGGGGGGAGCACTGACGGGGAGGGAGCGAGAGAGAGAGAGAGAGAGAGAGAGAGAGAGAGAGAGATAGAGAGAGAGAGAGAGAGAGAGAGAGAGAGAGAGAGTCAAATGGGTTTAAAGTGGCATCTGGGTGAGGTAGCTCTGGGTAGCATCAAACAGCACCTGAAGAACCTGCAGGTACCATCCACCCATAATCCACACACACACACACACACACACACACACACACACACACACACACACACACACACGCACACACACACACACGCACACACACATGCATGTACATACACACACACACACGCATGCATATACACGCGCGCACACGCACGCACGCACACATGCAAATACACACACATACACACACACACACACACACGCACATGAGCGCGCGCACACATGCACACACATGCACATACACGCGCACACAAATGTGTGCGCATGCACACACGCATACACACACGCGCACACATACACAAATGCACACACACACACACACACGGGTGTGCACACACATGCATGCACACACACGCACACATGCACACACACGCACATAGACGCGCACACACACACGCACACACACATGCGCACACATGCACACACACACACACACACACAGGCGCGCGCACACACACATGCGCACACACACACACACACATGGGCGCGTGCACACACACACACATGCACACAAATGTGCGCGCATGAGCACACGCACACACACAGATGCACGCGCACACAGACCCACGCGCACACAGACGCACGCGCCCACACACATGCATGCACACATACACACACGCAAGCACACAAATGTGTGCGCATGCACACGCACACACACACACACACACACACACACACACACACATATATAGAGTAAATAAAATAACAGGCACACACTCTTTTTTTGCTCCAAGTATCTTGGGCCACTTAGTGAGGGGAATATTAGAGGAAGCACGAGTCCCAGAGTGTGACCCTCGTCATGTCACAAACCCTGCCTCCCTCAACACCTCCTTCTGCCACATTGAAAACAAAGAAAGGAAGAGAGAGTCACACTCCTCTTCACACATTGTCGTTAATTTGGCTCTTATGCGCTCATTTGCTCACCTCTGTCATTAATTTGAGGCATTTCTCACAATCGAAAATGCCGTCTGAATCGAAACCTTTCGCGGTGGTGTCGAGGTGCGACTCGATATGATTTGCAGGTCTTTCACCTCTGAGACTGTTACCATGAGGGACTGAGAGAGGCTGTTACCTTGTCATCATCGCTGTCACTTTTTTTTACCCCTCTCAAAGTCAAAGTTTCTTTGAGTGAAAAAGTGACAGCTGGTCGTTTTCTTAAAGGAGAGGTTTGGCGTTTGTTTTTTTCATCCCAGGCTTTATTATAATGTTGGCTCCCATCATTTGTAACTTCTCACAGCCTCGGTGAAGGCTTTGCTATGGAGAAACTCACCACTCGGCTGCAGCTTCTCACTGTGTTCAAAATGCGGTTCAATGGAGCAAAGTTGTCATCTTTAAAAAGTGGTAAATCACATTTTTGAAAACTAGCGAACCTATCTTTTTTTAGGGGGAAAGAAACTCCAAGTGATGTGAATTAATCCCATCCATCTCAGAAGCGACTTTCATCAAACTCACCATTCATAAATTTGGACGTTCCCGCCACCACGGCCAAAACACCCCGATCCTCCCAGACCTCCGACCCCCGTCTCTCGTCTCGCCGCTCCCCGACACAGTCTGCCGTTAGAAGTCTGCCGCTGATTATTACTCAGTACAATTACATTTAATAGTTCATTGGGACCCAACTAGCTGGAACTAATGTGGGACAGAAAAGGCGGAAGAGAAAGGGAAAGGAAAAACCCGCCTCTGTAATAAGGAATGTCTGATTGCCGCTAAGTGGGAGAGAGAGGGACTCTCACTGATCTGAGCCTTGGCCATGGGGTGTGAGTGCATGTGTGTGTGTGTGTGTGTGTGTGTGTGTGTGTGTGTGTGTGTGTGTTTGTCGTAAAATACTTGGAAATCATGTTCAGCATCACGCAGCTAAGTTGAAACACTCTTAACGGCTCAACATCCGCTCAAACTCTTGTTTTGTTCATAAATAGAGAAGATAACTAGTATGGTTTGACAATGAAACTGTATTGGCTCTTATAGGTTATTAGGTTTTAAGGGCTCCGTTTCCCTTTCTTTTGGCTATATTGTTGTGCTGCATACAGTGTTTGGCCCTGTGATTATGCAGGGATGGGGATGCAGAAGGCTGGGCCATATGGTCGATGTCTTCTCGCCATTCTGACAGAGAGAGGACCTGGGAACGGGCCATAGGGTCACTTTTTGACATGCGCTAGCGTGCACTGTAAAAGAGACAGCAATTATATATACACAGCCAGTCAAGGGGAGCTCGCAAGGCTCTGTGATGTGACTCTGATGCGTCTTGCAGCATTGTTTTCCCCCGCTGCAGCGTGAGACATCTGCTCCGTTTACGGAAACAGAGCAAACGCAATTTTTTTTTTTTTTATTTGATGCCAACAAAGTCTATCTTCCTACATGACATGTTTTAGGGCTGCGCTCGGAGTAAACAGCCAGTACTTCTGTATCCTGCTTCTCCGTAGGCTTGTCTGTGGGGGCAAGCAGAGTGAAGATGAGAGCCCATACTTGAAAACCCTGGACTAATATAGTGGGTGGGGAAGTACAGCAGCTGGTCAGCTTCCATTAAAGGTATTGGTGTGTGTGTGTGTGTGTGTGTGTGTGTGTGCGCGCGTGCATGCGTGCGTGCGTGCGTGTGTGTGTGTGTGGGGGTGTGTGTGTGTCAAACTATGTTCGCTGCAGCATGCATGCATTGCTTCTTGTGAAAGCTGAGGTGTATTCCATCCAATCAATGACAGCTTGGCTTGAGCTTCAGGAAACATGACGAAGCAAAGTTTCTACAGATTTTTCCCTTTTGAATCAATCATGTGGCCATTTTGCTCAAGGCAAGGGAGCGAAAGAGCGAGAGAGAGAGAGAGAGAGAGAGAGAGAGAGAAAGAGAGAGAGCTAGAGGGAAGAAGAGAGAGCAGGCGTTATAGTATGGCGTCCATGTGAATCCACCTCGGACCGGAGTTAGCCGCACGCGGAGACGAGATAGATCAAATATTGAGTGAGTGAAGGAAGGGAATCACCACATCAAAGGTTGAGATTGGGGAGGCTGAGGCAGAGATTAAAGGCAGCCTTGAAGAAGTGGGCGAAGGAGACCAAAACTGCGGTGGTGTGAGCCTCGCCAGACGGGGGCCGGTCGATCGATGACCCACTGCACTGCAACTCCGCCGGGCTGAAGTCCCACCTCCAGAAAGAAACGTCTCATTCCGCCGGGTCGGGGGAAAACGCTCTCAAAGACTCATCCCGCGACCTTGAGGCGGAAGGGGTAGCCACGGTGCGGGGAGAGAGAAGAAGAGCGGGGAAAACCTTATTCTAGTCGAAGAAATTCTTGCCGAAGTTCATCATTCGCCCCTTTTCCCTTCAATCTTCGTCTCAAATGTTCTTAATAAAGAATAAGAACCAAAACATGGTGGATTCTTCCCGAAACCCAAATAGCTGGATAAAAAAAGCAAGGGGCTCGGTCGTGAGCAAATAAAAGTTGAGCGGAGACCCAAACCCCTGCAGGCTTTGGCCCCGTCAGCCCGCCCTGCTCTGGCCCGGCTTGTCTTTGCCACATGCCCACCTGAGCTTGGCCGGCTCCGTAAAGTCAGCTTTTGTGGGCGGACGGTTCTCATGAATATGTATTTGGCCAAGCTATGCGGTCCCACCGCTCTCCGCTTTGCCTCGCTCACCCAACCCTTATGTTCCTCTCCCGCGCGCGAGTCCTTCAGAAGGTCTGAGGCTGTGTTTTCCTCGGGCACGGTGAAAAAGGGGAAGAAAGGAGAAGAGCGAAAAAGCTACAGTCAACCGGAGAATGTTTTTGTGATGGAATTCTTCTCCCTGCCTCAGAGGTGGGAGCATGTACAATGGCAGCGGTAGGGAGCCTCGAGGGTCACACCGATATAAATAAATAAATAAATAAATAAACAAAAATCCAGCTAAATACCGTGACTGCGACAGTGCATTCTGCCAAATAAAGAATGCACTCAAACACACTATTACTGCGGGTCTTGCCACTGCCACCAAACCATTACCTTGGTGGTGAAGCTCCAAGCACATCTAAGGGATTAAAAGATTTGTGTCAAGGCTATGAAGCCATGGGAGATTCTGGGCCTGACTTACCAGGCTGCAGACCAAAGGCATTGTTGTTAAAGATGTAACCTATAAATATGACACATGCTGTTACTGTTACACTCACTTTTTGCTGCTCTCCCAAGAGAACATGCCCTGGCTTTCTATTTTTCCCCCCGTCTTTCATTCTATCTGTCTATTTAGATACCTTGCTCTGCACACACATTTCTTTCGCCTACAGTCTGTTACGGCTTCATTACCAAATGAGAGCACAACGGCACGGATGCCTTTGAAACTTCCCTCACCGAGACCCTGCCGGAGCCGTAGGACTGCGGTAGGAGGGGGAGCTTCAAAACCGACAACCTTTGGGATAAGTGCTAAAAATGTAAGTTAAATCTGCCCTGAAATAGTATCTGTTCTTCCACCTTGGAAATTGAGATGTGTCCAACTGAGCTCGTGATCCAATCCTGAATTTTGATTTAGGCCACGGCCGGTGTTTGTGAGGGGTGTGCTTTTTTTCTGCATGTGCTCCAAGTCAAAAAGGCACAGAAGCTAAGACCTAAGATCTCTGCGTGTACGATCTGCTGGGAATTTGTCACGTGATGCGTCCTTTTTCATCCTTGCAGTGTGCGTGTGTGTGTGTGTGTGTGTGTGTGTGTGTGTGTGTGTGTGTGTGTGTGTGTGTGGGTGGGTGCGTGTGTGTGTGTGTGTGTGTGTGCGTGTGCGTGTGTGTGTGTGTGTGTGAGAATGTGTGCTTGCAAATGTGTGGAAGCCTCATCTAAGCACTGAATCCCAACCACTGCCACACAGCGCACTCGCCCCACACGCACGCGCACACACACACACACACACCCCTCTATCACTGAGTTTCCTCAGGGCACGGGTTTGCAGTCGGCTTAGTGCGGACGTGCGTATCCATATTCTGTGGTTAAAAGAAACCATGTCACTCCTCACATTAATTGATTTCCCCCCAACCACTGATTTCACTGAAGCTCCCTGTGCTAATAAAGAGTAATAGTAGTGTCAAGATGTGTTGGTCTTTTTCTTCTCTGACGAGCTGTTTTTCATTGCCAAGAAGCCTTCTAGACGTCTTTACAAGGACGTCTGAGACGACATTTTGATGAGTTCTTTGGCTTTGGAGATTGATAATCAACATTTTGAACAGATCCATACTCCCATGTCTTTCTGGGTGTACAGACATTTTGAAGGGGTTGTCGAGGGGACGGAGGTCTGCGAGCCGAACCCAAACCTTTTCTGTCCCGCCTCTACTGGGACCGCTCGTTTATCTCTGCCAGGTACAGGAGCACCGAAACCGACGTCGCGGTAACCTTGACTGCTCCGTGCCGCGGGAACCAACCTCCTCGCAGCGCGACCTTCTGCCGTGCCATTGCACACAGAGACAGTAAGAGACTGTCTCTGTGTGCAATGGCAAATCAAAATACAATTATGATTAAAAAGGAGAGAGCCCAAACTGCTATGGCCTGCCCTGCCCATTCATAATTTGCGACACATTTTCAATCCCTAGCCTCAGCATTAGCAGCAGCCCTCTCTCCATTTCCCATCCTGACTATCTAGTGTCAGCATCTGTTATGTCATTGCCATTCTGTTAAATACTGTATATCATCATACTCCAAAATGCACCCCCTACCCTATTCCTATTCCAATCACCGATCCAAGTACCAATCCATCCGAGTACTTAATGACAGTACTTAAGCACATTTTTCTAGTGTCTGTACTTTCCCACTAGAGTCATTATGCATCTGGGCATTTGTAAAAGGTCTGAGTCCTCCTTCCATCCCATCCCAAACGCAACGCCATTATTCCAGTTTGCCTCACAGTGTCTGTCCCTCCCTTTAAAAACCAACAGACCCCTTATTCCCATCGTTATCGCCGGGCCCTTTTCGTTTCTCCGGGCCCAGCCCGTTTGGAAAAGCTCCTGCCTCCGGTAGCCTGCCCACCCTGTGCCCCGGCTGTCAGCCTCCCCCGGCAGGCTGCGCTGACGAGGGGAGGCCACTAGGGCTGTCTGTCATGGGGTTATTCTCGGGGCGGAGACGGTTCAGCTGATTCGCTGACACCGGCTGCCGCGTGCGGGGGCTGGAAGGGCGGGCGTTTGGCTGGGGTTTACAGTATGTGTGTGTGTGTGCGTGCATGCGTGTGTGCGTGCGCGCGTGTGTGTGTGTGTGTGTAAGTCTTTGGCGGGAGCTACCAGGGGTTAGCCCTGCCAGATGACAGGAAAGAGCGAGGCGATGGAGGCGGCAGAGAGGGAGAAACACGGGGCTGGCCCTCGCCACGTACACCTAAACACACATCTAAATACACACGAGCGGTTGAAGGACGGTGAGGAGTGTTTCCGACCCCGGCGACACAGCTGGGAATTCATGCCCCGGACCCCTCACAGAAGTGAGTTTTAATTAGAGAGTAAAATGATATGTGGGAAAGACAAAAAGTGAACTACACACACTGTAAACATCGGTGGGGAGAGTACAATTACACAGATAAGTCAACTTTGGTGGGCCTGCTTCCCTGCCAAGTTGTAATTGCTGATAGCTCTAAAAAACAAAGACTACTTTAGAAAACATGATTGTACTAATGTTCTCAAAGCACAATGTAGAGTTTGAATATTTTGAAATTGAATAAAGTTTACATACTGTATATGGAACGAACCTAACCAACCTCACCAACCAGCCAACTTGGAATGGTGGGATCGGCCGCAAATGCAGTATTATATACATATAATATACACATATTCCCTACTTTGTTTGGGCTCGGTTTATGCTGAAGCTCAGTAGCAGACCTGACAAAATGTTGTAGTAATCCATGAATGATGCCATCGTGCAATTTGACATTTCCTAATCAAATACAAGTCGGTGTTTTTCGAGTTTTTCGCTCTCCTGTGTTGAGCTCCGTGCGCCGGGATTTGTCCGTGAGTAATTTCCCGAAGCGCCACGCTCCTTTATTTACATTCGCTCCCACGTGCAGACACCGTAAAGCACAGTGATGTCACATATTGCTGCGAAGCAGTTCTGCCGCTGGTTTGCGACATAGTGATAGAAACGGTATAAAAATATATATAGACGATACCGTTTTTCTATCGTCCTATGATATATATCATATGGCATAAAATATACATAAAGTATAAAATATTACAATTTTCAACGTTCGTCAATGTTCACATTACAAGTGTGACGCTACCCTGAATGAGAACGCACACTAGGAATGGCACTGTCATGATTGGATGATCACCATGTCAGTCAAGCTCCTTACACACACACACACACACACACACACACACACACACACACACACACTCACACACACACACACACACACACACACGTGATCAGATGATCAGATCACATCACCGTGGGCGACTGTGCCAAGAGTCATCACTTTCGGATTAAAAACTTTAATTTAATAATTTTCATTTAATCAAATCAATTTGTACAAACATGTTCATACCTGAACAGGTTGCAAACAGGCAGACAGACGGACAGGGGTGGAATGGAACAAAGTTTGGTGTTGTAGTCTGGCTGTCAGTATTTGAAAGTTTACAAGTGATGGGGAGGGAATATTTTTTTGATTTAGAAGAAATTGAGAAATCGATAAACTTGTATCAAGATTTATATTTTCTTTGTTTTATTTCGATGAATAACATTAATCATAATACAAATTCAATTTATTGTCATACTTTTTGAACACGTTTGATAGATGGCCAATAATATCATTATACGAGAGGTATACCTTGTCTTTTCTGTTAATAAAGAGCAGATAGTGCAGGTAAGACTGCAGTATCTGGGGGGGAAAAAGGATTTTGATTTAACTTAACTTAACTAACGACTCGACTGGACTTGACTTGACGTAACCTGTGACTTGACTTGACTTGCCCAAGGAAAAATGACTTGAGACTTGCTTGTGACTGGGCCGACAGGGACTCCTGTTAGCAGTCACCTGTCTGCCCATGTTGTCGTTACCCATGGAGCAGCCAGAGGAAAACCACACAAGCCGGAGGACAATGACCTTGAATTTAACATCTGATCTGAACTGATGAATGTTTTTTCTCCCCTGAGGTGGAATACATACTCCTTGACATATAAACCTGACCGGACTAGAGTGTCATAAAAAAAAGGTAAATTATTCGATATTTCCATTCTATTTTTTTTTCTTTTAAATACTGCGAAAAGATTATGTCAAAGATAATTAATTATTCTTTCAAGAATTTTAGCCTGTTCATGACACTTTTGCTGATTGAAATTTCTGCTGAAATTGCTGCCCAATTTTATTCAGAAAATTTAAAAAAAAAGTGTGCTTCATAGAAGGTATGTATGAAAAAATGTACCATATTAAATGTATTCATTGGAGTGTTCTCTAGGCTATTTAAATGAAAATTCGACCAAATCATTATTTTTCATTTAAATCATTCATCATTCATTAAATAATTACCTTCATTTATTTATTTCAATAAAAATAAACATAAAACAATACTAATGTATTGGTAGAAAATTAAGTTTTTATGATTTAATCAATTTGTGTCCAACTATGACCAACATTATCTACATAAACATAACGCTGATAAGTTGATAAATAGGCTCATATTCCAACATTTGGTTGTGTTTTACCAAATGTTGCCTTTGTGAGATAAAGCCCACACTATTATTTGACCGGCCTCCCTTGAGGAAGTGGTTTGGCGTCATGAGGAAATGGAGGCGTTTACAATTTACATATTAATAGAGTCTTGCCGTCACATGTGGTTAAAGGTGTAGAAATTCCGTCAAACATCTTTCAGTTGTTGTTGTTGTTTTGATTGAACCCCCCCCCCCCCCCCCCCAAACAAAAATAAATAAATAAATAAATAAATAAATGATTACTTTATTCAATTTCTAAGGGTTGGCCTCTGGAGAGGTCATTTTTCTCTACCACCGGTCATTAAGGCCGACCGGAAGAGGGTGTGTGGCAACAATCCCTACTAGCTGGAGGTTTCATCCGGTGCCTCAGGGTCGAGTCCACCGATATCCAAGCTTCATGGTGTCACGCTCCCAGGAGGTGAGGCCGTCCGCTGCTTGGACAGGAATCAAATGCCTCCTGCTCAGGTTGCTCTATCAACTTTTAGATGGGACACGGTTTCACCCGTCGGACAGCGCATTGGCCCTTTGATTGGTTTTATTTGACATGTGAGCGTAGCAGCGTGCGTGTGTGTCTTAGTACGTACACATTACAAAAGAGATGAAGGTGGAGTGCATGGGGCCTCTCGGCTTCCGCCAGAACGTCCCCGCGAAACGCCAGTGTTGACATTGGCCACAGAAGCCAGGGCTGCCACGGCGCCAACGCTGGCCGGTCCACTCATGTGGTAGCCGCTCTGTGTGCCTTATACAAACAGGGTCAGCTTACAAAGGCTTAGGGACGACACGGATCCAGCGCTCCCTGAGCCAAGTCCTCAGATTTACTGTATTTGTAAAGGTGTCAGTCTCAATCCGAGGAGTCACAGCAGCTGAAATCCCCATCCTCCACGCACAGAGAGGAGAAATATATCTGCACTCCATCTATTTGAACAGTTGCTTAATTCTTTTGTTCCCCCAGTTTGGTGGCATCCCCTATATTACTTTCTTGGTAATGACTGCTTGTAAAGAATTTGTAGCATCACTTCGTGGTTTTTCCTTCCCCCGTGCCTCCGAAGTTACAGCACACGCTTCGACGTTGTTTAATTGTTTCCTTGTTTCCAAGCAGGTTTGGATAATGGAAAAAAAACAAAAACCTCAAATCAATTATTGTGGCAACACTCTCAATATCTTTCCTCTATTACCTTAGACCTCAATTATTATCTTGAGACTTGGAAATCATACATTAAGTAAAAGGCAATTTACTTTTTTCCCCCTCATCCTATAATAATAGCAGCATTCTGACACTGCAAATGAGGCAGGTCTAGGCATTACTGTGCTGTTAATTTGACCCTGGGCGCCGCTACGCAATCAAATCCGAAGCCAAAGCACTTAGCCTATGTTAAGGATTAATGACGGCCATCTAAAACAATTTGGAAGCCAATCAGTTTAACTGAGGAGGGTAAATCTAATATGATAATTTATCTGCATCAACGCGACTCGCCTGGCAGGGAGGAGTATGCTAATTGCACGACCCTTACCTAGTCACTGGAAGCACACAGCTGGGTGCGATGGCTGCGGCACCGCTATTAGGGAACTTTGAGGGAGTTTGGAGTTTTCTGAAGCGAGTTCCCCTTGGAGGGCGGTGGGAAGTGAACCCCGTCGTCTCACACTGAGCCTGGCCCCGCTCCCCCCCCCTCTGCCCCTCTGTCCCTATTTCCATAATGTGCCCGCCTCCAATGACATGACAGCGAGACGCAAATAAGTGTCTGTAATGGCATCAGATGGAGATGTAGAGGACAGGGGTTTTTAATGTGCTCACAAGGCCTCCCCAAGGGGACTGTTATTGCTGCTCTACAACATCAGTTACACAGTTACAACAATAGTGTCTTAATTGATTCGTTTAATTAGCCGGAGATAGAGCTAGTGCCGCGGCCTGTCATCCCGTGTGATAGGGGGTCCTCACAGCAGCCAGTGTGGCCCGCCTCTTGCCCCGCAACAGTCACGCCGCCATTAAAGTGTAATTATATGTAAATGAAATCCACATAGCAGCCGATCTCAAGTTGACCGCTGAAACGATATGAACTCAGGTTTTTGCTTTCCTTGTTTTCATGGGTTTTATCCGTAGGAACGGGAGATATTTGTGAGATAAAAGTGACGTTCTGCGTCTTGGAATCACAGGCAGTGAGTGGGCGTGGGTGAGCCAGGCACGTGGCTGAGGGTGCCCGCGCACCTGCCCCTTTGACCCTTGGGGTCCATGGTGCCCTTTTTATCAGGCGCCGTTTTATTTCTTTTTTTTTTTATTTTTGTGATGGGCATAGAGACTTAATTGTTGGGATTGGTGGAGGAAGCCTGATGGACAGAACAGGGAGGTAAACTATAAATATCTTTATTAGCTCTTCAATGATAGGCCTATGAACTTATCTTTGTATATATATAAAAAGCTATTGCCATACATTAAAATGTAATATATTGATACTTTTTACAACATAATTTAATAATGCATAAATAATAATAATAAATAATTTGGTGGAATACCTCAATATTGATAATTTGAGACTATTTTGGGGATGATCACAATATATTACAGTACGTCATTGATCAGACACTTTTGTCCGATGCAACTTACAATAACAACTATTTGTCACATCTTCAAGCCAACTGTGTGTCACAGTCACAACTAAACCTGAACAAGCAGAACTAGTAAACAGCAGTTCGTTTTTATTTTGATTTATCTTTTAACAGGAAAGTAATTTAGAAAGTAAAGGTGTAGGAGATCCTCACCAGGTAGACAGGTCAGTACAGCAGGGTTCAGGTGGAGTTTGAAGAGATGGCTCTTAAAACACAATAAATATTTGAGAGGCATTCATTAATAATGTGGGATTTATAGATATGTAGAATATTTTACTTTTTAAATATTACACAGGTTGAAGCATTCATTGGCACAGTATGAAGTTCATAAAATGTAATTTCTTTACCCCAATGCAGACTGAAAGACAACATTTAACTATACTGTTTCACCATATTATGATAAAATCCCAACAAAATACAAATATACTGTCAATATATTGCCAATCAAGAATTAATATAACTTTAAACTATTCCAAATATCCAAAACAATCAAAATAGCTATTTTCAATATAAATAGGGAAAATAAATGATTTGAGGTTATGTATGTCATGTTTGGATTAAGTAGAAAACAGTCATTTTTTACACACTAGAAAAAGATGTAACTTCACTTTCACTCGTGATTAACATAGACTTTGAGAGAGAGAGCGAAAGAGTCCCTGACAACTCGGAGAAGAAGATCTTTGAGACTATGCTTTAAAGAAAATCCTCCCAAAACTCAAAACTAAAAAAAACGAAAAAACTGGCACTAAACTAAAAAACAAAAAAATGTTTTTTACAGCGTGTTAAAAGAAGCCCAAAACTGGTTTAAATGTTCCCCCCCTTAACCCGAATCTGCCATACATGATCTCAAATGATATATTTTCAATATTTATATTTAAACTTGCTTGTGTTTCTGATGTTTTAAATTTGACACTGTATATTAATAAAATTAATAATTATATTCTAGTTTCTTGTTCATGTGAGACTGTAATGAAAAAATTGAAAATGAAAAATGCCTACCCACTGTAAAAAAAGGCATATATGTATTTTTTTTATTCTTAACTAATGTGTGTCAGAAACTCTCTAGGCGCCTTTCAACTTGCCCTCCGGCTTTTAAAATGTCACTCACGAACCAAACCCCGAAAATCTGCAAACCTGAAACGCTCAGCTCCAGCAGCTTAAAAGGCGAGGCCGCCAAGTCGTTGTATCGTCTGATTAAAGGAACCTCTGCGGTGACTTGGATGGAAAGACCTGGACGTGAACCTGTGACGGCAGCCATGAAACCCATCACGCCACCAGGTCGCCCTGCGCCCGGTTACCTGGTCGCTTTTAAACGTGCCCTCGGGCTGCCGCCTTTCAAAATCTCACTAGGATGCATTATCAAACGAAAAAGCTCCAACTGTTGTTCAAAGCCGCTCTGCTCGACTCCTGTGTCCAATAATAGTTCATTCTGCAATTCACACATTTAGCAGGTTTTCGTTAAATAATCCAGACATTAAACTAAAATATATATATCGCATACAGTTTGTGTATGGGTTGTTAAAATTCAACAGGTTGTGCTGGAAGTGGCGTTTTAAAATCCTGTCCCGCATGCCCCCTTTTTTAAACTTTGACCCCTTAAGGTCCCCTGCACGAGCGCGGCCGGGGCATTTGTCTCTCGGCGTCTGGGATCGCGCGCTGAGAGTTTCTACTTAAAGTGACGCTTCTCAACGACAACAAAAAAAAGGCATCTATACCCCCAGTAAATCCCACAGAAGTGTTCTCCCTCCCTTTCCTTGTCGTCCACTCTATCCCCCACTTCACGAGCCTTCCTGGCGCAGAGCTGGAGCCGGGGAGTTGAGAGGAGGGGAGTGATTACAACTTCCTTCAGTGTGAATGGTGCAGATGTCGGCCGGACCCCGGCGACGTGGAACAATGCCCTCAAAGGCGTCGGGACACAATGGGCCTTTCTCCTCCGCCGGAGATGTCTCTCTATAGCGGCTCGCAGCGCGGGGATGCAAAGCAGGTGGCACACAGAGAGGCAGGGCCGGAGCCGGGCCCTTTCAAGTCCCCGCCGCTGAAAGGCACCAGTGGCAACATGCGAGGAGGGGCAGTCGCACACCGCTTCTGTGGTCAGTCCGGGCATTAGCGCTCGGAGGTGTTATTTAGCTGTGGATTAGCCGGGCTGCCTGTTCACTGGGGGATTTTCTCCTATTGATAGGCCACTAAGAGAGGTTGGGATTGATGCTATCCAGTCTCTCTCGCTCTCTCCCTGCCTCTCTCTCTCTCTCTCCCGCTCTCTCTCTCCATCTCGCTTTCTCTCATCTCTCATGTGCCGTGTCTTAGTTCAAGATTGAGAGCTCTCTGGCTTTCATGTGACAAAGCTGCGAAGCCCCCCGCCTTGACCCTCTCTTTAATGTGCCCACAGTCCCACTCTCTTTCTCTCGGTATCTCTCTATCATTGTCAATCTATTTCTCTCCGCCCCAAAATATAACGTAATTTTTTTGTTATCCTCTGACGGGTTTTTAAAATCATTTTTAATGTCAATTTGTAGTTTGCATCTTTGGTCATAATTCTGTGTGTGTGTGTGTGTGTGTGTGTGTGTGTGTGTGTGTGTGTGTATGCGCATGCGTGTGCACGCGTGTGTTTACAGAGCACGTCGTAATGTACCCAGATTACACAGACGTACGTATGCATCCTCCAAGTCAGTTTTCCATGGAAAACATGTTTGTGCATTAAAACGGAAGCCACCCACTCGAGTCGATTTGCAGATTTAATAATGACAGCGCGAGCGTCCCACCGCGTGTTTATCAGGAAGTGTCCCTCTCTATGGAGCTAAATAATTTGCTCCCCTCTTCCCCGACTGTGTGGCATTACCGCGGTATTCCCGGGCCCAGTGGAGAGCAGTGGGGTCCAAATGAAGCAGAGTCACCTGGCGCCTCCCCCTGAGGTCTTATAGAGTTAACATGCAATGAATAAATTAATATCTAATGAAGGAGGATGCCGTCCGTACACTCACCCTGCACTCACGCCGTCTCGGGAGAAAGAGGCCGAGGATGCCGAATATGACGGAAGATGCTGTGAATTGACAAACAACATCAAAGGACAGAAAACGCGGTGCTAAGTACTTTGCACGTTATCCCACTGTGCTCATTTAAGCAGAAATGAATGCCATCAGTACTTTCATTCTTTTGGGTTCATCATCATCTTGTGGGCTTTGCGCCGGGATGGTGCTTTTATCGCAGTGTGGGCTGATTAAAGGGATTTGACTTTTGGAAAGCGGTCTATTCTTGGAAGTGGAATATTTCAAAGGAAGTTTATGGAACAACGATTTGCCGCATTTCGCAACAATAGTGTCCAATATTAATTTTGTCTGTAATCTGCCCCGCCGCCTCGAGAAACCACTCAGATTCTATTGATTTCCGTCTCTTGATTTGGCATCTCTCTCCGGCTCCGGAAACACCTGCAAAAAAAAGCCAAAAGAAAAAACAACCATCTGACTATACCCCACCCTAACGGCTGCTACGGAATACAGTGTGGGCTGTATAAGATGGTGGCAGAACAATAAGCCAAGGGATTTACCTTTCTTGTATCTCTTGTCATTGAGGGATTTAATGCGTCATTGGCACACGTGTGTAAGGCAAGTCCTGCTGAGCTGCCGCTAATGTCGAGGCCCCCCTCGTGAGAGTACATTATCTCTGAGTCCTCCTATTATTCTGGAACAGTCTTTGACTTCTAATGTGCCTATCCAGGCGTCCCTGGATGTCTAGTGTCATTACAGAGTGAACTAACAATCCATTAGACCCGTTTCTCGTCATAAGAGACATCCCATTCGTTTATATCCCAGTTTACATTAATTAGAATTTTCTGCCGAACAAATAGTGTTGAACACGGTTTGAGTTGCACTTCGAACACGTGCGTGGATGCAGCACACTGGAAAGCGCAAGCACAGCTAATCAAACTGACCAATCGGGACCGGTGCAGAGTATAAACATTGTAGTCAGGAGAGGTGAGACACATTAACCTCTATCCTGAATGTGATAGGGTATTTTTAGTGCGAGCCATCGTCCCACCCACCTTTGATCCGGTGCCCGTTCACAGTGGGAGCCGGTGCTGAGCTGCACGTTGGCCTCCACAGAGGAAATGCCGTGCCCGCAATACTACACAATCATACCACAAACGTGGAGAGAGTCAGGCGGTGGGAAGATGGAAAAGTATTTCATATTCCTTGATAGTAAAAAAAATAGGTTCAGTTTTCGAGATGGTAATTGAACCACTTCCAATGCACAAAGACGCCCTTAATAGTAATGTTTCAAATTTCATGCTGCTTGTACGTTTCTCTTTTGGGCATTTTTTTTCATTTTCTGATTATATTCTTTATTGTGTACACAATCTTGATTATTTGCTGTGGAGATTGTGCAAAAATAAATAATAAAATAAATTGTTCAGCTTGTGAGTCACCAGCCTTACCGAGCTGCAGAAAACCCGGCCTGGCAAAGGCTTTTTCTTTTGCAGAGGGGATTTGCAGTTTCCCTGTTCATACTGACTATGAGGGTACCCCTCTTTCTATTCTTTCTTGGAGGCAGGAAAATGCATATTTGATGTGGCCCTCAGATTACACATTGGCAGCATTGGAGTCAGAAGGATTTGTTTATTTGCAACAGTTTTTTTTCCAATAATAATGGTGACAAACAACAGGTGGAAAACAGACGACAAAAAAGCAAATCTTTTGGTCATAGTGTTTGTTTCTGCATTGTAGTCAAGATGGAAGACGGTGGAACGATACTGAGGTCTAGGCTTATAGTAGGGAGAATTTTGGGACATGCTTCCATCAAAGGCAAACTTGAAGGTGCATGAACGCAACCAAGCTGTGAAGTGAGGCCACCGTAGGACACTGTAGCAGTGTCAGACCAGTGTCAGACCAGTTAAAACCTTTGCTGCAACTTCCGTGACTTCTAGTAAGATGTTTACTTTGGCATGATTTGGTAGGTTAGCGTGCGTGAGAGGCCCGACGTCTTTTGTTGTTGTTTATCTGGCAAGCGGGTGACATACGAACAGCAAAAGAAGAAACTTACCACAGAGTATTCAATCGTCATCGCAACATGTGATTGCCTTTTGTCTGAGTGCAAATAAGTCACAAGAACCTGTGAGCCTTGCGTGTTTCAGAAAAGTGGCATTTCCCGTGTTTTGTTTTTAGAGTGTGGCAGGTGCATGCCTCCTCGTCCTTGGAAGCACCATAAATAAGCTGTATTTAGAACGAAGACCACCCAATCCAAGCCAAAATCAGCGACTTCTGCTACTGTCCCCCATGTCCGTGTGTCATGTTTGTGCAGTGACATCACTGACAGCTGACTGATTAACCACGCTAATGGTCCATTCTTAGGCAAGAGGGTGACGGGAGGTCAGGGCCTTGAGAATAGAGGAAACTGTTGTGATAAGCGGGGGGTCATCCTTCGAGTGTTTGCTGTGGGAGAAACAACACTGCGTCACCTGCGACCACACGCCAGTCCGTCCGCCATCCAGCTCGGCCTCTCCTGCTGTCAGTGGCCGTCCCCCCCCTGTGCTTCACTTGCACAACCGCTTGGCCCTGGAGAAACCATAAAACAGTATCGCTGTCTAGAAGAAAACAGAGACAAAGTGAAAAAGGAAACAATTGGTTCACAACAGGACACGCGGCTGAGGAGGATAACCTGCCTTCAAAGTTGCTGCTGTGGCGTATCAGAATAGTTTAGAGGTGGCGCACTTCAAAAGGCCTGGAGCACCTCCCCTATCGAGGCGTTTTTCCTGCTATTCTTGCGGGCTGGTTTTGGGTTGCTATAAGTAGCCTGCATCCTGTCCCTCTGTGGTCTCAGGTGGATAAGTTTTGTTTTTGTAGCTGGGGCCAGCCCTTTAATGGCCCTCTGTGCTTCCACTGCTTCTGTTGGCAGGCCTGATTGGCTTGTTAGCAACGTACTCATATATCACATGAGAGAGCAGCCAAACCCTTGTATAACAACGGAGAGTGGAGCAAAGGGCAGGGCTCAGCTCTGGCTGAGCGTCACCCACTAAACTGGTGCTTAATGAATTCTGGTGATTCCATTCTAGCGTTCCCTTTGTCCATTTAACACATATTTTACTTGGGTTGCTGGCCATCGCCGTCGGTCGTCCCCGTCCTTGTCAAACATAAGTCAGCATCTGGGATTATGTCACTGTATCCCCAATGTTCTTCCAGAACCTCCCAGATAAATACAGGTCTGAAACTTTAGCAGCCCCTGCCCAAAACGTCTGCCCGACTCTCTCCTGTACCCCCCCCCCCCCCCCCAGCTCCCAGCGCGCCTGCCTTTGTGTCCTTCTGAAACATCTTGTCCGTGGTGATCGGTGGTGGTCTACTGGTTACCTCTGCTCCTCCCTCAACAATCAAAGGCACATGGTCTATTGTTGAAGCACCAAGGCTAATTACCGTGCGCTCACCGACAGGGGTGGCAAGAAAGCCACTTAGTGGAGTAAATGACCTTTGTGGTGTAATTACCTTCTTGTTAGAACATCTGTGGTAACCTGGTGGTCTAAACTCTGGCCAATAACCCACCTCCTTTCCTCCTGGTCCACCTGTACCTTTGTTGGCCGCGCCAAGGAACCCACCATAGTCTTTCATCCATCTTACGCGCTTTTCCCTGACCCCCCCCCCACCTTCCTTTTCTTCTTAATGGCTTTCAACTTTGTCTGGCTTTCCTCTCCACTGCCCTGAACTAAGGGTCAAACCTCCCCATTAATTACAGCTGCCGGTGATTACGGGGTGAGAGGGAAAGTGGCGGAGTTTGTCTAGTGTGTGGCGGGTCCAGCTCAAGCCGCTTTTGGCTGTTTACTTTTACCACATTAGTGGCTCTGGTTAAGTACGTTCATGTCATTGTTTCCTTGTGACCCGTGACCCTGTACCGCCTGAAAATAATCAAGCTATCCAAGTCAATAGGTTTATTGTGTCTATCATACTTAGGGTTATTTTAGTAGACAGGTTCTGGAACAGTTGTATGCAACGGATATCTTTTTATACAGAGCAACATGAATCTGAGTATTTTATTTATTTTTTTACCACATGACATAGTTGTCGTTTAACAGCCAATGACCAAAAAGCGGAAATCAACACACCGGCAAACTCGCACATGCCACTGGGTGTTATCACAGTCTCATGTCCTGATTGTGCTGCTTCTACTGCGGACAATGAGGGCGGCGAGAGTGAAATGTGCACGGCAGCTTTCCATTATGAGATAGTGTGTATTACTGTAATCCAGAAGGGCCTCCTGCTCACTGCGGCGTGTGCCAGGCACCTGGGTGGGCAATCTCACAGACAGTGGGGAGGCCCGGCTTATTTCTGGGCACATTTGGCATGGCCTATATGGCTTTGACAAGAGGTAGAAGTGGAACAGAAGTCATCAAAAGATGTTTGATTTGTTTGTGAGGAAACTTTTTAAAGGGCCTGCGAGGTTAAAGAGATTTTATTTTGTTTGTTGGTGGTTGTAGTGGTCTGTGTTGAGCTGTTTTACAAGCCTTACAAGCTTACAACATTGGGACACAGTTCACTTTCTGCTCGGCTACTGTGTTACAGTTAAGATCCATGGATAACATGTTAGGCTGGACTCACATACATTAACAGGTCAATAAAGAGGGACTGTTGCTCATTCAGTTTCGTTTCATTGGCAGAGCCCGTTCCCAAGGCCATGAAGAACACTTTCATTAGATCTCGGTGATCGTCCACAGGTCATGGAATATCTTTGAGCCCCTGGGACTGGCAAGAAACTCTGGAGGCGAGTAAATATTCCATTGGGAAGACTGGCCCTGTACACGTGGACCTAGCTAGGCTGGCACAGGAGCAGTGCTTTCCACCGGGACGGAGAGATGGTGTGTGTCCCACTGGAGCTGTGTGTTGCGCGCTTGTTGAAGTGTCCGCATGCACACTGGCGCACGTTTCTCCACGACCGCGCCGAAGAACATTACGGTAAAAAAAAGGGCAGGTGCGAAGGGATGACATGAAAATACAAAAATTAAAACAAATTCTCCTTATTTTTAATTGCTGGCAAATCGTCATGGTAGTGTGGTCTTATCAAATTTTGATAATGTCACCATGATAATGTACACCCTTTATATATATGAGCTTTATTCGTAAATGTATTTTTATTTATTTATCAATAAATAAATAAAAGGTTAATTAAAATAATAATATTGTAAAAAATATATAGATATATATATTGTAAATTGAATATATATATATTGTAAATTTCTATGTATTCAGCAAAAACATCCCAGGGGCACAATCACTGCTTGATTGTCTGGCCACCATTGATTGCCATAGTTACCGGCCCGACAATGGCGATCCTCCCAAGGTTGCGACCTTGCACGACGCGGGGTCACAGGGCGGTCGTCTGGGGTTTCCTGAGAAGAATAAGTGGGAAACCTTCACTTCCCATACCTCCCAGTAGCCCCCACCACCACCACAAACCCCTCGAGTGGAAGATTTATGAGGTCCCAACGTGGACTCCCCCTGATTGGCTTTATGACAGGACTTCCACCCTGGCCTCTGCGGACGGCCATTAGGGGGGTCTTCCACTCCACATATAGGCCACTCTGTTGGGGGTCTATGGTGATGTAATGCTCAGAACAACAGGTTTCGCAGACAAATGTGAGTGTTCTGGGTCAAAATGGTCAAAAAGTGCAGCAATGGATTTGTAAACAGTGATTTGAAACTCCATTATTAGTATTTTACAGTAGATGCTGCAAAGTGGACCACATGTCCTCTACTTGCATGGATGACTCTCACATTGGTTGGCTCTCACACTGAGCACACTCAGGCCCACATATGCACACACAGTGACACACACACACACACACACACACACGCACACATACGCGCACACATACGCACTCTCATATACACACACACACACACACACACACACACACACACACACACGCACATACGCATACACACTCAGACAGTCAAGCACTGGTGAAACCATCCATGGGTCACCTGGCAGGTCATGTTCCCCACTGGTCACCCCCCACCCATCAACACTGCATTGATTCTGTTTGTCTGTGGAGATGCAGTCAAGCATGGTAGTTTTAGTGTCGGTACATACGGTATTTGTGCATGACTTTGTGTTTTGGATGTGCACATTTGTGTGTGTGTATGTGTGTGTGTATATGTGTGTGATAGATAGATAGATAGATAGATAGATAGATAGATAGATAGATAGATAGATAGATAGATAGATAGATAGATAGATAGATAGATAGATAGATAGATAGATAGATAGATAGATAGATAGATAGATAGATAGATAGATAGATAGATAGAAGTATTCAGGAGCACTGAGGTCTGCTTTAGATCTGTGTGTGGGACCATGATCGGGGGTCGTTGGGGCAGTCGCTTGTAAACTTACAGCCTTGATTTGGCCCAGGGCCTCATTTAATTTCTTTTAACCTAGGTCCTTGTGCCTCGGTAACTACAGGCACTGATGCGGTAGGGTGTCCAGTGTGTGTGAGAGAGAAAGGGAAAGAGCGAGAGAGAGAGAAAAAGAGAGATAATGATGAAGACCATGGGCCGTGGCGCTGCGGTCTTTGAAAACTCTTAGTTTTCTCTTTTCTTTTATTTATTTCTTCTCACCCAATCAAAGAGACATGGTTGATGATTGTCCAATTTGGAGAGCTGCTCTCCTCTGGTCACAACTGAATAAAAGCCTTAAATGATTACCAGGCTCTGGCCAGCTCTTTAAGGCCCGTTAATGGCCGAGAGAAGACAGCCAGAGAGCAACCATGAAATATGTGCAGGGACCCATGACCACTGCGATAATAGCAGCAATCCTCCAGCCCCTGGTGAGACCCAGGATGCTCTCTGTCCACCATCCCTCCCACCTGGAGTGGTTCACGCCAGGGACAGATGGCAAGCTGGGGCCCCTGCCTCTCCTGACTGGGTGGCAGAACAGGGAGGAGGACAATGCCTCATGTGTGATATAAGGAGGAACAAAAGACTGTATCACCCCACAGGTCTGATTCCATTGTGCCGATGATAAGGCTCCTGCGGATCAGGAAAACGATCGGGTGTGTGTGTGTGTGTGTGTGTGTGTGTGTGTGTGTGGGTGTGTATGGGTGTGTGTGTGTCTTTGTGGCTATACACTTGCTTGTGTATGTATGCGTGCACATGCGGACCTATTTTGTGCAGGTTGGGATACAATACCTACCATCAACGCACAGCGTGTCGGCGCTTCTTTCTGATGTGTGGCACATGAAACACAGTCCACCGCCCGGGTTCATCGTCGAGGTGCTAAACACCGGTTTCAGTCTGCGTTTGTTGTGGTACGTACAGGCGGCGGTCGCCTCGCGGGGCACTTTGTGTGCGTGTGCGTATAGCCGCATCAGGCGCGGCAGAGGAGGGAGGATGGAGTCGGCCCTAATTAAAGTCAAAAGAAGAGTGTCTTCTGGTGTGAACTCCCATCCAGGGGCCACAGCAAATCAATGGACAGCTAGAGCCATCAGCAGCAGCAGCAGCAGCGGCGGCGGCAGCGGCTCTCGATCAGAGCAATTGGAGGGGAACAAAAAGAAATGAGAAAGACTCAAGCAGGAAGCCCCCACCACCTGCGCAGAGAGAGAGAGAGAGAGAAGAAGAGGGAGAGGGAGGTTAGAAAACCATGGGTCTTAGCAATTGTGAAACACTAGACAATCGTTGTTTCTATTTTTTTTTTATGGTGAGCAATTTTGTCATCATTCCCGAGGACATCTATTTTGATAAACTAAGGTTCAGTGGTGCAGGCGTTTGGTGTGAGCCCAATGATCTAATGACTCTTTTGAGAAAATGTGTTTGTTATAGATTTCCTTGGCTTCCCCAAAAGGTTTTGGAATGCCTCATACAGTGAGTACCCATAGTCGCCGTTCCCAGCTATTCGGGCCTCTCCCCAGTTTCAGATTTGGACCCTTATGACCCCTGTAAACTCCATCAGTGCCCTCCTGTCTGCGCGAAGCGCGCCGCTCAGGCTGGCGAGCCGAGGGAGCGCTGGATCGGATTCTTACGCAAACACGTGCGCATAAGCGGCGCGTTCTCGCGGCATTAGCATTCCAAATGTTTTTTAAGACAAATGTGAATGCGACTATTTTGGTCCCGCAGGCCCGTGCTCTCAGATAACTCCCTCTGAATAAATGAATTCTGACAAGGGGAATCTGCATACAAAAACACAGCGGGCTCGGAGGCAGCGTCTGGTGCAGCGGAGAGAGAGGGCCTCTGGTGGCTCTCTGAATCTCCCCCATTCACTGGCTGCTCCTCCCAAAAGCTACGGCTCTTCAAACGGCCGTTTGTGTTCGCCCCCCCCCCCCATCACACAGGAGGGCAGTCAGGCATACGGTCACACATTCAAAACGCTGTTTTTTTTACTTGTTGTTTTTGCTCTTTCCGCTTGGCACCTGCATGTCCTTTCACCTATACCTCATTAAATACAGGCACCCCGAGCCTCAATTGGTCTTTGGTCGGAGGATTGATGAAGAGCCATAAAAAAATGTAGAACCATCGAACGCTATTGGACATTTCATCACTGATCGAGTCGTTCTCCAACCCAAAATATGTGCAGCAAAAAAAAATGATACAGGCAATGAAAACCTCAGTCCTGCCCCTGTCGTCCGTTCGCAGAATGAAAAGGGAGGCAACCGTTTCATTCTGCGAACCGGCGACGGGGTTGATGGCCGATGAGAGTCTTGCCATCGCTTGTTCACAGGTGTCAGTCAATACAATTCTCCAGGAGAGAACTTGGATGTATCAATAGACACCATAACTCATAATGACAGTGCACCTGAGCAAGGCACTGACGAGTGACTGGCACAATGGCTTTTGTTTGAATGACTAATATTCATAGCCTGGGGTGAATCCAATGAAACACGTCTAAAATGGATTAAAGGAAAGGTGTCCAACACATGCTGTAGCAAGGTCCCCAGACTACAGAGTACAGGTGCCGGTATAATGTGCCGGTAAATACGCCGCCAGATCTGCCGACGTGCTTTGTTTCATTTGAAAAAAACAAACGGGAGAAGAAAGCGCTTCTATGGGGGTTTTGCTCTTCAGTCTACGTGCACACGGCGGACTTTTGAAAGCAACGCCACCTCCATATGGCCGCCTTGGTAATCTTTTATCCGCCATCGTCATCGCCGGCTCCGGTCCCGCTCCCGATTCTCGCCCCGGGCAACAATTACGTCTTTTGCGACAGTTATCAACGCAAATATCGAGCGGTTAAACAGTGGTAGCGCACAATTAACTTGTCTCTCTCTCTCTCTCTCTCCCTCTCTCTCCACCGCGTAGGGCGCGATGCTAAACGCTCCCACCGCACGTATGCGACGGCCTCACGGAATCAATCGAATTATGGAAAGCGCAAAATGAAAAGGGCCTCACGGAGCCGATCAGCTCGCCCACGCTCAAATAATGCACCTTTGTGCTCTCATGTCGCCGATCTGCACCGCTCCCCTCCCACCTTGTCGCCAAAGTTGTTGCTGACTTTACTCCCCCATGAGCCCCGTCGCTTGTTTTCTGATTGGAAAGCCACTGGCACGAGGCGGGCGTGCATGGGTAAATAGAGCTGTAGGGGCCTGTCACGCGTGCGCTGGCGGAGGGAGGTCCTCGCGGCGCTTGGGGAAGAGATGATTCGTCGTGATTGACGGCTACCTTGAGACTGGCCTGATGGAGTTGTCAAGGCAGGATGTTAACAGCTTGTTTCCTTAGCGCTGCAGATGTATTCTGCTCCGCTGTTCTGAACACAACGGGCACGCACGCACGCACGCGCACACACACACACACACACACACACACACACAGTCAATCTTGGGAACTGAAACATTTATTACAACAAGGCTTATCCATGCAATATGAGAAGAGAAGTCATACGACCAACTGGATCTGTGTTCCGGGGCTATTATAGCTCAAACCAATATTCTGTCGGGTTCAGACATCACATTACAACTTCTACCATATCGCAGTTTTGTTTTTTCTCCAAAGCCAAGACAGAGTTTGTGTTTAGGGGGTTGGGGGGTGCGAGCACAACGGCAACCCTACATCTGGGAACTCGGTGGGAAAACTATCCCATTTCTCACTTGTGCTATTGGAAGAGGGTGTGCATTTTTACAAGGTGTATAGTGTTACTACGAGATGAAGTTGTGCAAAATTCCCTGTGAAAATCTGGTTGGGAGCATTAGCTGCGATCTTCGCTATTTCTTTTTTTTTAAACTGGTATTATTCACCACGTGTGTCCTTTGAGTAACAGCGGGGCGACTCTGTTTATGCTACACCGAATCCCTTCCCACCGCGGTGAGAGCAACTGGAGGGTGCAGCGATCCAAATACCAAATATATCTCCTTGTAGTATTGATGTAAAAAAACAAACACATATATATATATATATATATACTGTATATATATATATATATATATATACAAATACATTTATATATATATAAACAGTTTATATATATATATACACACATACATATATATATACACATACATATATATATATATACACACATACATATATATATACACATACATATATATATATTCATATGTATATATATATATATATATATATATATATATATATATACAGAATATATATATATAAATATATAATTTTTTTTTACATCAATACTACAAAGAGATATATTTGGTATTGTGTGTGTGTTTCTAAATGTTGTAAGCAATTGTAATCTGGTGTGTGTGTCCACAAATTCCAATACAATTTAAATATCTTGAGCTCTGAATGCACCATTTCCCGTCTGTGTTGACATGGGGGTGCAAGCTTTAAACGCAGGCGAAAGGAAAAAGGTGTGGCCCCGTGGCTTTGAGAAGGTCTTGTTTTGTGATCAGGAAGGGGGATCACAGAACGACCAAACTTTACTCTCCACTCGGTCACCGGATTTCTCCTCAGGCTCCATTTCTTTTACATTTTTTTTTCTCACATCTACTTTTTTCCTTTTTTTTTTTTTTTTTTTTTCCACCACCACTCGGTTCGCCCGGCGGTTTTCATCCTGGGAACAAAAGCTAAGTGTTTAAGCCGCGAGCCAGATCAAGGGCCTGCTCCTTCCTCCCAGGAAACAGTGGAATAACAAACATGGCGGCCGGTGAAACCGACCGTACCTTCTGTTGCCTTCGGACTCTCTCCCACATCTGTCTCACCGCTTCCCTCTCCCTCGCTCATCCCTCTCTCGCTCCGCCTCCCCCACAGCTGCCGCTCGGCGCTGGGGAGGCTCCAGCCCCAGCGCCCGGCGCTCTCCCCGGGGATGCGGCTGACTGGCAACCCAGGCTGCCGAGCAGATGATGGATCCTACCAGGAGAATCAGACGTGACAGGGGGGAGGCGACGCCGCTGGAACGGCCACCACTGAACCTGAGGACGAGGGGCGGATGTGGTCAGCTGCCTCAGCTGGGCGCCTATGTGCGTATGTGTGTGTGGGTGTGTGTGTGTGTGTGTGTGTGTGTGTGTGTGTGTGTGTGTGTGTGTGTGTGTGTGTGTGTGTGTGTGTGTGTGTGTGTGTGCGTGTGTGTGTGTGTGTGTGTGTATTGGGTTTTGTGTACATGAGTGTGTTGCTGTAATCAATACGACTGGATAATGGGAGCGGTACCTTATGAATGTGTGTGTGTGCGTGTGTGTGTGTGTGTGTGTGTGTGTGTGTGTGTGTGTGTGTGTGTGTGTACGTGTGTGTGTGTGTGCGTGTGTGTGTGCGTGTGTGTGTGTGTGTGTGTGTCAGTGCTTATGCATCAGTAAATATGGGCCTATTGTTATTTTGGAGCCTGAACGCCAGACAATTAGGCAACTGTCACACATTATGTTGCTTTTTTAATATAATATTTTCCCCATCTGCACCCTAGAAAGAATTTTTTTCATTAGCAGTAGGATGTTATTTCTTATTTTTTTGACGAAATCAGCGGTGTTTAATTTGCCACATCTGCTAATATCTGCAACCGTCCCAAATCTGAAACAGAAACAGATGTCAAAAGATGCATATGCTGCTTTGCTCAATTTTGCCCACCTTGCTTGTTGAGCAAATTAATTAAATCCATGTCTTTGAGAGTTTGTGGTTGAAAGAACATTAATCACGACATTTTAAAAAGAAGGCGTCTTTTATCGACGGATCTCCAACATAATGATCCACAAATACAACATTTGGAAACAAAAACAGCATGTTAAGCTTTGATGTAATTTGCCAGCGATTCAGTCCTCCTTCTTGCGTCCTCTTAACTCAGTTTTCATCCCAAAAACAATTAAGAAAGGCACAACGTTGAAATCATTCCGTTTTTTTTAACCCCCAATATCCAGGAATGAAATGAGATATTCGGTGGCTCATTTTCCCACATAGCGCGGCGATTTTGTAAACGCCAGCTGGATTAGCGCGGCGATGTGGCCCCGTGGCGTCCCGCGGTGCCGAGCCTCGACCGGAGACCGTGATGCCGAGTGACGGCTGTAATTGTTCTGCTCCTCCAGCCCTCGGCGGCTCCTTCCTCTCGGGCACGGCTTGGCACCAACCGCAAGCCGACCACGCGAAAAACGTGATGATTTAGCACTTTATCGCTGGAAGCGCAGGGTCCAGAAAACGGCCAGGTTGGTCATTTAATAGTGCATTCGACTGCTCGGTCGCCTCTCCCAAATCACTGTGTTCACAGTCACACGTTTGATGAAATTAATATTTTCCGTTAATAAAATATCACAATAATAATAAATAAAATCGATTTAAGTGACACTGACGCGTTTGAAAATGTATTTTTTTCTCTCTTTCTTTCTTTCTTGGTCGTCATCTTTTTCATGAGATTATCCGTGCACCGGAATGCCCCCATCGCCTCGCATAGCCCCAGTGATTACGATAGCACAAACACACAAGCACGCCCATGAACAGAGAGCTGAAATAGTGGGCGAGAGCGATGGAGAGATAGAGAGAGAGAGAGAGAGGGAGAGAGAGGGAGAGAGAGAGGCATGCTCGCCCTACTGTACATCAATTATTAAATTGTTTACCATACGTAATGGAGTCGTCTTCGGCCAGTCTGTTTGAAGTCACAGTTAATGCTGCGAGCGGCGCGGGCGAAGGATCGCCTCTCGTCACGCCACTACTGTAAAAAAAAAAAAAAAAGACAAAAAAGAGAGCGGCTCATTTACCATTCCTTCTATTCTATCCATACTTCACCACCATTAGATCGACTGGCGGGGACGCGCTCGGCATTACTCGGGGCTGACATCGATAGCCACCCTGGAGAGCGCGGGGCCCGGCGCTGGAACCCCGGAGCGAACTCCCGTCTGGTTGCTTATGTAACGCAACGCATGACACCGCGAGGAGGAGGAGGAGGAGGAGGAGGCGGAGGAGGAGGCGGAGGAGGAGAAGGAGGAGGCGGACGAGGAGAAGGAGGAGGAGGAGGAGAGGAAGAGTAGCAGAGGAGGAGGGGGGTTCGGAGCTGAGAAGGCTAAGAGACATGTGGGCTACATCCCGCGGCTATTGCCCCACCTGTCCATCGCCGAGGCCTCTCCGCCTTCAACAATTTCCTTGGAAGGCGCAGAGACGGACACACAAAGATGCTCGCGAATACACGCACGCACACGCACGCATGCCCGCAGCCACGCTCGCACACACAAACACACACACACACACACACACACACATACGTAGGACACACAAGTGCGCAGACCCAACCTTAGGGATTCATGTGTCTGGCTTTTATCTTGCCTAACCACCGGTAGTCAAGCAAAGCACCTTGTGAATAATTCACTATATTTACCTGCTCCCCTCTTCAAGACATATAATGTTTGTATTGTGGCACAAGTAAATGAATAGATAAATAAATAAAGCACGAGGTGAACATGTGAATGCATGAATAACTGATGAGGCTTGGCTGGGCCGCCGGTGTCAGCCAGGAGGTATGTTGCCATCTTCTGGTTTGGGAGCCAAACTTCAGGGTGGCGGAAATATCTCATCCACCCAGCCCAAGAAGTTCCACCCTCCACAGTGGGACTGGAGATAGTGAAATTATTGCAAACAAAGGCTCAAACGTGTGTATATATATATGTGTGTATATATATATATATATATATATATATATATATATATATATATATATATATATATATATATATAAAACATGTTTGCCAGTTACCGTAAGGCTTTCTTATGGAGATAAACTGTAGTTCTGACGTTTTTTTTGTTATTACATTATTATAATCTCTTTGTGGTTGCATTTTTTTTTGTAAATTTTATAATCGATACAACGTTTGGGGTCTATGGTAAATGCATTAAGATAGCAATAAAAGTCTCTGGCGGAGTCAATCTCAAGCTGTCTGACTTTTCTGTAATTCCTCTAAAAACTTTTGTGTCTGGAAAGCTTAAATGATGGTGGCGCGCTTTGAAATGCTCTTAAATCATCAAATTAATTTGTCGGTTGGCATTTTTGAGGAGTCGTGGAAGGTTTCACTTTTTACTTCAGTTGTTTTCCGACGAGCTGTTTTTTGGAGTAAAGATAATGTTTTGTTTGCTTGATTATCCAATTTGCATGTATGATGATCCACACACGGCCTCCTGCTCTGAGTATGATCTGTGCAATGACAAGGTGTTAATTGGCTCGGGCCTTCGGTGTCTACGTCACTGTATGTGTGTGTATGAAATTGTAAGTGTGTGTGTGTGTGTGTGTGTGTGTGTAGCTCCACATAACTGTTTGCGCATGTGTATGTCAGCGTGATGACAGTGTGACCAGCGCCATGGACCCTCTCTCCGCGGCCTGACACCAGTGGCTCTCCGCCAGTCAGAGCGTCTCTCCCCTCTGTTCCGAACATGTGCTCTGAGCCTCCCCCATCCCCGTCCGGCCCGGCTTACCTCCGCCCGGGCCCTGCTCGCTGAGACCTGTGAAGAACTGCTCCTCTTGAAGGATCCGACTCTCTCCTCTAGCCGCAGAGCCACCTAACCCTTACCCCAACCCAGAGTTTTATTGTTTTCTTAATACATACCATACATACCATAACTGTTATTTCATGTTATATCAGTCAATAAATTGACTTATAGTAATAATAGTCATAATGTAATAAAGTAATAGCAAAATGATTAATAACTAAATAACGAAACACAAATACCTAAAAAACGTCCCAGCTCCTACTAATGCCAGCTGATCACCGCCGCGGCCCCGACCGTGGACAACCGCCGGTTTGAAGAATCCAAGTTTCTCCGACAGCCTTCATGTGGACCATAAACCTATGATGTTCTGATACGGCATCCGTGGTACAACCGCTCACCTCCCACCCTTCTTCCTCTTACAGTTCTGGATGCACAAGTCTATGCACAACGTCTATAAATTCAGGCAAAGAGAGCGAACATGAAACCACCCAGATCTCCCACAGTTGAGATCAATCTCTCTGAAGTGTCTGATAATACGCGTTCCACGGAAAGGAGCATCAATTGATCCGTCTGAGCTTGCGTTGTAACCCTGTATGTAATGTGGTTCATATCCAACGATTGTTTTTAAAACCTCCCGTAAAATATGTCCGCATCTCCTCTTAATGTTTGCTCTGCATCCTTGTGGAGCTCTGGAGAAGCAGGAGGCCACGGTGGCTGGGCACATGCCCCAGAAAGTGCCAGAGAACAACCATCAAACAATTTCTCTCTCTCTCTCTCTCTCTCTCTCTCTCTCTCTCTCTCTCTCTCTCTCTCCACCTCCCTCGCATCACCCTCCCCACTTCCTTTTTGCCTGTGGCAGGACAGCTGTGTCCATCAGGCCATGAGACCCGTGACACAGGTCACACACCAAGAACCTTCCGAGGAACACGCCGCTGACGCTGCCGCTCGCACAATTTGTCTGAAGACGGACCAACGCCTCGGAGGTTCCCCCCTGAAGCCCTTTGTGCAGAAAAAAAGATAAATTAATTTCCCACGTCCTCTGACTTTTTAAGACTTTTCCAAAGCTCCTGATCGGATATGGATGTCTTAAAAACCTTAAAATAACACAATTACGGGAAGCACGCAATTACACAACAAAGGTGATTTATTTATTTTTTTCCTTTCTCCTACGAACATGATTTTTATTTTGTCGTGTGCTTTGGCAGGCCTCCGCTCAGGCAAATCAAATCCTTTCAAGTGGCCGAGACGGCAATAGAGGCTCCGATGTTGCGTATAGTTCCCCCAATAATGAGTGGCCCATCACAGTGGCCTGTGGTGCTGCAGGTTGAAAGAGATCCATTATGATTTCATGGCTGGTTGGGTCCAGGGGAACTGTGTGCCCTTTAAAAGGCATTA
Organism: Zeus faber; assembly: GCF_960531495.2. Lineage (NCBI taxonomy): Eukaryota > Metazoa > Chordata > Actinopteri > Zeiformes > Zeidae > Zeus > Zeus faber. The sequence continues at coordinate 11,366,316 of NC_137210.1, read as the reverse complement.
TCCACTTCGCCCAGAATTAACTGCTATCGCTTTTACTTATTCAAGCATAAGTAAAACAAAATGTGAATGTAGAATATCCCTTAGTACTATTCCAGAGATATTATCTAAAATATATTTAATTTTGGCCCATCTTTTGTTTTAGATAAAGTTAGGATTATTAAAATTTCCTGCTAAAATCCAAGATTTTGGCAAAACGGTGTTTTTAAAATGGAAATTGAAAATGAACATATCAATGAGGCACCAGGCTGTGCAAAGAAAGCAGAATATATATAAATGAAATTAAAGACATACACGTGGACACAAAACCAAATCCAAGACATTCTTATCGAAAATACTTTTTTACAAAATATTTCTGACGCAAATTTTGAAATAAAAAACAAAAAATAAAGTTGAAATGAATTTTAAAACTGGAAACCGACACTGAAAAGCATGTTTAAATGCGAATGGATATGGATGGATATATGAGTCATGTGAAAAAGCTTATCCCTAACCCGAACCTTGAGCCTAAATTGAATTAATGATATAATTATTACGCACCATAAATACCATAGCTGTTACTTCAGCACGTTACATCAATCATAAACTTACTTCAATTCACATGATTTTAAAAACTAAATAGAAAATCAAATATAGTAATAACTGAATAATAATAAAGTAGTGATAACAAAGTAATAACAAAATGTAATATTAACCAAATACAAATACTTGAAAAATGTTCTATCTATCTATCTATCTATTGAAACACAGATGACCATGTTTTGCATCCCTGGGGTTTTTATATCCTGGTTATTATGATTATTTTATATATTTTCATAAAAAACAGATTAGTCCACATTACTGTAACCCAGCTACAGGTGATCCGTTCATCTACCCCCCTGGGATGCACGGCACTGTATTTATATTCAACATATTGTGACACATGCTTCAATTTACTTTGTGTCGGGGGTTTAAGGAGCAAATAAAAGCTTTGCTGCGAAGGCTCTGCGTGTTTGATGCTGGGGAAGTGGATCTGGAACCAGGTCCCAGAGTAAACACTGTGGTCTGGAGGTTAACACGCGGAGCGGCGCATGGCCCCGATCCTGAAATCCACACCCCACCACCCCACATCCCTTCTTCATTTGGGGCCTTTCTTTCCCTTTCACCCGTCCACTATCGCTTCCACCGTTGTCCCTCCCCCCTCTCTCTCTCTCTCTCAAAACTAAAATGTTGCTCACACTATAACCTGAAAATATAATAATAAAAAATGTTACATTGACATTTTTATGTTTTGTAATATATGTGTACTCTATATAAAATATAAATCGAATCTAATATGATCCAAAATTAAAAAAAAAAATCTAACATTGCCGTTATAAAATTTTTAATGTCTATCTATCTCTCCCCCTCTGTCCCCTCCTCCCCCTCTCTCCGTCTCTCTCCCCTCCTTTGAGTTGCACGGGGCCCTTGTGAAAGGACGAGCCCTGCTCCCTTTGACCTGCGCTTGTTAGTGTTAATTGTATGGGTTTAATTACAAAAACACATTTAGCACGTTGAAAGGAGGTTTAGGTTAAACCCTTCCACTCCAAGACCAAAAACCTTCCAGGATTTAGAAAAGAGCGGGAGCGGTATCAGCTATCTTGAAGTCAGATTAGACGCTGCCTCTTATCTTGCCGTGGCCCGGTCTGTCCGGCCGTGTCCGGGCGGCTTAGACGCTCTTAGCCAGGCCTCCATTTGAACCACACATCCAGGGAACAATTTACACAATTATATTAGAATTGACTCCCCCCACCCAACCCCCATTTTCTTGTGATAATTATTTATTGGCCTCAGAGCCTGGACACTGAATGTGTCAATGTGAAATTAGTGAAATTATATACTATTTTCTCTATTTCTTCCGTAGAGTCATTTTTTATCAACGCTTTGCTTTCAATAATGTATATTTATAGGGGGATTCATAATACACAATTGCACTTTTGGTTAGAAAAAGCGTATTACTAACCCCATAGAAAATAGAAGATATTGTCGAATGCGTCTTGAAGGAAAATGTCAAAGATCTTCCACGATGTAAGTCTTCAGTGCGGCCGTGTCCAGACTTAATTTGGCCGCCTCCAGTTCATTGTGCAGCCGGCCAGCGAAGCTCTGTTTAATCAGGAGGATTTATCATGTGATTGACAGACTGTTGACAGCCGTATTGGGGCAGTATTTAGCAAGGTCTCAGGACCCCCGTGGCTAAAGTGAATTTTATGGAGCCACTGGTGGGTCACTGGCATAAAGAAAAGTCAGCCGGATTTGTAAAGCTGATGCAAATGAAGGTATTTCATGTTGACATCTCACCGTCTGTGATGTGAGAGTTGATGACACTTTTTTTTTTCCTGCACGGTGGGAAAACAAAAAAGTGGACGCAAAGCCCAACTATAGAGCCGAAAAAGGGGTGGGGTGGGGGTATGTAGGGGGACAGAGTCTGGAAGATTCCCACGTATGAGTGGGTTTGTGTATGTGCGTGTGTGTGTGTGTGTGTGTGTGTGTGTGATTGTGTGTGTGTGTGTGTGTGTGTGATATGGTTTTAAAGGACAACCCACCTGAATACCCACTGCCATTAATGGGACATTAGGGTCATTTTCAGGACACATTTAGGGTCCTCATAATCTCATCATTTGGTGTCCTCCCAATATAGTGTTCCTCATAACCTCATAATTTTGTCCTCATAATTCAATGTCCTCATAATTTAGTTTCCTCATAATTCAATGTCCTCCTGATATAGTGTCCTCATAATCTCATATTTTTGGCCTCATAATTGAGTGTCCTCAAAATATAAAAACTTTATTTACATTTAAGAGTGCGGTTTTAAACAGACATAATCCATTTTAAAGGTTTTACTTGATAACCCGATAAACCAACTATACCTGAATTTGGTGTAGTGTGTGTGTGTGTGTGTGTGTGTGTGTGCGTGCATGCGGCCGTGCGTGTGTGTGTGCGTGCCTTTGTGCATGCATACATGCACCAGCGTGTATGTGGTGTGTGGACTACTGGTGTGTGCACTACTGTCACTCTCAGACATAAACAGAGCTAATTTACAATGTATGGATTCTGCCGAGTGGAACATTGCGAGTTATGAGACTGTTAAGCGCTTGGCTAACAAAGCACTGGGCTCATCCTGTGTATCCCTAATTATGACTTATTGCTGAGGAGTTATCGGAATAGATCTACAATAATAATATTAATAATAACAATAATAATAATAATAATAATAATAATAACAATAATAATAATAACAAATAATAATAATAATAATAATAATAAATAATAATAATAATAATAATAAATAATAATAATAATACTAGTGTGACAATTATTATAATTATATAATAACACTTAATGAATAATTAACTGAAATCAATTAATTCAATTAATACATTAAATTAATAAAGAAATGGATAGATGCTATTAAAAGATTGAATCAGGAAATATTTGTATATATTATATATGTTTTTCTTTTTTCTTTTAATTTATTTCTTCATATCTATGTAAATGTTTAATCAAACAGATTTTGTTTTAAATAACAACATACGTGTACTATTCATTTGATTTAAATCCAAGGGGAGAGAGAAAATATCCTATTCCTATCCTTTTCTCACTCACTCTTGAAGTTTGAGATTAATTTTGTGGGAAATATACTTTATTCACTACTTTTTTTGTGCTTTTTAAATAAATTCATTATTTTTTGCTTGAATGCAAACGAGTGTCTGTTTCATTCCTATTACCAACAGATGGTAGGAGAGAACAGTCATTTAGAAAATGAGATTTTGATTCTTCTGCTGGATGCAAAAACAAGGGAGGATTCTCATTTCTATTACCATAATTAATTATTTTAGCAATTACAACCCAGCAAGTGACACTACAATTAAGGCACCCTTGGATTTTGGAAAATTACTCCAACATTAGATCTACTACTGCTATTGATTTTTCTTTGGTAAATAGTTTGAGGAAATAATTACTTTTTAGTTTAGTTTGCATTTCACATGAAGTAACACTGTTATACATTTGAATTATAGAGGCATCTAACATTCAATTGATAGGTAATATATTATCTTTGTTGTTGTCTTTAATTTGGAGATTTGTCAATCATAGTTGGCTAAGAAATGTATTATCCAAGTTATAGACTGGTGGTATATTTTATTGATGGTGGGTGGAAGTATAATGGATATTTCACGCACCTTGCATTGTATTGTTACCGCAGTAGAGCCAGTGTGTACAGGCAAATGTTATTTGGAGATTGTGATTATTAAATATATTCACAAATCTATCCAATCCATCTTTTGGTATTCCTTACGTCATACTGATTTATTCTTTATTTTTTTCACCTCACATTTTATGTGCTCCATCAAAGTTATTTCATGGAGCACTTGTGTCCATTGCTGTTCTGAGCATTTTTATGGGCAGCGCTGCCTCTACAAGCAGCAGCAGGAACTACAGCGACTTGCAGCCCCCAGTTCCTGAAGGCTTGGGCAAAATAATACATGTCTTTGCCTTTTCAAATTTTATACTTACTGAAGGAGAAGTATTGTTCTCTTTTAATTATATATGATATTTGATGCAAGTATGCATACATGCATGTATGTTTTATTTATTATAATAATAATAATAATAATAATAATAATAATAATAATAATAATAATAATAATAACAATAATAATAATAATAATAATAATAATTATTATTATTATTATTATTATTATTATTATTATTCCAGCTGTTGTTCTTGTTGCTGCTGCTATTTTACAGTCACCCCCCAAACCCACATTTTTCTCAGATAACTGATTTCAAATTTGGCTCCCTGCAAATGAACAGATAAGAAAATTATATTGAATTCATTGCAGTTATGACTGAGGTTTAATTGCTTTTTCATGATCCAGCAATCCTGCAGGAAAATGCAGCGTAAAAAAAAAGGGGCCCAATTAGAGTGTTTTCACTTTGTGGCACAGACAGCAGGGTTCAGGCTGATTGTCTTTCTCCGCTAGTAGCTCCGCTCCAGAAGGTGATACTGGGGTGGACCCCTGTTACCCTCCGAGCCTTCTGTTAAATTTGGCAGAAAAAAACACCAGGGCTCAAGGAAGAACAAAGGCATGCCCGAATTTCGCCATAGAACCAGGAAAAAAAAAGAATCCCTGAAGAATGGCTTAATTTGGACTAATCTAGGAGAGTTGTTCCACACTTCAGTCCAGCAACGAGAGGTATTTGAACGAGCAGGAAGCAAGCTCACCCTCATTTTCTTTTAATTGACTGAAATGGCCTGCAAGTTCTTTAGAGTCCCCCGCCATACAGCAGATGCTGTGCATTAATTGGTCTACGAAGGCCTGACCCGGGGTTCCGTGCGGAGGGTTTAGAAAGCATATTTATTATTTGCTATAACCTGGTGGACATGATGTGCGCTCACAAGGGCCGCATTTCACGGTCTTATCCAGTTCGTAATGTCACGTGCCGCTTGAGGGAGTGGGTGTTTGGGAGGTAATGTTTAAACAGCAGGTGAGTCCTAAACACCATTCATCAGAGGCCCGCGCTCTCCTCTCATCCGGCCACAGCCATGACTGATGGGCCTGTCTTTTGTATGGATGTTTAGCGCAGTGGAAAGCCATATGCCACTGGCACACACTCCTGCCCACCACCTCCAAGCGCACCGCAGAAGTGGTAGAATAAGGGAAAATAAGTCAGAAAGAAAGGCGTGATGGGGGGGACGGAGCTCAAAACAAAATATTAAAATTATGAGTGAGGAAAGAATGGAAAAACACAACAACCATTCAGAGGGAAATAAGAGAAAATACTTTCTTGAGACTCAGCGCTGCTACTTTCTTCTTTGTTGCCTTGAATAGACAGCTTCAAACATTCTAAATCACACACACACACACACACACACACACAGACACAGACACAGACACACACAGACACACACACACACACACACACACACACACACACACACACACACACACACACACACACACACACACACAGACTATTAGTTGTACAAATATTGTATTTTTAATAAGAGAGGGCAGTGCCTGGGTGGTGGGAGGGGAAGTGTTGTCTGGCTGCTCCATCTGTCCCAAGCAGCCTCCCTCTCCCTCTCCTGGTTCTGCTGCCGCCCCCTCGTGAGAGGAGCACAGCTGTTACTGCAAAAAGCCCTGTCCAGAGACGGGATCGCACCCCCCCCCCCCACCCCTCTGCCCCCCCACCCCCCACCCCACTCCACCCACCACCACCTCCACCCTTCTCCGCCTGTACATGAACCCCTGCAAAAAAGGGATGAAACAAACTGGCCCCTGTGCAGTCAGCCTGCGCGTCTGCAATTTCAGACCTCTTTAGATCATTTTCCATGCCCACCAGAAATGAATAATGCACACATTAGTGGGTGCCAGTTAATAAATTTCCAACTCGCTGCACTATATTTTTCAATAAGGGTCCGGCTGCTTCATTTTGTTTTGCAAAACAGCCTCAGAGGGATCCCGCTGTAAACGATAGTCAACCCCCCGTCCCCCACCTCTTTTCATCCGCAGCCAAAGAGAATTTTTGCTTCTCGAAAATAAAATAATGAAATGATCACAAATCTGCAGAAATTTTCAGCTTTGCGTGCAAGCATCAGCTACAATGATGCATGTGATTTGTTTATCCCTCCGATTGTTCACAAATTCTCCTTCTGCGCCTTTTTCCCCGCCGCAGATAATCTACTGCAATATTTTCCATCAGAGTGCATCCTCAACGTGGTGCCCCCGGGGCACGGCTACACAGAAGCAGAATCAATCTTGGGGAACTTCCAGGCTTTGTCCGCGTGCCAAACTGGCAGAGTACGTCCATTACATTGGTACAGCAAAGCCCAGGCTAGCATCTGGCCACACCGGACGCTTTATAGCCCATCTCTAACGATTAATCACTGGGCGCGGACGGGGCTGGGGGGGGTCTCTGGAGAGGCCGGGCTGGACCGTGAACGGTGGTGGAGGGAGCACGGCGGAAAATGCCAGAGCATGTACGCTACGGCCGTCCCGATGCCCGGTGACAGTAGCCCGGCTTAAAATGACACCATGCATCGGGGCCAGACGGGCGGAGCGTGGCGGGTGCTGTGACAGCCGGGGGGGGCTCCACGAAAACGCCACCATGCCCTACTGGCCCGTAGTGTCGCGGTGCGCTGGTAGTATCCGTTCCAGGGTCGTGTCATGTAATGTGAGCTAGATGGGGCGGACAGCAAGGGCCCCTCTCTCTTCTCGGGCCGCGGAATCAGACAAGCTGCTTGTCTAATCAGGAGCATCGGTCTAATGATCGGTCGCTCACACAAACCCCCTGACCCTCGATTGCACTCGGAAGAGGGAAGGAAGAGGACGCTGCCTCAAATAAGCAGCATTTACATCAATTAGACAGACGAGATAGAGGTGAACATCAGAACCCATTAGGGTTGTTGTGGTTGGTTTGGGAGGGGCTGTCCGTGGTCACATTCTATCACACTGATTGGAACCCTCTCAAAGCATCTCAAACAGATGAAGTACATCGAGAGCCTAACATGAAAACATCCCATACATCCACCAGCACAAATATACTACGGAGCTCAAGTCCCAAAGACAGAAAATGCAACAAATAAATTACGCAGGAGGCCAAGCTCTGAGCTGAGAAACTAGCGCCAGTGCTTCCAGCCCGATAATGAGGCCACGCTTTTAACCAGCTATTTTCCCAGCAGTCCAGGAAATCAATTTTTTGTGTGTGTGACCCGTACACATGGCCTCCCGTATCCTCATAACCTGCTTCTTTCCTTCTTTTCCTCGGCCCGTGTCTTTGTATTTCTCTTGATGAGAACAACATTTCTGTATTTTTTTCCTCGGGACGAGGCGTCTGCGCTTAGCAAATGCAAAGTAGCACTCCCGCTGTTCGAAAACACCCATAGTGGGTTCAAATTAGTGCTCCCTGCTTCTTGTTCCTTTGTTGAGTATACTGTAACAAAAGGCTGTCAGTGTTTGCACCACCATGTTTTTTTTTGTTTTTTTAGCAATCAAAACAACAATGCTTCATTTTGCGCATTCATTATAATATTATAAGTGATTTGGGGTCTGCGAACACTCATCACACGCAATTCTGTGAAAATCCATCTAATCAAAACATTTAAAAAATAATACGTTTGATTAATATAGCACAACAAAGAGCCCCCACCTGAGAATTTGATTTCATTATGGCGTTGTGACAGAGCAGCCGAGCAGGTAAAAGGTGTGGCGAAAACCCGGAGAACAAGGAGAAAGACTTCATAAGACGGTGATATCCCATCTTTTATTAATGTCACTCCCTGGGAAACCGGGTTCCGTCCGTCAGAATGGATAATGAAGACATGGGTCAGGGCGGCGAATCCATCCCTTTAATACTCACATATTTTATGATAATGAAAGGTATTCAAAGAATGATTATGATAAAAGTAAGCTCCCTCCCTCTGCCGCAGACAGTCTGCTGCGGGCACGGAAGGGAAGGATTAGATCGCATGTAAAGTGGAAGTGGAATTACACACGGACCATTTCTCAGCCGACTGTACGCCACCGCTGCTTTATGTTACGCCGCATGGGTGAGATTGATCATCAAAACAAGACGGAAATGTTATAGTTGTGAATGTCACCGCCTGGATCCTTCGTGCAGATGCACTGGCGGGCACGACGCCCTTTCACCCCTGTGACCTTTTACACGAGTCTTAGGTGTTGAAACAGGTTTGATCTCCAAGCCGACGCCACCCCGCAGTGTGTATCGGCTAGTTGTTGTCTTTCATGCTTTTTTTTTTTTTTTTTTTTTTTTTAAATGTGTCCCAACACCGCCCCCTTTACATCAAAGCAGCAAAAAATAAAAAATAAATGCAAACACACTTGCGCAAAAAGCTAAATTGCATTAGGAGACATCGGCGGCATATTTGGAAGGTGATATCAGGTTGGTCGTGTGTGTCGGTAACATCTTCAAAGCATCAAAGCGCAGGGCGGCGCATTGTACTGTATGTGAGCAAACAAACTTTGCGGCCCGCAAAGCGAAGCCATACCAACCCGTCGCCGCTTCAAAAGTTTCCTGCGAGCCGTAGGAAGCAGGTGAAAAAATAGAAGTGCGCCGACCTCTGAACCGCAGGGTCACGCAGTTGTTGACTGATGTTTCACCGCGAGGTCGACTTCTCCCTTGGCGGTGCTCTTCAAGAGGAACGTGTGCACGAGCGTGGATGTGCACGTGTGTGGACGCGGTGGTCCCGGGGGTGGGGGCGTTGCATCTCTCTCTTTGAAGGCCGCCGAGCTGGGTTTTTCTTTTTCTTTTTTTTTTCTTATACAGCGCTGGCCGTGCGTTTCCTGCCTCCGCTGACCCCTTCGCCTCCTCCCGGACACTTGAAAAAAAATTGCCCCCTCCGAGCACCTTTCTCCGATTAACTACAGAGGCTGAGGAGGAGGAGAAGGAGGAGGAGGTCTCCATCCAATGCCCCCACCCCCCCTAAGGAACAAAGAGAGGCTCATTAGGTAAAAAACAAACAGTAATTCCTACACCAGACCACTGCTGATCAACATATCGGCCGGTTCCTCTCAGATCCCTCAGAATGCATTTCTTTTTTTTAATCCATGAATCATTATATTCTTCAGTCCCGACAGTCGGACACCATATGGAACGGCTGAAAAGGTGTTGCCAACCAAAATAAAGTTTACAATAACCGACTCTGGATCCATACTCCGGTGCCCCCGTGCAGCTGACACAACAGCAGGGTCGGGGGGGTTGAAAGAGGAGCGGGTTCAGCCCGGATGAGTTCCACATGTCCTCTGAAAAAAAAGGACGTGCCGAGCCACTTGAGCGGAGTGGCCGGCATATCGGGAACACCTGCCTCCGACACTCGAACACACATGTGAAGATCTGCTCTCACAGAGACACTGGGATGACACACAAACAAAGACCAAAGTCTCGTATTTGGTTTCAAAACAGGAGTAGGACCCAAACTAAGTTAAGTCAAAGCTGATGGAGCTATCATTTAAAATGGCTGAATCAACGTTATTTTATTTCCAAGTGAATGTCTTTGTTTCGGTACATCCGCTCAAAGACTGAAACGAATCCGGACACAGTTTGGCGTGTTATTTATTTACCCGACAGTTAAGACGATACAAAGTAAGAAATCCGGGATGCAGATTTTCATCCATTTGAACACTGGAGGAATGTGTGTGTGTGTGTGTGTGTGTGTGTGTGTGTGTGTGTGTGTGTGTGTGTGTGTGTGTGTGTGTGTGTGTGTGTGTGTGTGTGTGTGCGCGCGCTCCCCTCAGGGCGTGGCGTGGCGTCTGAGCTGATCCAGTTTGCGTAGCAGCATGTTGTAGTTGTCCCTTGTCCCTGGGGCTTCGGCGTCCAGCTTCAGTGACAGCTCGTAGTGCTTCTTGGCCAGTTCCAGCTTCCCCCAGCGATGGTACAGCACGGCTGACGGCAAGAAGTAAAAAAATAAAAATAAATAATAATAATCTATCTATAAAGGAAGGAATGTCTGTCTGTATGTCCTTGGATTATCTCGACAACTGTTCATCCGATCTACTTCACACTTGGCGGGAGTATTGCTGGGGACCCAAGGATGAGCAGTGCCAAATTAGGTGCAATTTGGACATGCGACACACTAATATTAATAAACTTTGAATAAACAAGCGAAAACCGGGCCGTTCAGAAGGGCGGGGCTGCAACTGAGTCACTTACGTGCAGCCCCAATATGTAGTCAGTTTATCCAAAAGTGCGACTTGGGTGTGTTTTTTCCCCTTGAGAAAGGGTGTATTTTCCCAGTGTATGACTTGAATCAGCTAATACACCGCGTTCCAAATTATTATGCAAATAATATTTTTCTCTGATTTTTCTAAAGTTGATGTAATAAACAGTCAGTATAATTTTCAAGTCATCAACCGTTAGGGTATAATTCAAATGTTATTGAACAAACCTCCCAATGATAACAGTATTTTTTTCAAAAATAAAAAACTCAAAATGCACTGTTCCAAATTATTATGCACAACAGGGTTTCAAAACATTTTATAGGTTGTAAAGAACTGAAAATGGTAATTTGTTGAATTTGCAGCTTTAGGAGGTCATATTTACTGAAATCAAAGGCTGTTTTAATCAAATACATCTTAACTGGCCAAGTTACATGTTAACATAGGACCCTTCTTTGATTTCATCTTCACAATTCTTGCATCCATTGAGTTTGGGAGTTTTCGGAGAGTTTCTGCTTGAATTTCTTTGCAGGATGTCAGAATAGCCTCCCAGAGCTAGTGTTTTGATGCTAACTGCCTCCCACCCTCATAGATTTTTGCTTGAGGATGCTCCAAAGGTTCTCAATAGGGTTGAGGTCAGGGGAGGATGGGGGCCACACCATGAGTTTCTCTCCTTTTATGTACAGTTTTTCCTTTTGGACCATGGAAGAAAGTGGTCAGTGAGAAACTCTATATACTTTGCCGAGGTCATTTTCACACCTTCAGGTACCCTAAAGGGCCTACCAGCTCTCTCCCCATGATTCAGGCCCAAAGCATGACCTTGCCACCTCCTTGCTGACATCGTAGCCTTGTTGGGACATGGTGGCCATCCACCAACCATCCACTACTTCATCCATCTGGACCATCCAGGGTTGCACGGCCCACTGCAACCATTTCTGCTTGTGAGCATTGCTTAGGGGGGGCCCAATAGTAGGTTTATGGACACCTGCAAGCCTCTGGAGGATCCTACACCTTGAGGTTCGCGGGACTCCAGAGGCACCAGCAGCTTCAAATACCTGTTTGCTTCTTTGTAACGGCATTTTAACAGCTGCTCTCTTAATCCCATGAATTTGTCTGGCAGAAACCTTCCTCATTATGCCTTTATCTGCACCAACCCGTCTGTGCTCTGAATCAGCCACAAATCTCTTCGCAGTACGATGATAACGCTTAAGTTTTGAAATGTGAAATATTGAATGTTTTCATACATTGCCCAAGGCATTGCACTATTTGACACTTTTCAGTGGCAGAGAGATGCTTTTTCTTTCCCATATTGCTTGAAACCTGTGGCCTGCTTAATAATGTGGAACGTCCTTCTTAAGTAGTTTTCCGTGAATTGGGCTCACCTGGCAAACTAATTATCACAGGTGTCTGAGATTGATTTCAGTGATCCAAAGAGCCCTGAGACACAATACCCTCCATGAGTTTAATTGAAAAACAAAAAAAATAAAAGGTTTATGACACTTAAATCAAATTTGCATAATAATTTGGAACCCGATGTAAACCTAATATGTAGTGTATAGTGTGTATTTGTAGTGTGTAGAGAATTCTTCCGGAGTTTTGTAGTCCCCTGAGAGCGAGTCGCCGTGACATGGACAGTGCAACCCGTGTGTGCAGCAGTTCAACTCAGGCATGTTTTGAACGGGCACTGCACTGGTAATAATAATCGGGTTAATGCTTGATATAAGTATAGCGTGCGGGATATAAATGATCCGACTAGGTGAATTTGTCATGACCCGGAGTAGGAAGTGTCTGTGGCTTGACAAGAAAATGCAGTCGTGGTGCTGTCATCTTACCCAAATTACCATGGCAACTGGCGGCATTTGGGTTGATCCTGAGAGCGTGGAGAAAGAAGCCCTCTGACTCCTGCGAAGAGAGGGGGACAGACAGTCATCTCTGCCGTACCGCAATTAAATTGTGATATTTTAAGCTCAAACCACTTTCGGCCCAACCTTGTATTTCTGCAGCTTGCCCAGGACGTTGGCCAGTGAGAACATGATGGTGTGGTCGTTGGGGAGGAGCTTCAGAGCCTCTCTGCCGATCAGCTCAGCCTGGTCCAGGTTGCCTACGAGGCAGGAGAATATATATATTAAAAAAAAATAATAATAATAAATAAAAGACAAAGAAATTCTGTGTTAACGCTATCGGTACTAATAATTCATAAGACAGGTTCTTCCCTATGTTTTTGGTGTATTTACTTGTTATTCCAGGAATTTGGGAGGGGCGCGCAGTAAATTCCCTTTAGAAAATTCCTTTTGGAGATAAATAATCCCTGGGACTTTGTTTAGCTTGTTTGTCCCCCCCGCACCAAACAAAAACAGAATGATCGGGGTTATCTGGGGAGAATCTCTTATTTCTTCTTCATTTGTCAGCAGAGATTTTTTTCTTCTTTTTTTGTTTCCTGCCCCCCCCTTCCCTTTCTCCCTCTCCACACATGGAGGAGCAGTTTAGCCTCCTAATTAAGGCTGGACACAAGGCCCACTGCGTTATTGATCTCTGTCAGAGACCTGGATGATGCCCGGCGAGACGGGAGGGAGGAAAAACCAGAGAGAGCTGAAGCTGGAGCAAGAGATAGAGAGAGTGAGAGGAAGGGAAAGTGTGATGGGGGGAATTAGGAGTGATGACGTGTCCTGAGTCATACTCTGTGTCCTCAAAACAGGGTTTAGAAAAGTGCACTTGAGCATCCAAACCCAACATGTTTCCTTTTGTATATGAAAAAAAGAAAACAAAATAGGAGAAGAATGTCCATTTCTTACTTTTTGAAAATGACATCCATTGTTCTTTTCATTTCTATATGTGTTGGGGAGCAGGGTGTGTGTGTGTGTGTGTGTGTGTGTGTGTGTGTGTGTGTGTGTGTGTGCATTTCTGTCAGATATGGGGAACAAATGTGGTGGAGGGAGGGAGCTGTTCTGGCCATGTCGGCCCATGTTTGACGGGGGGGGGGCCGCACCGGGCCCCGATTGGCTCGTTGCAGCGCCCCCCCGGGAGTGGCTACTGACAAAACAGCTCCAGCGCTCGGAAATCAGAGCATTCTCCACACGGCGGGGGAAGTGCGCCCTTCTAACTCCACACAGACACAAAGCTTCTAATGCATAAATTTCAAGCATTGACGGTTCCCGCTCTTCTGCTCTAATCACATCCGGGGCCCAGATTCTCAACCTTTTTCCTCAAAAATAACAAGGGTGTTTCTCGTTGTTAACTGAACTGAAGCGAGGTTTCTCGGCGACTAATTGAAACACCAATGAGCGAAATGATGAAAAAACGAAGGTGCATCAATATCTTCAAGCACTTTGTCTGATGTGCGTTGGAAAACAATGATTTTATGAGGAATACGTGAATTTTGAATTCTGCTTAGTTTCATGTAAAAATGGAATGAAAATATCTGTGTTAAGTGTCTAGATTCAGAAATCTGTGTATGTCTGTGTGTGTGTGTGTGTGTGTGTGTGTGTGTGTGTGTGTGTGTGTGTGTGTGTGTACCAGTGTTGTCCAACAGAATGACCATGTTGTTCCAGGCCAGACTGTGATCGGGCTTCAGCACGGTGGCGTTCCTCCATGCGTTCAGAGCTTCAAGGTGTCTGTTCTGGTCAGCATACTGCCAACACAAATATTACTAAAATAAGACCTAATAATAAAATGTAAGGATTGATGCGTTATGAGGAGCAAAGAATTTGTATTTGTTATATTTCCCGCCGCACTCACCAAACGTCCCAGGTTGTAGTAGCAGTCCGGGTACTTTTTCCGGAAGCGGATGGCGTTCCAGTAGCTGCGCTCTGCCTCCTCGAACTTCTGTAGACTATTCTGCACTATTCCCAGATTCATCCAGGCTGCAGCAAAGTCAGGCCTAAAAAAAACAAACGCATATATATATATATATATATATATATATATATATATATATATATATATATATATATACATACACACACACACACACACACACACACACACACACACACACACACACACACACACACACACACACACACACACACACACACACACACACACACACACACACTCTTTTCAGGGCTGACTTTGCTGAAGCCTATCTATCGACAGACAGACAGACAGACAGGATCAGAACATTATTGTCCCTACTAGTACAACAGTATAACCTACTGGATAGCGACAGCTTTGGAGAGCAGCTGCTCTGCCTCCACCAGCTCATTCCTCTCCTTCAGGATGTTGCCCAGGTTGTTCATGGCATGGACGTAGGTTGGGTGCAACCTGAGAGGAAGAGAAGGGGAGTAAGGGAAGATTTGTCCCTTTCTCACCTAACTCAGTTATTTTTTCCTGTTTTTTCCCCCCGTTTCCTTGCGTCAGTAATGTGTCTTGCTAACCTGACTGCCTCTCTGTAGTATTTAATAGCAGCACTGGTGTTGCCACGGTCGGCCAGGTTCTTCCCCACGTTGTAATGAACCTGAGGAGTTAGACATTAAGACTCATTCATGATCAGCATCAAAGAGATGCATGCCTGTGCGGTGCATTTGTGCTCTGTTTGAAGGATTGTAGAAAGATTATATAAATACAGAAACATAGCGACACATTTATTCCATTGACCCTCAAACATAAACCCTGCGGCTCTACCTTGGCGTTGAGTGGACAGACGGCGAGGGCGCTGGTGAAGAGGCTTTGCTCTGACCTCCACTGGTGACTGCGTAGCGCACAGCGAGCGACGTGCACGCACAACACAGTCAGCAAAGACACAAACAACAGTCTCTGAATGAGAAAAAGAAAAAGACATTGAAGACATTGAAACTACTGATATCAACGTGGTACAGTAGTTACCAAGACCGTTGATCTTTACAGCAACAGCAAATGTGACATAGAAGTCACGTTGGCCAGTAATTTAGAATTCTGAACTCCAGCAAATATAAAACCTGCCGGACATTCTGGTTGACAAAAATAGACAATGATTATACAGACTAGAAATAAAAATGATTAAAAAAATAACAGTTATTGGAAAACAAAGCCCTGACTGATCAAAGGCAAATAGCTTTCAGTCCAAAATATAAGATTATGCTCATACATGGGATGTTACATACCGTTAAATGCCTTCAAGCAGTGAAAATAGATTTGGCCATTATTTAATTATTTGTCCGACATACGTTTATCCTTCCGGACATATTGGCCGGTAATTAAAAAGCCTCGCGCCACTACACTTCCTGCGTTTTGGTGTGGTCATGGTGCAATTATACCCTGTGCCTGGGCCAGCGGCAGCAGCACTGTCCCAGGGCATACGCCAGCAGCAGGCAGTACCCAGCGGACGACAGGTAGAGCACCCGCTCTGCAATGACAAAGCCCACCCTGAAGAAGACGTTGCAGGCCGGCAGGAAGGGGACCACCAGCAGCACCAGACCCAGGGTCAGAGTCCTGGCAGCACGGGCGCAAATGTGTAAGAGGGGTTACACCCAGCAGCTTGCTGTTATTTTTTTTTTTACAAAAAGTACGAGAGGTACATCAGGCAAGTTCATGCTTTATTTCATGCCGAGGGACTGGAGCTTAATAAAGTCAAGAAATAGAAACTCTGTTAAACTTTCTACACGAGCCACACACACACACACACACACACACACACACACACACACACACACACACACACACACACACACACACACACACACACACACACACACACACACACACACACACACAACATAGCTCTGAAGCAACAGAGAGTTTTAAGTCAAGATGTGATGTTCTGGTCACACTGCAGTGGCTATGATCCAATTTTCATAATCAAGTAGGAGTCTACCGAGGCCAACATGCACTCCATCTCCGCCAGCGCCGATTCCTCACCTCCTTCTCTGGCTGTCCTGTGAGCATAAGGCTTGGCTTATCAAGCCTATCAGGACGCACCAGAGCAGCAGCAGCCACACCATCCTCCAATCAGTGGCTGACTTAATGAGAGGCACACAGCCCATGGACCAATCAAAACACAGCCACCAGGGACACAGCAGCAGCCAGGCATTCAGAGAGTAGTAGTAATTATAGTTCACTATCTGCCAATCAAAAGAGGAACAAGGGGGGGTGAGGAGTGGTAGAGAGAGAGAGAGAGTGGGGAACAAGAGGAGGCATTGGGGGAAAAGGAGCGTTTCAAAAAAACTGTGATCTCAGATTTCAAACAAAATGGAATCGGATTAGTTTGCAAAGAAAGAAATATGAGTAAAATCGAAAATCTATAAACAAATTAGGTTAGTCTTCATTTAGTCGTATTCAGTTAATAAAACGTTACATTTAGGATTTTAATGGAAAACGTGAGTAATGTTTTTGACCAAACGTCGTTAGACGACTGTCACTCACTCGAAGGAACAGGCCTTCTGCGAATGATGCCGGGTTGTCCACTTCAGTGAAAGCCGGCGGTCCAGTTCCCATGATCCTCCAGCGGGCGTAGAGCATCGAGGCTCCGCCCAACGCCAAGAGAACCAATCGGGAGAGGAGCCCCGTACACAAAAGCTCACTTACCTTAAAAAAAAACACGTGCAAAAAAAAAAAGAAAAGTAGATAATCACTTCACACGATCCATATGCTCAATGAACCCCAGTTGACACCCGTTTTAAGATGAATAATATACATGCAATGTGATTGGTTGAAGCCGTGTAATTAATTGTACCCTGTGTGGGATTGAGGAAAAGCGTGAAATCCTAACCCACCTCAATTGGTTTCCTCCTGAGGAGCAGCCTCTGGCTGAGCTCGTACACATTGATGTTACAGATCAGGAGGACATCAAAGGCTGCGTTCACGCCCTGAGAGAAGATCCACACACACAGCGAGGGTGGAGGGAAGGGGAGGAGGGAGAAGACGCTGAAAATGCATCCGGTGCCACCCGCAACAACGTTACAGCTCAACATAGTTTAAATTCTGCAAAGTTTCAAGTCTACAATGATCGACGGCATCAAAATGGGGATCTCAAGGAGACGCACAACACGCACGCACGCACGCACGCACGCACGCACGCACACACACACACACACACAAAACAAACAGTGTATATTATGAAGACAGGGCTGGAAGACATCGGGATAATGGCTCATACCAAGACTGTGATGCCTTGTTCTTTGCAGAGCATGGCTGCGGCACAGAGCAAGAGGCTAACCACAACCCACTGGACAGAAAACTTCTCATCTCTGTCACTGCCTGATGAAACACAGAAACCAAGACACCGAGACAAGACAAGCATGGAGGGTTAGATTTTTTGGTGTGTTTGGTTTTTCTTTTAATGAGTGTTAAAGAACAGTGGGTAAATCTGGCAACGAGGGGACAAAACAAATGATGCTCTGCGGTTAATCAATTAGCTCCGGAACGCTTGATGCCCGAGCATCGTGCATTGTGGCACAGAAAAGCACGTTTGATTAAAACACTCACCTCCGTGGAATGCTTTACAGTACGTAAGGAAGGAAAGCTGGAAAAACAGGCCACACAAGAGGTCCGCTCGACCCACCACACCCGCCACCTGGGGGAGGGGGGGCAAGAGAAAGAGAGAGGGAGAAAAATATAAGTGTTGATAAGATACAAACACAATCATCGCAAACATCCTGTTCTATCATTCTGTATTTTGTTCTGCATAATATAGTCTATTACCAGCGAAGGCTTATTAGGAAAATCTGGGGAGAATCTCTCATTACCAGCGCTGTGGAAGTGGCTTGTGTGTGTGCGTGCGTGCATGTGCTGCGTAAAGTGTGTGGGTACAGTATGGTTGGGATCCTGGGGCTGACTCCTTTGATACATACAGCAGGCCTCAGCCAATGGCTGGGCTGCCTGCAACCCCCCAGGTCTATTCCAGCTCTCGCCCTGCATGATTAAAGAGAACGGGAGGGGGGGGGGGCACTGCCTTCCAGCTAGGCTCTACAGCCGACACACACATGCCGCCAGGTCAATAAGCATCCCAACACTGCTAATAGCCAGGCCGTGCTAGCGTACACACACTTTGGCCCTGCACGCCCAACTGAGACAAGGCTTTTATTCTTGGCATGGATCTACTACATGTTTAATAGCAGAACCCCTGGAATGATGTGTCAACACACTATGGTTCATTGTTGTGGGGAGGCCGAGATATTTACAGAGGCCAGAGTTGGAGCCAGCGTTTAAACAGTGGGCTGCAATCAGTGTTTTCAAACAAAACTAGTTGGAGAAAATACTATGAAACAAATAGTTCATTTTAAATAAATATATGAATTGTTTTGAACATACTATATTGAGAGTAATCAGCCTATTATATATATTTTTTTTACAAAGGAAATCCAGCGAGTGATGTGCATAACCTGTGAACGGGGGTCCCCCTCCCCCCATGACTTACACTCTCTGTGTGGACGGGGTGCACTGCAAAAAAGAGTGCAGCGAGCAGTGAGGCCTTGGGAGCATAGTTCTGCACGCTTCCCTTCTCATCGTAAGCCAGGCCACCGATCAATATCGCAAACACGTCTATCATCAGAGATGATATGAGAGCGTGGAGGATAATGTTCAGTACATGGAAGCCGACAGGGTGCAGGCCTCCCGCCAAGAGGTAGTTCAACCTGCGTTGATGGGAAAGGAACATTCATGATGTTAGAGTACCAGCACATACATGTAAATACAGAGAAAAAGGGCAGACAATGGAAAAGATGAATGTTCTGTTGCATAGTAATGTCAGTGCATTCGAAGAAAGTGAATTCAAAGTCTTCAGGAATCTGAAGACTTTATATTCAGTTTCCATAGATGGAAATGTCCAGAATAATATCAACAACCATCTTAATCATTAAGACATTGCTCTGTAATTTGTGAAGTGTTAATAGAATTGAAGTGCATACTTTGCCTTGATCGTTGTGTTGCTTGGCAACAGTTAGTAGCCTACTTTTAAAAAACGATGTTACTTGGTGGGACGTGGAAGTAATGTTTTATTGATTATCATTATGTATAAATTATATGATCTAGTGAACATTGGTGTTTTATAATATTGCAATCATCACTGTTTTACAAAGCAATAAGGCACTGGGGGCTCCATGTGCTAGTGAACTCTTCGGGGGTTGAACTTCAACGCCCCTCGGCTGTGGTATCATCACTTTTCAAACGGTCTCCTTCCAGCTCCTCCCTGTGGTTCCAGCACCCTTGTCCGGCAAACATCCCAGTTATTATACAGATCAGCTTTTGTCAATGTTTCAGAGAGGCGGGAATACCAACAAACAACCTTGGAGTTGTCACCGTAGGACTGAAGACTGATCATGATTTCATTGTACACGTTGATGGACTGAGGAGGTTGGTGTGTGCGTGTGTGTGTGTGTGTGTGTGTGTGTGTGTGTGTCAGGAATCGGAAGAATCCAAAGGGAGGCCAAATTACACTAAGGCATAGGGCATGGTCTATTAGCGATACACTACTGTATAGAAAGTGTATGTATGTGTCTTCACTCCATTTTGATGAAATGTCCCAATGACACTTATATACTTTTTAAGTTGCTTAAAGCCACATTGTGCACACTTCTATCTCCACCGACAACAAAGGAGTATTAAAACATATCTTTAAGTTTAATTATAAAACACAATCAAAGGCATTGTAAAACACTGATATAAGACGCGTGTCCACAGATCAGTTGTATTTCACATTAACGTGGCAAGTTGCAGAACAAGTGTCAAGCAATTAATATGCAACTCTATGCAATCATTTTTTTCCCCCTCTATAGGTGCACCAGAGACTCCTTTCCTTGCCTCCATGCTGTCACTGGCATCAAATCTACTCTGTATAGACTAAAACTTTCCGATTCAGGCTGTAGACAGGGGAAATATAACTATTGGTCACAAATAGGGGCCAAAGGCACCGAATGTTCCACCACTGAAAATATTTGTCCTGCATAATTGCAATTCAGCTGAATTAGTAAAAATACTCATGATTTTTTAAACAATATTTCACATTATTTCAAAGGGTTTTAAGTTATTAATCATATATAAATTATGAACACTCTTTATTAAATATTCATATTTGTGATAATCCCTTTTTTACTACAAATATGATTTTGGCCTAATATGTAAGGGTGTTCCGCTGCTCTCCAGCAGCAGGTCTTGACGGCTCATTAAGACACCAGTACCCGATGTGCTCCCACTATGCTCCTGTTATATTATTCCCCAGCAAGCATGTCGGCAGTGCAGAAGTTTTAATGTCTTACAGCAAAGGCAGACACCAACTTTACAGTTGACATTCAATAGCTGCATCTACTAATGGCACGTTGCATAAATCACTCCAATCCATTACTTTTTACAGAGTGGGAAAACATGAATCAGAAGTCTCTTTTCCAGAAATTATATTGATGGATTTTACAGCAGACAGCGAAAATACCGGTATTCAGTGTTAAGCCCTTTCTAAGATTTTACTTCAGCCACGGCCAAGAATTTTTATTTTTGCGATCACTAGTCCAGAAAGCAAATCATCTCTCCCCAACACAGTTGAGCTCTAACTCGAAACCATTGACAGGAAAAGTCCAGAATAATATCAACAACCATCCAAATCATTAAGACATTGTACTGAAACGTGTGAAGTGTTAATAGAATTGAAGTGTATACTTTGCCTTG
Source organism: Zeus faber (assembly GCF_960531495.2). Taxonomy (NCBI): domain Eukaryota; kingdom Metazoa; phylum Chordata; class Actinopteri; order Zeiformes; family Zeidae; genus Zeus; species Zeus faber. Next base: position 11,345,053 of record NC_137210.1, on the reverse strand, counting down.
ATTGTTGTGTTGCTTGGCAACAGTTAGTAGCCTACTTTTAAGAAACGATGTTACTTCGTGGGACGTGAGGGTGATGTATTATTAATAATCATTATGTATAAAAAATGATAATCAATAGTGTGCCTGGATCCAGGACTTCCTCACAACGTGGACCCAGGTTGTTCGGTTCGGGAGGCACACGTCCAGCTCCCTGACCCTGAACACAGGATCCCCCGGGGCTGCGTCCTCAGCCCCCTACTGTACTCTACACGTACACCTACACATACCCTGTACACACAATTGAGTGTGTGGCGAGGTCCAGCTCCAACACCATCATCAAGTTTCACCATCAACGAGTTTGCTGACAACTTATACAGTACACCATGAGGTGTAGTAGCAGAGCCCGCAGGATCATGAAGGATCCTCACCACCCCAACAACTGACTGTTCCAGCTTCTGCGGTTAAGCAAGCGCCTCCGCAGTCACACAGTAAGAACAGAGAGACTGAGACAGAGTTTCAGCGTTTCAAGCCATAAGGACTGTCAATGCTGAATTCACCAGGGGCCCCCACCCATAGGCCCCACTGCCTTACTGCACCGTATGTTGCATACTGTATTGCATTCTGTATTGTTACTGTATTGCTGTGCTGTACGGTTGTATAACTGTACTATATATCTCTACACACACTACCTCTCTTTATTCACATGCCACTTTACTGTACATATCTGTATATACAAAATAGTCTATTCCTCTTGTATTCCCATTCAGTATATTACCCTTTTACTCTTATTTTATTCAATCTCCCAGGGGGTTATTTTCAGACTGGACACCTTGATTGATTGCACTCTTCACAAAAACATTTCTATTTAGTTTTATGTCGTGTTTCTATTGAAAAGGCTCGTGTAGCCGCGCACAATTGAAAATAAATAGCCCTCTCGCGCCGAAATAGAGAAATACCGCACGTGATGTGACGTTGCCAGTGGAGCTGCAACAGTGGATTCAAAAGGAAGCAGCACTTAGAGCACCTCACACCGCACCGCACCAGTACCCAGCGCCAACGCGTCTGGTGGACTTCTACTGTGATATCGTGATACGGCAGTTCACGTGTGCGTATTGAACTGTAGAGGCCGCACTGAACAGTTTGATAACATACCGTGTATCGTTGCATCTCTAATCTATCTATCTATCTATCTAGTCGGAGAGATAATATCCCAGTTCTTTCTTATAGTACAATATGTTTTATTCTAATTACATTTCAATTTTCTGCCATTACAAAAATCCATCCTGACTTAATGTGTCACACAGAAAAGTCAATTTTCTATAATACCTCAAATGTATCTGTGTGTCTCTATGGTATCAGAATTTTGTTGATTATCTCTGATACCAATACCATTAGCCTGGGATATAGGGATATATTAGCATACAATATCTGTTATATCTGAACACTGAAATAATAGTTTACTGTGCTTTAGGAGATAATTTCCCCTCAAATGGTATACCAACACACGCGAAATAAGTTGAATGAATGCAGATAAACCCCGACTCAGCCCTTACCTAAATGTAAGGACAGTGAGAGGTCGGTAAGATTTGTGGCTGGAGTTGCTGCTCAGGTTGCTTCCCCAGAAGTCATTGCTCCAGATGTTGTTCAGGGGTGTTTCAGGTCTCAAGTCCTAAAAGATAAAAGAAAAAAAAGAAAAACAACAAAATGTGTAAACCCCCACCACAAATGATTTGTGTATCAGATAGGGCATCTGTGAACAGGCTCTCATTACCTTGTTGTTGATAATCGCTTCCGAATCGTCGAAGACAAACTCCCCGTCATAGCTGTTGATAAAGCAGAGGAGCGCCACCAAGGCCACTGTGATCCTGGCATAGAGCTGGGAGAGTTTGGGGAGGGGTATCTGGTGGTCCCAGTAGACTTCACACAACGCCATGGTGCATCGTTTCTTTGGTCATTCTACATCTTCATCCAATCCAGTCCCCAGGAAATGACACCTAGCATCACATTTACAGTTCCATAGGTTTAACTGTCCAACAAACTGCATAGCAGTGGTGGAAAGTAACATATACAAGTACTTTGGTCGTGTACCGAGGTATCTAGTATCGAGGGTACATTTCTGAGACTTTCAGCTTCCACTGCACTACATTTCAAAGCAAATATCTTTACCTTTAACTCTAACATTTTCTGTCGAATTACTTTGGTTTTTAAAAGAAAATCTGGATTTATATTTACATATCAAAAGCAAACCAGGATAGGCATGAAAACTGTTCTGCACAAAGTGGATATGACAAGTACTTTAAGTGCATTCAAAAGCAAGTATCGACGTTTACTCAGGTAGGAATGTCATGTGGTACTTTTGCTACTTTTACTGCTCATTTTGAGTCAGGGTATTTGTACTTTAAGTTTGAAGTGGAAGGGTTGAGTTGTTCTTCCACCAATGACGCATATTATTGTATTTCAAATGCTAGGCTATGCATAATATACGTAACATCTCTAAAACGTCACTTTCTAACACATGGGACAGGTCCATACCTTATCTCATGGAAGGCATAGGGTGTGAAGTCCTTCTCCCGGACATGTCCACCATGCTAGCTTCTATGCAGGCTGACTGTGGCGTTAAGTTATCCTACTGACACATTCGCAAATTATAAATGTTGTATGGTTTAAACTGGATGATTCCACCGCCTGGTCCTGGGGAAGCTGCCGTTGCTACAAGGCTATGACCATATCGAGCTTAACGCGTTCTGCCGCAACAGTAGCTTTAGAACGTTAGCCGATGCTATCCGTCAGAGCTCAGTCTGAGCCAATAAACGCCTGGTGCATGATACAGCAGGCGTTACGAGGGTTATCTTCGAAGCAGAGGAGGTTTCCGCGACGATGAACTCCAGATATTACCCCGGCGTAGAGGCCGGAAGGCGGACAGAAGACACACCACTGTCAACAAACACGCACGCCGGATTACTTCCGCCTTTTGCAACGTCACTGTCACGTGGCCGTGTTCGCCGCTGTGAAGCCAGAACGATCATTCAAAATTATGATTGAATGGGTTTCTTAAATATTATTATTATTATTATTATTATTATTATTATTATTTTACATGTAGTAAAACACTGAACTTGGATGACGTGAATCAATAAGTGGCTTTATCGGTGCAAGAGGAGAGATGTAATTCCCCCTCTCCCCTGTCTCCCTTCATTAATTTCAATTCAATACAGTAGTACAATAAGTGAAGTCAAACTAACATACAGACATAAATGACAAAATATATACCTGAAATATATGAAAAAAGTAAGAATATATATGTATATATTTATATGTATGTGTGTATATATATATATATATATACAAACACACACATGTATATATATAGACTCCTACTCCTTGTTACCTTATCACTTTAAAAGTACGTACATCTCCATAATGAATACGTTACTGTCTTTATTTCCATATGCTACTACTCAAGCTGTTCATTACTTGTTTTTTATTTATTTTACCTCTTTTTATTTTGTATGTAAATATTTTGTTTATTTAGTATATATAGACTTACTCCTGTACTCATTTCATGTTCCCCACTGACGCCAAATTACACATAATTAACGGTCCATTGATAAAGTGCTAACGTATCCACTTTACCATATTTCTCCATCCTAGATAACCTCAAATTCAAAGAGAAAATGTTGAATGTTTTGATTCAAAAATATATATTGAATAATATATATATATATATATATATATAGATAAGTAATTCTCTCTTCCTCTCTCCCGATCGCCCTCTCACTCTCTCTTTCTCTTTCTCTCTCTTTCTTTCTCTCTTTCACCCACTTTTTTCTTTAACCGATTCAACCTTAGACATAATGTTTTGAGCCTGACCATATATCCCCCATAGTCTAAAACCTGCTGACGAATCAAATCTCAACCACCAAACTGACCAGCTCAAAGTAGCATGCCTACGCATGCATCCGGCACGCACGCACACACACACACACACACACACACACACACACTCACACACACACACACACACACACACACACACACACACACACACACACACACACACACACACAAATATCTCCTTTCAGTTTGCGGCATCCAAGCCATTCCAGCGAGCACATTCCCTGATTTCTGACGTTGAATCACATGAGGCTGCAAGGCATCGTCGGTGGTGGGGCTGTGTCACCATAGCAACTGAAGATGCCACCAGTAGGGAACAGCTGTATTTGTTATAATGCACAAATGAGCAAAGGGGGCATGATGCTCCTGAGGAAAAGGCGAGACACAAGAAGATGGAGGCTCCCCCTTCGAATGTCTTTGAGCGTCTAAAGCAGGGGTCGGGAACCTATGGCTCGCGAGCCAATTATGGCTCTCTCGATGACGGTATATGGTTCGCAGACAATTTTGAGCAAAAAAATTTCATCACAATAAACAAGTTATAGATAATTATTCTGTGTCATCGTAGTCATTCTGTGTCAGGGGCGTAGTCAAGTACCGGCTGCGGACCACAGAAAGACTCCGGGGCGCCTTTCACTCCGCACCTTGCCCCTCCCGGGTCTCTGCTCAGGCGCCACTTGTGGTTCATTTCAATATGCGGCACGCAGGCCACAATTGTATATACAGCATCCCTGAGGATTATTATAATAATTGTGGATAATAATGATGCTCTTGGGCGCAGGAGGAAAGGTGTTCCACTGCTGGGCTGCTTACGAGCCCGTGCGCCGATCCCCTCTGTAAGACAGACAAACATTAAGAAAACTCCCTGCCTCGAGTCGGACCAATCAGCTGAACACAAGTGGACAGAAATGGAAAAAACTTTAATATGTACGTGACAAATCATCTATTGAACTTGAACTTGAACTTGAACCTGAAGACCAGCTGATTCTTAAAACTTGCAAGGAGCTTACCCCCGCATACCACACAATGCAGCGTGAGTATTGCTGTATTGACCATGTTTTGCTCTATATAGGCATGTGAGCAGTCTTTCTCGCATCTGAGAAACAAGAGCTATAAAATTAAAAAACCTAATAATTAAATAAACATTTAATTTAAATTAAATTACGCTCCTGTTTAACTGATGGAAGCCTCAACGCCTGCATTAAGCTTAACCTCACAACTTATGAACCAGACTACAAGGCCATCAGCAAAACCATGCAGCACCAGAAGTCGCATTAATGGTTAAAAGTATTTAATTTATTATTGGTTAGCTACAGTATAACAACAATATTATTAAGAAGAATAAAGAGAAATTGATTATATAGATTATATAGCGATTTAGAGATGTGTTATACGTTAAAAATGTATGCCTTACTTAAAAAATGCACGCATTAAGTTGCATTCAATTTTATTAAATATTATATGTCTCACAAGGAAATACATTTAGAAATATTTGGCTTTTATGGCTCTCCCAGCCAAAAAGTTTCCCGACCCCTGGTCTAAAGTGTCTGTTTTCATTTCATTCTCATGGAAATGTCAGGCCCAGAGCTTGTCTTGGTACTAGTTTCAACCCTAGAGTGATGTAGCTTGATCCTTATGGAGGATTACTGACCGCTGCAAACTGCTGTAACATGATAAATAACATACAGTTTGAGCCCCTAATATGAAGGAACAAGAATTATAGAATATATTATTGAATTGTATTATCTGTGATTATGTGGCTTTTGCATTTTGGGCTAATAACTATCAAATTCATGAAGGGACAGAAACATGGATACAGATAATTTGTAGGTCAGCATTATTAAATGAATAAGAGCTCTGATGTATAAGCTCTACCTCTGCTCCTGTGTGTGTGTGTGTGTGTGTGTGTGTGTGTGTGTGTGTGTGTGTGTGTGTGTGTGTGTGTGTGTGTGTGTGTGTGTGTGTGTGTGTGTGTGTGTGTGTGTGTGTGTGTGTGTGTGTGTGTGTGTGTGTGTGTGTGTGTAAACACTCACACTGCTGAGCCTTCTGGAGTTGCAGTCGGCCTACGTTAATTCAATGAAACCCCTGTGAAAACCTTGGTAAAACACTCACGCTGGCACTTGGTGCTCGTTGCTAAGCCACTCGCAGATGAGTTTATGGAGATTTGTGACGGCGCCGCCTGAGCTACTCTCCTTAAACGTAAGGACGAGGGTGTGAAGGTGTTTTGTTGAATTGGGCTTCCGTGTGTAGCCCCCTAATTATCAGCACAAGGGATTTAACGTCACGTATTATTGTATGTTGTAGGTTTTTGTGGATAATTCTGTATTTTATCGCCGTCCGATGTAACTCTGTGTGAATATATATAACAAATCCACATATGCTGACTGCATACATGCATGTTGTTCTGCAGAGAGTGATACGGAAGAGTGACAGACGGGGAGAGAGAGCGGTGGAAAGCTGGTTCAGGGGCCCATTGCAGGCTATGGAATTTTGTGCTCCATTTCACCTGTCATTGCTTAGGGAAGACTTGGAATCTCCCTAATGGCCAGTTCCAAGGGGCCCAAGGCAATGCCTTGGAGTGGGGAGTGGGGATGCGGGGAGTGGGGGGTACAGGGAGAGAGGGAGGATTGTCAAATCCACATTCCCATTCCCCTAAACTGGGTCTCAAGGTTGGTTAGAGAGGCAGGCACTCATTCGGCAAGAAAGCACACCTCATTAGGACTTTGCTCCCAAACCTCACCAGAATGGAAAAAAAAAGTTGCTGGCAGCATGGACGACGCGTCAACATCGGATAGAAAAATCTTCCTCCAACAACAGTCCTATCAATATGTCTCTGGGCGCTCGGTCAATATTTAACCTCCTTTTTTTTTTTGCAGATTAGGAGTTTGCAATTTACAATCTACGAACATGAATTTGTAAGCTGAACCATTAAGGGATGCCCCCTCCCCCCTTAAATCACCTGATTACCATTCCATGCAAAATGCATGAAGTATGGATTTCATATCTCCCTGCTCAGCTGTGTCGACCAGTCAGGACCCGTGTTATTAGCCCCGCTTCCAGTGGGGCGGCTGCGGTGCGGCGGGCTGGGACGGGGCCGGGGCGGGGCGGGGGGACATAATGAGGGAAAGGATGTCCCGGGATCGCCAGCAGAAGGTCTGGTGGCCCAAATGCGGGGTGACAGGCCCGCCAAGCGAGGACCAGGGGGATCTAATGTCTTGTGATCCCGCCGAAGGTGACGGACATTGATTGTGCGCTACCCGACGGCACGTGTAATGACATAAGAAAGGAAAGGTCAAGGTCAAATGGCGTGAAAGTGAAGAAATCTGCGCGTATCACGCAAACGTCCCAAGGTGGAGGACGCAACCTCTGCTGAGTTGTTTTTTTTTACCCCCCTCCCCCACCCGTATATTTTAACAGTAAATCTAAATGATCACAAAATCTGATCTCGTCCATTTTAACATGTGATAGGAGAGGTTTGATAGTGGCAATATGTCTATGGTTTACTTTTATCGGATCTACAGTGCATTGTACATTGGATCACGATGGATCTTTAATATAAAAATATTTTAAAATGCATAAGATGGCACAGGGTCTATTGGGAAGTTGGGGAAAGTTTGAATTTAAAACAAATCAGAGATCAAGTAAAACCTTTATGTAGTGGTCACCATGGAATGGAGATAATTTGTTTTAAGCATCGCGCCTTACTTAATACTTTAAGATAAACATCAAATTTACAAACTTGTACATTTTGTAAACTAAGACTCACACATAGCACACCATGATCTCTAGATAGAGCTTCTCATCGCTCATGTAAAGTCTGGGGCTGTTAGCTTCATCCTTCAAGATCTGGTGAATGATATTACGGTATTACCAGTACGCCTTTCCGCGTGAGATGTTTTGGGAAAATGTGCCGCAGCGAGATGCAGACAGACACTTCCCTGAACCCCCTGGACGTGGACAATCTATGCAAGACAACAAGCTGGAGCTTTGCTGCCATGGAGACCAGTGCACTGGTAAACCCCAAGGTTAGCGAAACGCGGCTAACCACCACGCACGCTGTTCTGTTCGGGGGAAACGTGGCGCCGCTTCCTTCGGCATCCCTGTCGCATTTGGGCCGAGTAACAGTGTTAAAGAGCAACTGTGACCTGAGACCAGTTGTCGAGATCTATATCATAGCTCGGAATAACGCGAGCCGTTTGTGCGAGAAAAAGTTTCCAGCGGGTGACGTTTCTGGGTCCCAAATCAATCCGCCCGCTACGTTCCTCGTTGACTCTTTGTTTTATTGACCCGGATCCTTCTATTTTCTTCTATTCGCTTTTGAAGACGGTTTCCTATTTTTGTCCGGGGTGACAGGGGCGGAACGGCACGCTTCCACGAGGGCGAGCGGAATGAAACTGACGGTGAAGCGCGACCCCACCCACGGTTAGCCATGTGCCCCTGCAACCGTGCCCCCCTCTTAAAAGCCGCTCTGAATTCATTCCCCCCGTGAAGCTGTAAATCTGCACGTTTGCTGATCAAATGGTGTTAATATCACCCCCGCCCCCCACACGGCGGCTCCCTTGAACAAAGGACGGTATTGTAACGCGGAGGCGGCTTCATCTGCCGCTAAAGTTCTTTGTCAAGGGGTTATTGATGAGGTGGGGCTGAACTGTCTGCTCTTGAAACGTTCACCCTCAGAGGTGCCGAATCCCAAATCTCTCTCGCAATTGAGCTGAGCCACGGGGACTTCAGGTGAGGGAGAGAAAAAAAAAAAAAAAGAAATCAAACGCCGTTTCAAGCGCTCCCGAGCCCCTTCATCAAGAAGCGCTGAAGTTCAAGGATCTTCTCAAAGATCTTCTTTGCTGACTCGCATGTAAGAACTGCTAATTCGCTCGCCTTTTGTCACTCGAGCGTGCAGCACACACACACACACACACACACACACACACACACACACACACACACACACACACACACACATTTAGTCAAATGTACAAACGGGTTACAAGGAGGGTGAATTACTCGGGAGGAGGTGGATAGACAGTTCCATATACAGTACCTCAGTCGGTATCAGATGATAATAATGTAAAGTGCCAGAGAAAGAGGCTATGCTCCATGTAATACAATATTATGACACACACACACACACACACACACACACACACACTCTCACAAACAGTTTTTGTCCCATAAACCTGAATGTTCGTTTCTTATCCGTAGGTGCTTGTGTTCAGCGTTCTCCAATGCTCTCTTATTTATTGTCTCAGCTTGTCGGGTGTTGGAGTTCAGCTCGGGAAAAGTACGCCGCTTTTTCATCTAGCGGGAATTCATTTATATAACAAACTCGCTGATGGCTTTCAAAGGAGGAAGTCCCGACTGAAATGGAATTATACGGAGTGCAGTTGAGCGTACGGTGTTACGAAACTGAAGGGAATACATTATCCGTCACTCGGTGATTGAAAAAAAAATATACCCGTCTTTGCTTCTTATGTTCCAAGTTTGTCCTTTAAGCACATAATCCGTTTTTTAACGCGTTCTTTTTTTTATCTGATAATTATTATAATGTTGGGTTTTCACTTGATCGCAAAGCCATTTCTACTTGCCGCTTCTACTTGTGTCTCACTCGAAGTCTTTCAGCGGAGCCTCAAAAAGGCTGAGAGCTTCCACGGAGGAGAAACTCCCGGATCACCACGGGGGCCCAGGGCTCCGGTCAAGGAGCCGAAGTTGAAGAAATGCGAGACCCTTTATCTCAATGATTTAAAATGGGCATCTCACACTGACACCCACACACATTGGCGTGGAATGCTACGTATATGGCATTCCTTACTTGATGGTATCTTAAAAACAATGTTGCTTAGAGCCATTTGAACCATTCCAAGGCTTCTCGGCGACGCCCCGAGGAGAAAAGAATGTAGAATACCATCTATCCAGGATCTGCTCATAGTCAACGTCCTGTCCTGCAAAAAAAAAAAAAAAAGAATGACATCAATACGGTATTCCTCATTGAAGGTGAACCATCCACGCTCTAATTAGGCCTGAAAGCTAACAGTAATTTTATCCTTGTCAGAGTTCGTTGAGTGGAGTCCCTTCGCAGAGGATGGTGATTGAGCACGGCTTGCATTAATGAGGGGAGGCACAGCGGGTAGGAAAGAAAGAAACTATCACTTAAAGAGCCAAGGATAAAAAAAAAAAAATGGAAGAGGAAGAAAAAAAGTGATGACATGACACATTATAATAATGATGCATAACTGCACTGTAAGCATCTCAACACAAAGTCAATTTGTTCTTAAAGAATATGTGGAACCTAAGTGAAGAACCTGTGTCCCGAAGCCGAGTTTCAAGCTTGATTATGCTGTCATATGCGGCAAAGGTATTTTCTGGGACTTCATCCTTAATACACGTCAAAGATTTAAAAAGAGACGGAAGATAGGCTTTCTATGGCAAACATCTTCAGCCTCAGAACCAGTCTTCAAGTGAAGTTTGAGATGGTCAGCAAGATTCGTTGGGAATTAGTGCGCTGTCCAACGTGCTCTGTAAAGACCGGACACGCTTATGAAGACAACTGCCAAACTTTTTCTCGAGTGTGTGTGTGTGTGTGTGTGTGTGTGTGTGTGTGTGTGTCTGCATTGAAGGTTGGGTTGACTGTTTTTCAAACCAAAATGTTGGTCGCTGAACGCTTTGCTATTGAGAAACTGACCAATCTGTTGCAGCTTCTCGCTTTGCCATAACGCAGACCAACAGGGCAGGCCTTTAAGCCTCAAAAAGGTTTTCATCTCCTTTTTCAAAAATGGGAAACAGGCATTATAGTGATCACATGTCTGTTTGTACAACAGTAATATGAAAATGTATTTAAAAATGTTTTTTGCAATACAAAAAAAAAGCATAACATTATGTACGCTAGCTACGAGCAAAATAGTCAACCTATCTTTTAAGTAAAGAGCTATTTGTGAAAAGATTGGGTGGAAATATGTCTCCTGGAAGTTCAGAGGGTTATTGGTGTGGATCCAACAGTGTGTGTTCTGACCACACACCATTAGATATTTTTAATATTCTCTGGCGTGTTGAACACATGTATAAATCGTATTATTAAAAGTATTGATTGCTTCTGTCATCCCTTGCATCTGGGTTGTGACAAATTCACGTCCCCGTGTGCTGGTACCCTACGGGGTGAGTTGGTGTGTTCTTGAGTGCGCGCCACTCACATGTTTGAATGCATGTGTGCTTGTGAGTGTGGATGTACGTTCAATCGTGCATGCGTGTGTGTGTTTGAGGCCGCTGGTGGTGAAAGGCTCTTTTGTTCTCTCTATGAGGCCGAAGGACGGGCAGGTGGGATCGGCAGTGGTCTATGATAAAGGGCTCCACATCAAGATGGACCCCCAGCCGAGCCACGTCCGCCACGCAGTCGCCATGGAGGACCTCTGCAGGCAGCACCTCTGTTCTCATTACATTTACATTCTGCTTTGATGGCTCGGCCACTCGTTTGTGCTGACTGCACTCCACCGGAGAGTATTTTGCAGGGCCTGTGGCACATCACTCCACCTCGCTACTGTATACAGTACGCTACAAATGCCACAGCCGGGTAGGGATGTGTCCCCAGAAAGCAAAAGCGCGAAGATCTGTGTGTCCCTCTATTGAAGCACACCAACAAATCCTGAATCTGAATGTCATCATGCACTGTGTAATCCAGTAATCCAACCTGTATCCCATAATGCATTGTGAAACCATACAGTAGTATGCCTCGTAGTATGTGAAGAATACCAGAATGACGCATTACATCTGGTCAGATATCATCGTAACACTGGACACTACAATGGCAAGCATGTCCCACAATGCATTGCAAGCTTGTCCTTCCTCCGGGGGACAGCCAGGAGCAGCGGGCCGCATACAGCGACACGACCGGGGACCAACTCCAAATGTCCATCGCTGGTCAGACGACGATCTTGTGCATGTTTTTAGTGGGGTCCTTACCGAAGGTATGCACGGCGAGAACATGCAAACTCCACACAGAAAGGTCCCTCATCAGGAAACAACCCACCTCGGCACCGTGCCAAAAGCACCCCAGGCGAGAATCTAACCCAGGACCTTCTTGCTGTGAGGCAGCAGTGCAAGTACCGTGGCACCGTGCCACACTGAGTAAGAAAGTACTTAATAGGAAATGCACTTCAGTATCAAAAGTAATACTTGTGAGAAACATCATGACCTCATATGTTGGCACTAAGACACATTCTATCCTCCATGCAGTGTTGACGGTGCAGTAATGTTATGTTAAATAAAGTTATAGGCCATAGTTCTGTACTAAAAGTACAGTTACCTTTTTGAGGCTTTATTGATGTCATCCAGGGGAACTATGGCCTTAACCTTAACGATGCACCGTCGTCCTGGAGACGACAGTGGAGGGAAGGGCTCGGTGTCTGGCTCCATCAGCTTCACCCGCCGTCTCCACAGGTGTTGGCCTCCCTGCCTCCCAGAGTGACGGGGCCATCACAACACATCGTGGTGCGGGGAGACGGAGTGGCGGTGACCAGCCAGCACACCAAGCCCCTGGGCACGGGTACGAGAGCGATACTTATATCATGTGCCCGATGCCAGGGTGTGGGGAGGAGAGAAGGAGGGGGGACATTTTGTGTGTTGTATATGCAAAGCCCTAGTGCGGTCCATTTTTTTGGGGAAGGACTGGGACGGAATAGCCGGATGCGCTGACTAGCCGGAGGCAGAGATGTGGAGGAGCACGGTGGATCAGGCGGCACTTGGGCTGATGTGTTGTGTTGTGTGCTCTCCTGCTGATGCCTCCTCCCCGGTGCTGCGCACCAAAGTGTTCCGCCAAAAACCCTCTTGTCGCCATGGCACCCCAGGCCCAGGCATGATTGACACGCTGTCACATTATCTTATGATGGGGCTGGTGGAGGGAGAGCTTTCCGAGGACCGATACTGGGAAGTGGCTGGGGACGGGGGAAATGCGTACACATGGCCACGGGTCCACACATGCAGTGGTACCCAGATGTACACACACACACACACACACACACACACACTTCACAGTTATACTCATACACACACCCTGCGGAGCTCCAAAACGCACCAGCTGGGTAGTGGAAGTATGGTCACTAGTGCATCATTTTTGGGTGTGAAAGTGTGTTTGTGTATTTGTGTCAATGTGTGTGTGTGTGTGTGTGAGTGTGTGTGTGTGTGTGCTCTAGAGGCAAAATGCTCCAAAGATTGAGGAAGGTGCACAAAGGGGAGCAGATGTTTCCCACTTTGTGTACATCCAGCTCCACAGAGCTTCTATTTCAGGCGGCAGGGTATAATGGACCAGCCCATTATAGTTGCTTTCCTGATGGACAGAGTAGCACTTTCTATATACCTCGAGATTACTGGAGGCATTTTATTTATTTATGTCATGTTGATGCCGTATGCCCAGGGGACCCTCTGCTGCCGCGCCATGACACTTTCTGTTGACACACTTGTAAATGGTAAAACAGCAAAGTATTAAAAATAGATTAAAGTCGTCTTAATAGAGTTAAACGTTGATCTCTTCCGTTTGTTCTCAAATAAAAGATGTGAGTTTCTGTAAATGACAGTGTTTGGGTCACATTTTCCTTTTGTTTGGGCTTAAAAATATGTTGTTTCTTCGTCTCGGAAGAATGGCGACAACACAGCCTGCTGCTTTGTGAAGCATCTTCCTTAATTTACTGTCATGCACAGCACATGAACACCAGAATAGTACATGTAGTACGCCTGTTTTTCTGTCTGATCTTTAGCCACATCACATGACATCCGGAGCACTATTGTGGAAGCATCAGGAGAAAATGACAGATATGAACCGATCGCTTTGTGTTCTTTGTTATAAGCATTGACCAGCCTAATGACCGCTGCGACGACTCCTGACACACTCTCCCCCTTTGGGCTCGACCCCCCTCCCGACCACTTACCAAAGCATTCTAACCTTAGTCTCCACATAAAATCCTACTATGGTACAGAGAGATGAAACGTGAGAGATATGGTTGAGATATGGCTTGGCTTGAGCCCAGGCACATGCCATAACTCAAGCAGGGTTTTTAACTGGAAACTAATGTGGCCTGTTTCCTTATAATATATAAGAACTGTAACCACAAAAATTCTTTCTTTTTCATCAGAAATCCAGTAAATCTCTTTATAATTCTCCTTTACTCACTTGACTTTCAACAGACACATTTCAAAAGTAGGTAACTTCTGCTGCACGGCGCCCAGCAACTCCAAGAAACATTAATTCGCCATAAAAATTCAGACAGCGCTGTATCTATACACTAGAAATACAATGGCCTTGAGGGTTTGGCCATCGCCACTGATTATTGGCCAAAGAGGGATGTCCCCCGGGCTCCAAGCACAGAAGACAACGGTGAAGCTCCTAGAAACTGAACGCGTGGGGAGCTGCGGCCAGCGGTGGGCCACCTGTGTTTGTCCACATGGTTTTGACCCCATGGAGGGCCGAGGCAGGGTGGACATGCCAACAACAGCATAGGTGTCAAACTGCAAGACGCGTCAATGGCCAGACGTGAGGCCGGACGTTCTAGAGGAGCTCTTCTATCCCTGTGTCGATATTCCTAAATGTTTTTGGCAGCTTCTTCTTGAAAATTGTTTTTCTAAAATTGCATTTGAAATGGACACAATTAGGATCATCCTATAGCCAACTAGGCTTTCCACCTATAGCTTCTTTTTCGTAATCTCTTGGCCTTTCTTTGGCCTTTTGGACCTAACTAGCGTCATTTATTTTTCTGTGCCATCAGTGATTGGGCAGAAATATTGAGCAGGGCCAGACTAATGTGAAATTCCTTCCAGAAAGCATCTGGGGCCCACTTTAGGAATTGTTATTCATCTACCTCCGTCCCTCACACTGGGAAGCAGAGGCTAATCTCTCTGGGTAGACCCCCCCCCACTACCAACACCGCCACCCCAACCCCATCGCCATCCCCATTCCCCACCCTTTCGTCTCCCTTTCCCTCCCTCTCTCTCGCCCCCCTTTCCCCTCTGGAGGCCTGCATTAAACATAAAGAGTGTGCATGGATGAGTGAGTCAACAAATTACCACAGCCAATAAATGGGAGAAAATGATCTGCCCCTCTGTAGGCCAAGGGTCTCTCTCTTTCCCTCTCTTCCCCTCTCCCTCTCTCCTCCTCACCCGCCTTCACCTCGCTGTCCTCCATTAGGGTTATTGTCCCAGGCATTTAAATAAACATGATCTGAGCCTCAGAATGAGTGTCTCCTTATTGCATTTAGTTAGAGCAAACCTCCTCATGCTTGACTGATCGTATTCCATCAACTCGGGGGCCCCGCTCTGCTGCAAAATCTCGGCTAATACACATGAAACTGCTACAGCTGTTGCTCTAACCTTTGAGAGTGTCTCCGAAGGAGCGGGGTGATATTTGCACTTAATAAAATTATGCCTACCAGGAGAATATGCCGCTGACATTTGCCATTTGTCAAGTTGAGGTGGAGGTGACGCTTCGGCTGAGTCATTAGCACTCAGCCATGAGAGGGAACAGTCAGGAGTATCTTTAGCCCGACAGCAGACTGTTGCACGAGGACATTATGATCCCTGCTCTGCCCTCATTTAAATATATCACATGAAAACTGGTGTCATCTTTGTACCAGCGTACCATATGTTTGTTTGTTGTTGGACTTTTGTATTCATCTTGATGTAAAATCTGCTCCGTTTGAAGGGAACAACTGTGCGTTGACGTTCTCCTCCTGCCTCTTCCTGAGTACCCGATGGGCCACCATTGTTCTGAGGGAGAGGTGGTAGTGAGGTGGTGGACAGCTTAATTCAGCACTGCCCCCTTGGACAACCTCAGGGGAATTATATAGTCAGGATCAATCATCGATATTTAAGATGGAAAATGATAACATTTAAGAATAAAAAGACCTGTCTCCAAAGAGACTGGACATTCGTTTCTCGCCTTTGCAGCCGAGCACCACCAAAAAACCCTGCTATTGTTGCTTCATTTGGATTCCGCTCAACTCCTACTTTACGCCAATGTTACTGCTACCATTCCCACACACTTCCACTAACAGCTGTGCCCGCATTTTCCCGGAAATTATACTACTTTGAGAGTAGGGACATTTTGCGGAACGACTTTTACCAAACATCGAGAACGGATCCCTTTCCCTCATGACGCCAATACGGAACATTGCCAGTGGATCTATGGCTTTCGGTGCGAGTGGGAAAGGGGCTTAAGAGAATGTCTTAAACGTGGCTTTCAAGGGGATGGGGACAGACCCATAGTCAGACTCACGTAGTAATGCATACTCATGTATAGTGCAAACATTTACTGTAATATACTGTACATATGCACATTGACTTCCATATCAGCCAGTGTACATCCAATAATCTGCGTTCCGTCTCCATGTCAGCAGGTCTCCAGTTTGATGAACTGTACATCAGCAAGAGTTTCATCTCCTTCCAGTTGCTGGAGCACAGTGAAGCCACCACTGACGTTGGCTCTTACAGCTTCTTCAGGCTCTCTTATAGTCGCCACGAGCCGTGCGGATCATGGCGCACGCACTACCAGAGAGCACGAGCATCACAGTTCACACGTTGCTGTGTAGATACCGTGGTGACATCCTCCTCAAAGACGCTGTGCACAAACCACCAGGGGAAACTAAAAGAACTGCTGTAAACACTACAAAGAAGTCCCGAGGGAAGGATCTGAAGAACTAGAAAAGAGCAGTAACATTTAAATAGAAAGTGGTAAATGTATGTATGTATATTCACTGTGGTCCGTGCAGGGTTTTTCAGTCGTGAGTTTGTGCACATTGTTGGTGTAAACGTTACAGATAAGTCCGGAGGTATTAAAATGGTCCAAATCTTTAGATGTAGACAACGCTATCTCCTTCCATGTATTCAGCACCATCTGGATATATTTGTGGTCAAGCATGGATACGCACGTACAGATTGTACCCTAGGAACTCTTTGCACAACCTTTCTTCGGACACGTCCATCTTGGATTACCTGAAACGCACGCCGCAGAGTTAGAATAAATTGGGAGGTGTGCGTCCTCGCACAAAATCGCCATGCGACGCTGTCCCGAACGCCTCAATGATTAATGGATGAATTTATGTCTAATTTAGGCTGTGGCGACTATAAAGAAGGCTTCCAGTTCTTTGGCCTGTGGCCTCTACATCAAAGAGATTGTCCAAATGCTGACCACCGCTTGATGTAAACATAGTATTTGGTGCTCATAATCTCGGTCATAAGGGTTTGTTTCTATCCTTTTAGTGGAACCTGCTGGTGAGGTTATATTGTATTTGCCTGTATTTGAAAGTAAAGAATTACGGTTGAAATGCATCAATAAAAACATCTTCGAGATAAGTGTCAAAATCACAATAATAATAAGTACATGGTGCAATATTAAAAGTGTGGTGGTCGTGAAAGTCCTTTTAACATAAAGTGGACCTTTTTACTTCACTTCCAAATAATGCTGTAGGTTTAGGTTCTATTTAGAGCCTGGATTTGGAGTTTGGAAGTGATAGACCTTAAATAATTTATATGGTTGTAAATGGTGAAATGGAGGAAGAGTATGTGGAAATCTTACTGTTACCATGAACAGAAAGAATAGTAAAAAATAATAATAATAACTAAAAGAAAATAAAAACACAGAATCACCCTATCTCACCCTATAGCAAACAAAGACTGAATGAAAAGTTAAATTAAAATACTGTTCTAGGTAGCATTTAAGTCAACCTAATGTTCATTGCTGCTTATTCAAATAGGTGAGGGCATTCACCGAAATATTAGCAACAGAAATTGAAGGTAGGGTGTACAGCTGGGTCCAGTTTGAGGCTCAGGTTTTTACTAATACCAAAAAAAGCAGAAGAGGACATGGTGGTATAATAACTTCTTAGAGAACCAGAAAAGTGTGACGTGCTGGAGGCTGGACTACACGTTGGCCGCAGTGCAACATCATCCGTCCGTCCAAACTGTAGAAAAACAACCTCAAGGTCCACCCAGAGACCCGTCCATCCAAAAAGCTGTCTCTGCACTCCAGTGATTCTGGATCCCTTGGATTCCATTATTCCAACAACAACAGCCCTTCGGTGCGTCCCCTCCTTGATACAGTATTTGCGCTTCGTTTCTCCGTTCCCGCAAAAATCTTCTAATTTGACAATTTCTATCGCCTCAACTTATTTTGTTCTCTCAGTCTGTGTGTTGTGTGTGTGTCACATGTGGGTTTATATACATGTTATACGCAGGTACATGGATATGTGTGTGTGTGTGTGTGTGTGTGAGTGTGTGTGTGTGTGTGTGTGAGTGTGTGTGTGTGTGTGTGTGTGTTTGTGTGTGTGTGTGTGTGTGTGCGTGGGGGGGGGGGGGGGGGGGGGGTGTGTTTGTGTCCACAGAGCCGTTCTCCCCACAGAGCCACTTCAGTAATAATGAGCTGTATGGAGAGGCATGTTAATGGATGAAGCTACGACTGGAACTTTCTCAGGGACTGGGTCAAAATCAATAAAGCTTTTGACAGCTTTGGTCCTTCAACAGTTTCTGAACAGTACAAACCACATTTAGTTTGCTCACGGTGGGTTTTCCACAACTGCTAGTATAATATAAGGTGTTGTTAATCCACTTACATCATCATTAGAATTAGTATCACTGGAATTCTAGGAGACATTAAAAATTAAGCACATTTAGATGCTTCCCTTTGATCGACTGTAAAGTTGTGACATAAATGTTGGAATGTGATTTTCAAACCATGCACATGGTCTTCTAATAAAAACGAAAACATAATCTGTAGCATCCGACGAGTCATGAAAGGCAGATTTTTGGCTTTGATTCGTTTGTTTTCGTTGCTTTTGTGCATGTATGCGTGTGTAATTATAGTGTGTGTGTGTGGGTGTCTGTGTGTGTGTGTGTGTGTGTATGTGTGTGTCTGCACGTGTGTAAATGTGCTTGGTATGTGCATTCAAATAAGATTTCTTTTTCCCGAATTAAAAAAAAAAGTCTGTGGTTATATTAAGGAAAAAACAACAGCAACAACAACAAATAGTGAGATCAAAACATATGACAGCGGCGTTGTCTTTTGATATCATCCATCTTCCAAAAGCAAGCTAGAGAGCAAGTGCACAAGTGACACGGAGCCAAAAAACTCAAAGAAGAAAGAATTTGCCTTTGTGCACAAATTGCATTCTGCAGCCTGGAGCCTGGAGATGTATTTGTCTCCGTCTCTACCTTGGATTTTCCGTACCTCCAGGTTTGGGGTAGGGGGGGTCTTACGCTGTAATGACTCGGTATGACACGGCAGCAGGAGCAGAGGGAGGGGGGAGCGACATATACATTCAAATCTACCTCCATTTTCCGGGGGGGGGATGAGTGGGTCCGGGGGAGAACGGCCGAGATTAAAGGCAATCTTTGATCTCCCGGATGGGACGAGGGGCCATGTTTGGATGCCCATCGAGTTGGGGAGGAGGAGGGAGACGGTTTTCTTTGTTTGGACGGATCCACGTCCCGGCGACGCGGCGAGGGGGCACGGGCGTTCTGCGACTCGGGGGTTGACATTTCCACGCGTCTGACGTCGCTGTTGTTTATCCGGTTTTAATTGCTCGTTTGTCTCTTTCTCAATTTATTGATAGATGCCGTACTCCTCGTATGACCAGGTGTGATATCGGGGTGGGAGTCGGTGACACCGCAGCGAGGGGAAGCTGCCGGACATCCATTCAGGGATGGAATTTTAAATGAAATGCATTCATTTATCCATTACTCAGCAATTTATTTTTCTACTGACAGACACTTCTCACCGCGACATTTCGAATCGTACGACGTTGTCACTCTTACACGCCTTGATATCTCGTAATATTATACACCGATATTTGACGAATACACTTTTTTTTTATTTCTCTCATCCAGAATTCTTAATCTCCTCGTAATTCCACATCCATCTCCGGTTTACATTATCCCCCCGCTCGGACACCTTTCAAATGCCTGCGCATTCTACATAATAGCGGAGCTGTAAGAGAAAGAAAAAAAAACCCAAAAGACATGAAATCCGAAGCTAAATGTCTCCCTAAGTGCTTTAGTCACATTAAATACAGAAAAGGAAACATGCCAAAATGACCTTTAAGAATTCCACCCCTGACACCCCCTCGGCCCCCCCAAAGTGGTGTTCATTAGTTTGAGCTTAGCGCCTCCTACAGGCCACCATGACAACCTGCTCATGACACCCACACGTCCACTGTTCCTGTTTCACCGCAATTAGAGCCCTTTCTCCTTTGATTGTGGGATAATAGAATTGGTTTGAGCCTGTATGATTTCCTTCCAAATATGCCACTCATATCGCAAGCTTGGCTGCCGATCAGAGAGAGCCTGTACCCGAGTAATTAAAGAAGGGAAAACCAGGTGTCGAGGAGGGGAAACTAGGCAAGCATAGCCAAATGAATGGGACTGATTAGGTGTTTAGTGAAAATGAGAATTTCTGGCTGGAAGACAAAGTGTAATCTCATAGGGTGCTTAGTGGTCAATGGGGTGGCAATTGACTGCCGTTGATGAGGTAACGGGGCCTGAAAAAATCATTTTCCGCATTCATCTCCCCCACAAAGGAGCCATATAGTCTAAAAGTCAAAGACAAAAGGAAATGGAAATATGAAAAGAAAGCAATCCAAAAGATAGATTTGAGGCATGAAACGGCCCCATTAGTTTCACTTTTGGGGCAAAAGTAGGGGATCTCTGCGGCAAATTAGGCAGAAAAGAGCCTATCCCCGATGGTTTGAAAAGATCAGAGTGCACCGGGGGAAAGCCTCTGATAAAAGCGATGATGTGAGATAGCCACGTTTTGTGTTGCTTGGCTAATCAGCGTTGAATATGTGATTTTTACATTTATTTATTTATTTTGCAGTCACAGCCCACCCTCAATGTCTTTTCTTGTGATGATTTGGGATCATCTTTGTGATAAGACGCGACGCATCACCCAGGAGGTGCAGGCAGTAGCTGTCTCCTCTGATCCCACGTTGTTCTGAAAACGAATACGAAAATTTTAATGTATTGCATTACATTCTTTGTCCTGCTACGCTGGAGGCTCCGCTGCGATGCGACGGAACGGCATTTGTCTTCCGATTGTGTCCGTCCCTATGCAATAACAACATAAATTATAAAATGACAAAAAAAACGCGTCTCGTTTGTCTTGGTATACTGATACAAGTCGCTGTGTCTGGGTCAAGGTCCCACGGCCTCTCTGAACCACATCTCTCAGACCCAATGCCAGGAAACCGAGAGGAAAATTAGACCATTTCTCTCCTCATTGAGACCGAATGGAATTGTAATCAACACATTATGCCAGTTGTTAATTGCTTGAGCAGCCTGCTGCTAAAATAATTTGCTACTTTTTATTGTGGTAGTGGCCATCTGTTTCCAAACATAAGGACAATATCAGGGCCGGTGGCGGCGAGGACGTTGACATGAGATACAGGTGCATCATTTGCACCAGCCTCACCTTATTCACGGGGCCAACAACGTGTGGAAGAGGGGGAAACACATTTGGTTTAGGACTGAAGACGGAAGGCAATTTGGATCAACGAGATCTCATTAAAATGGGACGGGCCAACTAGACCCGCATGATGATAATGGGTGCCTTAAATTAATATCAAAAATATTGTCTCCAGTACGTTATTTCATTGCCCATTAAATCCAGTTAGAGTACATGCAGGGTTTTGTCCTGAATATACAGCATAGTTGGCCGCACGCCAGACATTTTTTTTTTTTTTTCTTATTTCAGTGTATTTCCGTTTATTTGTCATTTAAAATGACCCATAGACCATTTCTAAGTTGACACTGAGGAATTGACTGATTCCTAGCAGTGCCAGGTGGAAGACTATTTTTGGTGATTCGTCCATTTTTAGTCAGTACCTCAAAACGAATCAAACTTTTGAGAAAAAACTAAATTACTGCTAAGGCTACCCAGCACCACAATGTTAAAGTCACGAGGAATGATCAGTAATGAACAGAGAACACAGTGATAATAGGAACAGGAAGCAATAGGAACTACAATTACATGGGCAAACGTGTTTCACCTCTCCACGACACAAAACTGAACTCAGACCTCTCCGCTCTCACCTCTCCCATACAGTGTGCCCTCACCCTAAAATAAAGAACAAACTACTAAATTCAATTACGTTAGAATAAAGTTCACTCTTTATTCTAATGGAGCTGCCATGAAAAAGCAATATTGTCTTTCACCCGTTGTGGATTGTTTCTGGAGAGGCTCTAAAGCTCTAGTCTGAAATGTTTGAAGAGTCTTGGCTTTAAGCACAAAAAGAGGTAAAAACCATGTCGCTGTGATCATTCCTTTACGGCGATGATTTAACATCTCCCATGCATCCTCTTCAAGTGTATTGTTTCCGCTGTAAACTCTCCACGTGTCTTCACTGCGGACAAATGCATCCCCCCGCGGAAGGCACCCTGTGTGTTTGGAGCCATTCTCAAACACTTAGTCGTAATGACGATGCAAAAGGACAAGCTGCACTTCTGACGCGAGGAGCAGACGGTGTCGCACTGGATGCACATTTGAACAACGTATTACGTTTGTGAAGGCGAACTGTTTATCAGCCCTTCAACAGCACATACTGCTCTAAAAATAAAACTCCCTAACAGGTCCTTCAGGTCAGAGGTTTGGGTGTTTTGGTGATATCGAAAGGGTGCCTTATAGGGTTATTATGGTAATCATCAGCGACACACAGTTAAGTGGGCGGGCGGCAGAGAGGCGTGTGGGTGTACACTCCCGGTAACCATGGAAACGCTACCCTGCCTCACATTGCAGGTAGCAAGATGGCTACAAAAAGGCCGCCGTTCTTTGACTTCCGAACAGCTCTATGTGAGTGATAGGGTCACAGTCTTCATTTGATATATAGTGAAAAATCCCTTTCCAACAAATGATTTTGAAAAATATATTATCGTCATTAACATTCTTTTACTACGTTCATGAATTGGTCTCTTAGCTCTTATAGTATATGTGCCAGCATACTAACATTATACCTAGAAATAGCCTATTTTTGGCAAACAAATAATCTTGTTTGCCAAAGACTATTTGGCCAGTCAGTCACTTCATTGTCCTCATAACAATGTTGACATGCTGTTTACTATGTTACTTTCCTATGTTTACTGTCAAACACCTTGTCTGCAAGTAGCTGAAATGCAAAAATATGCAGGACGTGTAATTATCATGGGTGATGTGGAAAGTCTCCAGCCAAGCTCCTTCAGCATCAATTACAGAAGAAGTGCTGCACCATTGTTGCTTGTGTGCTACTATCGCCATCTTGTGGTGTTGGGACTCGGACCAGCTTCCTGACAGTCGGACTGAAGTGTGTGTGCCTTGCTCAAGGGCCCCGAGTAGAGATGTCGGGCACCGTGAACGTAACACTGTGCACTTAATGGCTCTCTCCGCTTTAAACTCTGTCTGGGCGACTGGGATTGCTCAGGGCTGCAGACAGATCGAGTCAGGATGACAGAGGTGTGGGATAAGTCTATTCTCGGGTATCAGGGTGTGTGTGTGTGTGTGTGTGTGTGTGTGTGTGTGTGTGTGTGTGTGTGTGTGTGTGTGTGTGTGTTCACTTTTGCCTGTTTGAATCATTTAGATATGGTGTAGAACTGTTGTTTTGAAACGTTTTTTTTTTCTGATTCCATGGATCTACTGTTCTACAGGTGAGGACGTTATGGTGGCTTCATTATAAACACACCAGTAGTGCAAGCAAGGGCTAGTGCTCCCAATAGTTGAGGCATTGACTGGTTAGTGGTCAAATAGAGTGCATGTTCATGGGGAATCCGTTTGCCGCGACCTCTTTCATCAAAAACAGGCTACACATATTTCATTAAGGCAAGGGGGCAGAAAAACAAACCGCTGAACCCCTCCGCCGCTCGTCCTCTCTAGACCCAGTCCTTCACTGGCGGTGCAGACAGAACAGAACCACCGGTCTGTCTTGTATAAGAAACTCTGCGTGCATCCTTTTGCCGTGCATGCGGCGGCATTAACTTATGTGCGGCGTGCTTTTACCTGCGTCAGATGTACCCGCCAGTCCTTTATGGTTGCGTTGGGAGGGAGCAAAGCCATCAAAGCCATCATGTACTTAAAATTACATGTAATCTGCCTCTCCACGCGCTCTCTCCGCAGCTCCCTTTGCTCTCAGACACTTCTTCCGTAATTGCCAAAGTGCCTAAAATTAGTCCCTAAATAAGCAGTGGACAAGCACGAGAGAAGATGGCGAAATTACAGTGGCGCGGGTAAAAACAGGCCCCGGAAGAGTCGAGCGATACGGAGGCAATTAAAAGACACAAAAAGTGCCCTGCCACGTGGGGTGAAAATGAGAAAGGAGAGCAGAAAAAAATAAAAAATAAATAAAAACCCTTTGACGAGCGAGTTCTCGGCTAAGTGGAGACGGAGAGGGGACGACCGAGGAGAAATGAGAAATGAGAAATAAAAGGCGCTTGATTGGCAAGAGTGACGGACTGGTGTCACACTGTTTCCCTACAGGGCCGCGCAGCGGAGGCGGGGGCGTGCTCCATCACCCAGAGTCTGAAACGTGTGAGTAAGTGGACGTCCTACAGGCAGCCAATTCCCTGCACTCTTTCTGACCCCCTCGCATTCATTACAGGGCCTCGCCCCATACACACTCTGTCAACTGTGAAACTTTTGAACAGATAAATGAAGAGCCGCTCTCTTTTAATGGGCTAATTCTGTGACTAACGAGGGCCCTTGTTAAGGGATAATGCTGGGGCTCCAGACAGCCGTATAAATGGGGAGTACATTAGTCAATTAGCTCAAAACCAACCCACCTCATTTGTCCTCCGAATTAATTAGAGAAAAACACACCAGGATCACCGGGAAATCGAGAGAGACGTATTGATACATTGATAAAAAAAACGAAAAAAAAAAACCTTGTGTGTACGTGCTTGCATGTCGGCCTAAGTGTTGTTATGAGCTGTCTAGTCTTTCCGTCTGTCTCCACGTTGACAAGCTTCTGGATCCTCTACCGCTCATGCTATTCACTGCAGTCTCACGCTGACCCGCAGAGTCGCTCGGACACCATGCACGTCTACGTCCGCAGCAACCTGCTTATAGTGGGCGACGGGACCGTCGCCATGGACGGTCAACGGTGCTGGATGGAAAACCGCACACTGGGGCAGGGGATGACACCTTGGGAGGAAATATACAAGAAAGGTGGTGCAGGTGGATGTAAAAATCTATAAAATACAATTTTACAGTGAAAAGGCTGAGATCAAGCCATTAAAAATAATTTTAAACTGAGCAAAGGCTTTTCGGACCAGTTCTGTACTTGTCCAGCAGATGGCAGTAGAAGAGCATGCAGTAGAAGAGCCCTGGTTAAATGAGCAGATGTGTGCAAGGAATAGTAAAAATGACTAGACAATTGAAAGTCCAGAACATTACCTGATTAATTAGTCCAATCCGGTCAAGTTTTACTCAATGAGAAGTGATTTAGTTTGCAGGTAGTATATACAGTTTATTATAATGTTAACTGATAATGAAATTAAGGGTAAAATCTGAAAGATTTTGAAAGAGAGATTGAAAAAGATTTCTGCAATGTACTTTGTTTTGATAATGGTCAACATTTAATGTGTGACCATGATAATAAATCTAGACTAGAAATATAATATAACATAACTAAAATGTAATAGAATATAAAATGCCTACTGATGTTAAAGTCCCTACAAACAATGAAAGATACAGTATATCACTCAAACAAAAAAAACAAAAATTACACCTTTTTTCCCCACTTTTTATTATTATAGATGCCTACACAATGTAGGCCTTTATTAGAATTACTAAATACTTTCTATAAAGCGAAAAGATTTATATAATTTATAAAATATATTGTTGGGTTTTTTCAATGCCACAAAAACACACACTTAGATAGAACACTGTAACCTTCAATTACATTCAGAGTCATGGATTTTTCCCCAATTTCCATACTGTTTATCCTGGAACCTACCCGGTCTGACATTTAGGTATAAAGTGACTTTAAAAAGGGACAAATACTTTTATAACACACAGAGATGATTGGCACGATAAGCATGAGCAGGAATACAGAAAACAACCAATTGAAAAAAAAACACACAAATTAAAGCAACTGCAGAAACCGTCACTGACGCTACGGAGGCTTTATAAAATGCATGTAGATTTTATTTTTATCCGATTTGTTGGTCTCAAAAGAGAACGTAAAACGGTAGAAATTTAGCAGAGTCTGAGACACTGAGGATGCATAGAAATCTTCAAAGTTAAAATTAAGAGACATTGCACGGAGCAAACAAAGACAAACCAAAAAAAATCTTCCCAAGTGGAAGAGGGCGGCGGCGTTCAAAATGGCTGACAGGAGGCCTCGTGACCTTCTCCTACGCTTCCCTTTCAAATGTGTCAAACCTGAACGGGGTTGAATCCGGGGAAAAAAGCCGCCGGGCCTCAGCTTTCCCCACACCGCGTGTGCCGCCTAAATGTCGATGAGGTCTTCTCCGCTCTCGTCGCTCTCCACCGTCAGCTGCCGCGTCCACCACTTCTTCACCTCCGACCCCGAGGACGCCTCGTCGTTGATGGGGTTCATCTTACACACCATGGATTTCACGCTGGTGCGGCCTGCACGGGAGAGATACGTAACCCCAAAGGTAACAGAAATAACAGAATGGAGCCACATAACACGCAGAGACAAATGAGAGCCCTTCTCCTTCTCCTTCTTCTTCTTCTTCTTCTTCTTCTTCTTCTCCTTCTTCTTCTCCATCTCCTTCTTCTTCTTCTTCTTTCAGCTGCCGTTGGGGGTCACCACAGCGGATCATCTGCCTCCAATACCTTCTGTTCTGCACATCTTCCTCCCTTCCACCAACTGCCTGCATGTCCTCCCTCACCACGTCCATAAACCTTCTCTTCGGCCTTCCTCTTTTCCTCTTGCCTGGCAGCTCCATCCTCAGCACCCTTCTCCCAGTGTAAAATGAAATGAGAGCCCTTGTAGTAGAAAATATTCCATGCGAGACGGTGGGGCTGGGTGTCGGGCAGGATCTCACCATTTGACAAACATTTCAGTGTAGAATTTGATAACAATTCAGTCTGATACAGAAATGTTATATCTTGATTCCCCTTTACAGAAAACACTACTTTACTGAGCTTGCAGTATTGTATGGAACTCTTTATTAAAAATATATATATAAAGTAAGCATCTGAAATACAATACATATTGTGTTAAAAAAAAGTACAATTCTGTCTCAATCAAGTATTAAGATAAAGACTCAATTTAATAGATATGAGACTCTGGTGACACCTCGAGAATCAGAGTATTTAACGGAAGTGGGAAATTTTTTATACTCATAAATATATTTTTAGTTTAGTACTTTAGTTTAATACTTGTGTGTTAAAGGCATATTTCTACCTATATGTATTTGTCTGTAGATATAGTTAAAGTGTATTTTTGATACTTCTTATTTACTTCTATGTATCAATTTAAAGTACAGCTTTTGTATACTAATCATTCATATGTTGTGTAGTGTATGGTGTAGTGAAAGTACCCATATAAAAAGCATAAAAAGCATAAAAAGCATATTGCAACATAACTTAAGCTGTATATTAGTACATAAGTGTGTTATTATGGTCGTCAAAAGTAGCCACAAATACATGAAAAATAGAGTATAAAAAGTATACCAAATATACTCTGTACACTTCCAGACAAGTATATAATTTGTTCCGCTTGGGAAACAGATAAACAGACAGAGTTGGTGCACTGTACAGACCTGCAGGCAGCCTCCACTGGCCCAGCTTCCTCTGCGGTCGTCCCATGTCGGAGGAGTCCTGTCCGTAGCCTCCTCGGTCCGACAGCGTGGGGCTGAGCAGCTGCTGGAGGCCACTCAGCTTAACAAAGAAAAACAAACACCACCACCACAACAACAACAACGATAACAACATTTGTTTCAGCGGGCTCCAGCTCTTCCTGCAGACACACCCAGCTGTGCGCGTGCGGCTCGCGGGGGCTTTTACCTCGGGCTGCGAGGGGTTGTCCTGGTTGTTGGCGTTGTGGTCGTCGCTGGGCAGGGTGGTCTCGATGCTGGGGGGGTTGAGGAAGCGGCTACGCTCCTGCTGCTGGCTCTCCCTGAGGCTGTGGATGATGCTGCACAACTGCTGCTGCTTCTGCGGGAGGCACACACACGCCGAGCGGAGCGCACGTGGGGAGAGCGTCTGGATGTGTGCGTTTGAGCGCGTCATGGCGGATACGCTCGGCTCACGGTGCGGTACGAAAGGGCGGGGGCAGGGGTTCACAGTTCCACACAGATACAATGTTCACAAAGCTTGAATGGAAAGCAAATTCTGCCGGGAAGATTCCTGCTTTATTAATTTGGTGTTAAATGTGAAAAAGTAATTCAGTTAAGTAAAACACGTCTTTCCTGCTGAGTTGTTGAAAGAAGTGGAGCAGCAAACGCATTTGCCAAACTTGTTTATCCTTTGTCTAATTCAACAGCATTTTATTGATCTCAATCTCACGGCAGTTTCCGATCCACTGTGGTCTACTTGTGGCAACGTCGGATTGGCAATATTGCCCTCTTGTGTTTGATGTATGTAAATGAAAAATGAAGAAAATCATTGACACCCCGAACCCACCATCACTCTCCTACTGTATGGTGTACTGGGGACGTGGTTGTGAAGAGTGTGTGTGCCCAGAGCTGAGTGTGTGAGCGCTGTGTTCCAGATCACCTTGGTACCAAAAGGCAGGTTTTTCCGTGCGGAGGCAGCCTTACCGTTCGGATGCGTTTCAGGCACTTCTTGAGCCACATGCGTATGGTCTGCTTGGCCACCTCTTCTTCGATGGTGTATTCCAGCTGCTCCCTGGCCAAAAGCTCTTCCAGCTGGAGAGACTTCCTGATGTCCACTGAGCGGTACGACAGCATACTGCAGGGACACGTGGGAACACCGTGTGTCAATACATCCAATGTGCAAATGCAAACCAAAGCCAATACTGTAGCACAAGCCTAATCAACTGACAGCCCGTGAACCAAATGTGGCCCGCGTTTAAACCTAGATGGTAAGAGGTTATTTACATTCTCAGTCTTACCGTTTTTACACCAAAATTAGCGGGGTTGCCCGTGTTCTTTTTTAAACGGGGGGTGTCATGGTTTCAGTGTGATTTGGAACAAAACAGTAGAGGAGACAGCAACTTAAACAAACAAGACATAAAACTGGAACTGCAAAAAGTATTTTAAGCCGTTCAAAAGAATTGGCTCGTTCATGACCCAACACCACAGTAGAAGCAGCGTGGAGTATCCACGCTGCCGGTGTCCACCAGTCATTTGACCCGGGACTGAAACCCGGGTTTTACCTTTCCCACTGATGACAAATGCTGGATGTTAGCGGCTGTTACGGGGTTTTTGGTGCAGTGGGAAAGGAGTATATGTTGGATTCATTCCTTAGTAGGAGAAGGACTGTGACCATGGCCAACCGTGTTTCTTTGTAACGACACCGATATAGGTCTCACTTAGTCAGTCCTTGCAAGTGTGTGTGGGCAGGCGTGTGTCTCTGTGAGCGTCTGCGGCTTTCCATGGCTACCTGAGCACGTCGTGAAAGGTGACGTCCCCTCCGTTGTGCAGCCTCTCCATCTCGTAGCACATGTGCTTGAAGAGCAGCTTGTCCTTGTCCAGGTCCACCTCCAGGCGGCCTCGGAGCAGGCGCAGCAGGAACTTCACCCTGGAGGTGGGGATCAAACCCTGGGGGGACGGACACATGTCATGGGCGGACGGCTGAGCTGACCGAGGGACCTCATGTCCCAGGCCTCCCTCGATGGGAAGTGCGGCCATACTGTGACAGATGTGCCCTCATGGTTAAAATAATCTCCTCTCATTAACTTTACTGGCTCACTTACTTTTCATTACCTCGTCTCATTGTTTTTGTGGTTTTCTTAAGACCTCTCCTTAAAATGTTTATGTAGTTAGGTAGCGTCAGTAAGTAGATAGATATATGGATGTTACACAGTAGATAGATAGATAGATAGATAGATAGATAGATAGATAGATAGATAGATAGATAGATAGATAGATAGATAGATAGATAGATAGATAGATAGATAGATAGATAGATAGATAGGTAGATAGATAGATAGATAGATAGATAGAAAGATAGAGAGATAGATATGCAATAAGAATAGATTGTTTAAAATAAATTAATAGACATAAGACATAATGCAATGTAAAATGTTGTTCAGAATTTTGCGTTTTATCTGTTGCGACTGTGTCATAGACGTCACCATGTGGGTGCTTTTTCCAATATCAAACATCACAATATGTTTTGACATATACAATATCTTTATATCGATAATCTCACGATATTTGGGGGGATGACTTATTGGTGCTTTATTCACACACGAGAAATATTTGAGAAACAATCATTAGTAATGTGGATATTATGACCAAGCGGGTAGAGGTGTTGACTAGAAAAGCTACAACGGTCTATTAAGATTAGAACATTGCATTTGTTGACTGTAAAGCTACCTTAAAGACATTTAACAATATAATATTACAATAACCAAAATCCCACACGATCGCAGATTTAGTCTTACATGGAGATATGGATATTATATCGATATATTTTTTTTCTTTCAATTTGCCACCCCTGCATGGGGAGGGAAACCCTACATTTGGCTTGTGAGAGGCTTCGGTTTGATGTTTCTTAACATTGATCTTTGGTCTGCCCGTCTGTCTGTCCGTCTCTCTGCCCGCCTGGCTTCCTCTCCGCCCGTACCTCTCGCTTGTCGTCCACCATGTTCCAGATGATCTGGAAGTGTCTGAGGTCGTTGTAGCTCAGCAGCTGGTCCTCCTCGGTGGAGTAGAACAGCGAGAAGTTCTCCACGATGATGGCTGCACCGATGCGGGGGAGGGGGAGCACACGTTACATCTGACACTCACAAAGCAGTGGTTTTGACACTATGACACGTAGCGACAGTTGATAATGAAACCCTGGAGGTTGTCGGCATCCGTAGCGTCACAATATAGTTCGGCGGTGATGGCTTGTGCCTCGCAGAGGGCTAAGTCATCGTTTGGCGCGGCGTCAGTTTACGCGAGGCTCATGTCGTTCTGGATGACTAAGCCGATCACATTAAATGATTGGCTGCTTGTAAAAGCGCGCCGTTAAGTTCTTTAACTCATTGGACGGGAAGCGCTATCTCTCCCCTCGCTCGTCCGCCGGCGCCAACGACGGAGCTCGCGAACACGGCCCATAAAACGAGAAGAAAACATACACACTGTCGATCATATTCAAAGAGATACAAAGGGAATCGTTTTGGACTGTATCCAAAACTCATTCAGATTCGCCGTCCCTCTCCTTTGTTCTCTCTCTCTCTCTCTCTCTCTCTCTCTCTCTAAGTCTGGCTCTGAGACAGAGGTACTCATTTCTGCATGGAGGAGTTTGATCACTGCGCTGACGATACGCCATAATAATGGCGTTAAACTCAGTCCCCGGGGGAGACGACGAGGCTTATTGAGCTTGATGAGCTCCTCCAGCTTGCGTCACCTCCAGCAGGAAATGAAATACAGCCCCGGCGGATCAGAGGGGGTATTGTCATCCATCGGAATATTGTTCTTTCACTTGCGCCTAACCCGTTGAACCATCACGCGCACGCACGCACGCGCACACGCACACACACAACCACTCACCTACAAGCAAGTTAAGCATAATGTAGGCGATGATAACGTAGAACGAGCAAAAGTAGATAAGCGCCCCGGCGTAATTGCCGCAGTCTGTCTCCCAGTAGCGATGTTTGTCCGGGGTACAGAACGGGGGCTGCACCTGGGGGGGGGACACGACAACCCAAACACATCTCGGTGACAGCGCATGGGGAAATAATTATTAAAAAACTCTAGACTGACACACAGATGGGATGAACTTTACCATGCAGTCATGCATGATTTTATTCCAGTCTTCCCCCGTGACAATACGGAAGAGAACAGCGATAGCCTTGCCAGCTGTGGAGAAGTTGGCGTGCCTGAAATTGAAGGAAGCGCACGCACACACAGACACACACACACACACACAGACACACACACACACACACACACACACACACACACACACACGGTAACGGTAACGGTTGTATTGTATTGTTCTATCTTAAACTAAGTACATTGAACATACCATTGCTTAGGAAAAATAGGTGTAGACCAAAGACTGATTCTAACCGGTTTATGTTTTCTCCATATTTGACCGTTCCAAATAGCACAACGCCGGCAAAGGCGTAGCAGAGGAGGAGGAGGAACATGCCCACGATGATGAAGAAGCTCTTGTACATGCTGACCACAACAGTCAGTAGCAGCATCTTTAGCGTCACCTATGTACACACAGGAGGCATCCAGACACACTTCTTCCAGTCTTATAAAAATTTTTTTAAAGAGGTTGACGCATCCCACAGATTAACGCGATCAAATCATATTTTTATCACTATACTTACGTGCTTCCCACATATCGTGAAAAACCGGAAGACAATCACGCACGTGCCCATCATGTAGGTGTAAGCATTCTAGACGGGAGAGTTGAACAAGCATTAGTCATCATAATTGCGAAGCAAAGCTGTAGCTCCAGGTACATCAAGGGGCACTTATTCATTTCTAAACCTGTCTTAAAGCCAAGAACGGCTCAAACACACAGATGTGTTTGCATTTCAGTGTGTGTGTGTCTGTGTGTGTGTGTGTGTGTGTGTGTGTGTCTGTGTGTTTTCTAACCAGCAAGGCAAAGTGCAGGACGATCCAGATGACCCCAAGTGATGTGACCAGCAGGTCGTAGCGATTGCGTCGACTCTGCCAGTAACCCGCTGGAGACATGGCAATCAATTTCATGGTAACCTGGGCAACCGCAGGCAACAATACCATATCAGAGCAGTGTCTGCATCTACAGGAAAGCGGCAAAATCTGCCAGTGTCAACCTTACCAATGACCAAATCAGGAGAGACAGGAAACAGGCTCACCTCCAGAACAAAGATGAATGTGAAGACCACGGACATGGTGGCCAGGGGCAAGGTCACAGGTTTGCCTACGTCCCACTGAAGACACAAAATGAACACAAGGTTCTGGAGATGTGTTCAGACATGAGTTTTTTTTAGCCTTGTGGATGTCTTTTTACCTTAACTGAGAGCAGAACTGACTGGGCCAGCACCAGTACCGCGATTCCCCGTTTGAAGAAGGGATGCTGGGTAATGTCGTACATCTTGGCCCGGAATCCGCCATTCTCTGTCAGGGAGGAAGGGAGTTGTAGACTTGATCAAACACATACAGCTACAACAGTGGTATGACCCAGTAGGATGCAACAGTACATTGGGCTCATGGTTCGGCATGTATCACAGTTTTGGGGCCACGGTAATGGTACAGCTTCGGTATTTTTATAATTTAAGAAAAAAGTTAAAAGGTGTAAAAAATGTTTTTATAGTTATCTTCCATAAATAACTAGTATAATGCGCTGTGTGTATGACTGTGGGGGATGGGGGAGACAAGTTAATTGGTGGGTTGTTATAATTTGCATAAGTTCCTCTGAGTGGAGGGGAGCTGTCCAGGATAGTGGATAATTCAAATATTGATTACCCTTAATTATTCATTTATATATATATATATATATATATAAATGATATTTAAAAAATGTTTCACAATAAAAAATAAATAAAACCAGTCCTATAGTTAGTTAATTTTTGTGTAGAACATGTATAAATAGTATTTTTCACACAAAAATAATAATAGTAAATGAACTTGCAATGCGGAACTCACACAAAAACCAGGACACATTAAAACCCACGCAGATATTCGAGATGAATCAAGCAAAAGGTCGCCGCAGCTGCAGGCAGGTGTGCTGCCCATTGTGCCGTCCGGTGTATGACTTGTTTAACTCAAGATATTCAGGCAACTACTCTTTCCCCCAATTCACAAAAGTCAACCGATGTTAAGATAGTAGAAGATGACCTTGACATATCTGAGGAATTATATAGATTATATAAAAATCATACAGTATAGGACAGCAGGTCTCTTCAGGCACATTTTGATGGCACCTGTTTATTTCGCTCTATAAACGCTTGATGACGAGCGCAGATTGTAGTGGTTGACTCAGTGTTTCCACACAGACGCACACACGCACACACATACACACACATAGACACACACACACACACACACACAGGTCAGTTTTCACGTCCTGTCATGGTATTGGCATTGATAGAGATCGTACAGTGAGTCAGGTTGAGATTACAGTCGAGCGGCGAAGATGCATTCAAACAATGCTTCCTACTTCACACAAGCTATAAAAATCGGATTTATCTATGGTAGAATACATTCATCAGAACAGCGTCTGACAGCTGACCAAACAATATTCTTCCAAACACTCGCTAAATTAAACGTTAGCGAGCAGACAAACAAAGGGCTCTGATTCAGAGTCAGTGGTGAGTGAGTGGTTGGCGTGCTAAAGGGCTTTTGGATGTGGATCAGAGTCCGTCTGATAGTACTGGTGTCAGCAGAGCGAGCTGACTAAGACCAAAGCCATTGATTTTCTGTTAGTCCAGGACTGAACTGTACTAACAGGCTCTGTGGAGGAGGAGGAGGAGGAGGCGATTGCCCGCGCTGCCTCTGAGGCACTCCATCTAAACTCACCCCTGCGATCACAGATGGATGAAGAATGGCAGCGCTGCATCCCGTATTGATTGGAACACCGAGTTTGTTTGTGTAGAATTAGCTGAAAGCAGCCCCTGAATAAAACATTTATTGGGCTGCTGCTTCCTTCATTAAAAAAAAAAAAAAAAAGTGACTCACCGCAGCCATGAACGGGTGTTTACTACTACACTCAACCAAAACGGCTCTACTGTAAAGCGGGACGTTCATGAGGGCCTGGGGTATCCAGACTTTTTTCTTTTTCTCTATTGTTGTCAAAAACTCTTTAATTCAGTGATGGATGCACCGCTGTCACCGATGAATACCTCCAACAAGTTTCCTTGATTAAAAACTGATTCTCATCTTGTCACACAGCTGCTGCTTCACAGTGCAGCAGGTGCACACACCACAATAGAAACAACCCTCCTACGAACACATAGATGCACAATATGATCGTCAAAGGAACAAAGACTATAGGCAGTTTTCCACCCTAAACTTTGCTAAAGTTGCTTTTTTAACCTTTGACATCCATAGGATCTAAAATGACCTCTGTACTGCTGCCCAGCTGGAAGAATGAGCTCAGTTATCTCTAGTGAATTGTACAGGTGGACTGTGCAGCTGTGTGGGTGTGTGGGTATGTGGGTGTGTGAGTGAGTGAGTGTGTGGGTGTGTGGGTGTGTGGGTGGGCGTTTGTGCTGCTTCTGTGCACGTGTGAATGTGTGTGTAGGTACCCGGGCGGGGGGGAAGGTGCAGAGGCTGAGCGATCTTCAGTCGACTCTTCAGGTCCTCCCATCTCCTCTGGTCCACAGTGAGCAGAGCAGTGCCCTGGTGGGGAAGCAAGAGACAGCTCAAATCCCACGGCTGCCGAACCCACTTCGGACACACTGAAACCTCCAGCCAGCGGATCGCTGTACCCCAGAGATTAATGAGCTTGTCAGCGGAGTGGACATCATTTGTTTAAATTTTTGAAGGTGTCATAAAAATCGGTTTCAAGTACCCACATTTAAAATAGCACAAACACGTAAACCCTTGGTGGTAAACATTGTTCAAGTCTACATTAATACCTTAGTACTATTGTTTGAAACTGCCTTGTTTATTAAACAGAGTAAAAAGAAAAAGGAACTGTGTTCCAAGTACCCCGTATAACATAAATTCTCTATAAATTTGCACCATCTGACAGAAAGTTGATCCGCATTTCTCAACCAACTTGGAATTATTGAAGAGAATGAGTCTTTGGCTCAGATCAAGGATTAAAGTATCCACATTTTTATGTCTTGGCAATTTTTCATTAACGTCATGACTTCCAGATAAACCTCATTTTAAGTTTTTTTAATGTTCAGTTAGAACAGCTTCAGATGACGTACTGTACCATCCAAACCTATTCAAACAGAGAACTTTGCTGATTAAACTTTGCAATTAATCCGCTCATTCAATATGCAGCAAAAAACACACATTTCACAGTTTATGAAGATATTTTTGCATGTATTTCTATTTAATTGTTGACTCTTGAATTGCAGTATTCCGAAAATCAATATTCAAGTAATTGCAAAATATGTAAAAATTGGCAGTTATGTTATTATATTGAATTAGAAGAACACATTTTTCCCATTTCTAGCCTTTAGCAAACTGTTTTCACGGATCTTTCTTTGGGTCTGTTGGTTCTTACCTTGTTCTCATTGAAGTTTGCGATGACCACGCCCACAAAGAGGGTGAGTCCAATCATACAGCCCAGGAACACAAAGACATGGATGTAAATGCCATGGATCTAAAGAGGGAAAAGACAGAGAATATGCTTTGACCTATAATACTAGCTTCTAGATTCAGTCCATAAGTTAGTAGGGAACGTACAGAAGGTTGATGCAGGGGGAAGGGATGTGGAAGCATTTGGTAGTTTCATACCGGTCCGACGCGGTGAATTATGACGTCCCGGACCTCCACCCAGCCTTTGAGTGACAGCACCTCAAACAGAGCCAGCATGGCGTTTCCCACATTGTCAAAATTAAAATTACGTGGGTTGGCCCTGGGAAAGGAAGGTGAGCCAATACATAAATCACTCACTCTCATTAAGAAACAATAAACAAATGGCCAGAAAGTGAAGAAAAAATATCAACAGCGGGTAATCTCACCAGACTCTGGGTACCCAAAAGCCTGGCTTCTTCTCCCCAACCTTGAGCTTCAGGTTGAGGTTTTTGGAAACGCTGACGTTTATCCTGAATATACCATAGCAGTCCTCCTGTAAAGATTCAAACCAGCGGTCTACCATCAGCAGAGGAAGGAGAATAAGATTGCAATTGATTTCATGTTATTGAGAAAAATCCATTTAGTAACTTGTCTACACGCGGCACCACACTGCAGAATGAGTGTGTATGTTCTGGGCTCATACTTTACCCGTTTCATGATGTGAGGGTCGTTGCACTTGGCGAGCTTTCCGGCGAAGAGCTGAACCCCAAAGCTTGCAAACACGAGCATCAGTGTGAGCAGCAGAATGGAGACCTGTGAGTGTGGGATGAGATCAATCAAGAGTTAGGGGCGGACAGCACTTTCCCACACGGTTCGATATCCCTCGGGCTCAGAGAGTAAGATGTGGATATGAGAGAGGCAGAGACCTCGTCCATCAAGATTCTCGATGAATAAACCTAAAGAGAGGAAGTAGCAGCGGCAAAGTGAGGAGGAAGAACACTGACGATTCAAACTGTGGATTCCAGGCTGCATGCATGTGACTCGACCTGTGTGTGTGTGCCTGTGTGTGTGTGTGTGTTTGTATGTGTGTGTGTGTGTGTGTGCGTGCATGCGCGCACGGCATGCGTGTGCATCGCAGGCGTTTTTCGCTGACCAGGAAGATCTCCTTGAAGCCTTTGAGCACCTCCCGCACCACCTTCCTCATCTGCGGGACGAGCTTGAAGATACGGAGCGGGCGCAGGCAGCGCAGCATCATCAGCAGCTGAGCTCCCGACTCGGGAGGGACGTTGGGGGGCAGCCAGCACAGGAAGATCAGACTGACCTGTGCCGCAGCACGGCGAGTAAAAGCAGCAATCGGAATCAATTAAAAAAAAAAAATTTTGACAAGCTTCGAGTTGAACATTCAGCTCGGGAATTTTCAGAACTCTAGCCATAACACAGATGCTATTTTTCATTCACTGCAATTTAAGAAAATCCATATATTATCCGTTGACACTCATGTCGGATACACACACTGAATAGCCTTCTGTAAGATGGGACATTTTATGCTGGCTCTTAATTTCTTAATTTCATTATCTACAGTATATGCAAATTGCCTGCATTG
Source organism: Zeus faber (assembly GCF_960531495.2). NCBI lineage: Eukaryota > Metazoa > Chordata > Actinopteri > Zeiformes > Zeidae > Zeus > Zeus faber. Next base: position 11,307,315 of record NC_137210.1, on the reverse strand, counting down.
CATAAAAGGCACAACTCAAATAATAAATAAGTGGCCGTACACAAGAAATGAAATAATAGTAGTGATTCATCCAAAACCAGAGAAGTTTATAGTCATTAAAAGGCAATCTTTATAAGCTTAATGACTCATTAAAATGAATCAAAAAAAAGTTGTCGTTGCCTCGCCAAACTTTCATCTTTCATCTTTCTTTCCAACTTTCGATCTGCCTGAAAAACACCGTCAGCGGATATAAAGGACGGAGATAAAAAAAAGACAAGAACTCACACCTTGTTAGAGATGAGAATACCGGTGGGGGGGGGGAGAGAGGAGATGTCACTCACGAGATAGATGAAGATGTCCATGACCCCGCCGAAGTCTCTGATGACGGCTGTGGGGGTGAAGAACAGACCGTCCGCCATGATCTTCAGGTTGAGCTCGATGCTCATGAAGATCACAAACACGTATTCCCCGATCTGAAACAGACACACACACACACACACACACACACACACACACACACACACACACACTAATGTATCCCGCTTTTAAATATACACGCGTCTATCATATTTATCTATTATACAAACCTGTAATGTTGGCGCTTGCATGACCCTGGTCAAGGGCGACTCAAACATCATGGAGATACAAGAGCAGATGGTCACGATGATCATCACCCAGTCGAGGTAGGTAACCAGACCCAGGAGATCACTTCAGCGACAGACACACACACACACACACACACACACACACACACACACACACACACACACACACACACACACACACACACACACACACAAGGATAAAAACAGGATAAAAAGTGGGTAAAGTCCCTCAGTACCCAAAAGCACTGCCTCTCACTTTTATAATACGCTGCTCTGCAGAATTCTCAATCAGGTTGCATAATGGTTTAAATCTATTTTCGTCGCTTTGCGCTTCACAATTTTTCATTCCCTGCCACAGCGTGAGAGAAGCCCGGCAGACACATAATAAGCCAGAGCATTATAAGTGATCCAATGATCCAGAACTAACAGATCAATAGAAACTCAACGGATCAATAATTCATCAGACTTACTAAAGTTGGTGGTATTTGGTGTTCTTCACCGCTCCGGTGATGGGGTCCGTTTTGGATCTAGACATGTGAATTAATATAGATAAATAAAACAGGGGTTGCCAGAGCGGCGGGCATTCAGACTGTGGATTTCAATCAGGCATGGAACATCCAGGCGTGGAGCTCAAACAGGGTGGAAGAGCGTCCTTACGCATTGAAGCGGGCGCGGACGATCACCCTGCAGAAGTTCCTAAAGCGATGCTCTCGGCCCACGATGAAGAGCGGCTTGTCGAAGTACGGGTGGTTCTCCCTCAGCTCCTCCTCTTGTACTTTGCTGATCAGACACACACACGCACGCACGCACACACACACAGGCATGACAAATAATACTAAGTGTAGCATTTTGAATACTGTTAGTGTTTCATTCAATTAATCATGACACAAAATGTCATTCGGGAACACCTTGGAAGTGTGTTATTCGTGTGGAAAGAAGTCACACATCTGGGGATTTGCTATTCCCGGCTAGGGAATAGGGAATGCCTCTGGTGCATGAACATTTGAATAAGATGGGGCGAAACAAATGTCACAATATTTTTTGGATTAATATCTTCAATAATTTGAAGATATTTTGGGATGACCAATGGTGCTTTCATACGATATTAACAGTATACACAACAAATATTTGATAAGCAATCATTATTTATGTGGATATTGGGTTATAATGGCAATATCTCGTAATATGTCAATATATTGTTCAGCCCTACAGGGGAGTAAGAAAAAATTATCAATCATGCTTGGACAATCCCCCACATCTCAGACAAACGTGGTGGAAGAGGAGAACTTCAACAAGACTGAAAATAATATGAAAACAAATTTGTTGAAATTACTATCAAATATTAAAATGACATTTAAGAAAGATCTAAATTAAGCAGGAAATACATTTGCGTTTATTCTTTCTTCTGCACATTTTTGGTGTACTTTTGTGTTTTTGATTGTGTCTGTGTGTGTGAGTATGTGTGTGCACACCGTTTCATCTCCGCCTGTTCCTTCTTTTCCTGGATCATCTTGATCTCGCTGTCCTCTCTCTGGGCGTTACGGTAGCGCACAGTGCTGGAATGCTGAGGAGAGAACGTTATACGTTATACAGGCATATCATTATATTTAACGTGTGATGTTTTCCGTATAGTTCCAGTGTATAATAAAGGTTTCTATTCAAAAAAAAAGTTTAATAAAACTTAACTGCAAAAAGTAAAAAAAAAACTCTTAAGTACTTACATCCTGGGTGAGTGTCTCGAGGGACTTCCCTCTGCTGATCCTCTGACTGGTGGAGCCATGTCTCAGAGACCTGAGAAGAAAGACAAAGCAATAGAGAGAGAGAGAGAGAGAGAGAGGGAGAGAGAAGAGAGAGAGAGAGAGAGAGGGAGAGAGAACTTTGATAAGGACAGGATATCACCTGCAGTGTGTGTTTGTTTTCTGTGTGTGTATGTATGTGTGTGTGTGTGTGTGTGTGTGTGTGTGTGTGTGTGTGTGTGTGTGTGCGTGCGTGCATGCTTGCGTGTGTTGGGACCTGCGCTCCTGGCGGATGTGGTGCTGGACGCTGAGGATGGAGCGTTCCTTGGCCGGCTGACCCTCGAAGGAGCCGCTCAGCATCCGCTGTCTGGTGCAAGCCCTGGAAACACAGGTGCAAGGAACCCGTCACCAACAAGTATAATGCAGAAATGTTTTTATGAAATAATGCATTTAATCCCACTGTCTCCCCTTTCTGTTTGCTAGTGTGCCGCTACAAAAGGAAGGTAACCAGCTGGCGGTCACAAAATAATCATCATATGGTGCTAAATATCTCTAAATAACGAGTTATTTCTGGCCTATGCTGTAACAGTTTGGGAGAGACAAGAGAAACAGTCCCGCTTGTACATGCAAAACTGGCTCCATTCTTGTTACATTCAATTATATGGTGTGTGTGTGTGTATGTATGTGTGTGTGTGTGTGTGTGTGTGTGTGTGTGTGTGTGTGTGCGTGCGTGTGTGTGTTTGTGTGTGTGTGCTGACTGATATCATAGCCATGCACCAGAACGGAGCCAATGACACGGTCGGCATCAACAGTGTGTGTCCACACGTTATATGGACACTCTGGGCGATTAGTTGTTTATTGGCAATGAGGACGCATGAGTAACTGCAAATTTACCTCTGCGCACGTGCCTTTCAATCACACACCTTGTGTGTGTGTGTGTGTGTGTGTGCGAGCGCGAGTGTGCGTGCGCGTGTGTGTGTGTGTGTCTGTGTGTGTGTGCGTGTGTGTGTTTACGTGTGCACATGGGAGAGACGACGAGCCAGACTGAACGTGCGATGACTACTGATCGCCTGTCTGTCTCTCAGATTAACAAACGAGAGCGAGGCAGCGCGGGGCCAAATTGGACACAGTGCCACCGAGCTAATCTTCAGTTATCGCCAGCACCACCACGCCAAACGGCAAATTACCTGCGCGCATAATGGCGAGAGTAAATGATTCTGAAGAGGGTCTGTGTGTGGGTGTGCATGTCTGTGTGATAAGCAATAAAAATGTTAAAGGGCTTCACCGTTGCTTCATCCAATATGCACAAATGTTATTGATTTCGCCCACCCAAAAGAAGGGGGTTGGTTTAATGACTCCGGATGAGGTGAGGGCGGCGCATACTAATCAGGTGTATTTGTTTGGGAGAGGCGGAAGGGTCGGAGCTCCCAAAACAAAAACTGATCTGGTTACTTAGCTGAAACTCTCCTGTTGTCACGTAAAGTGACAACGCCGAACCTTTGCAGAGCCCAAAGTGTTGGATGACTGGACCGGGGTCTGGTCTTACCGCAGGATTTTGTTAATGGTCGTTTCTTTTTCCAGAAGGTTCCGAGCTCGGATGCTAAATATGGACCTGCGAAGCTGAAAAAAAAAAACATGAAATTGAGAATGGAAAACCACACCCCAAAGCCATCAGCATAGCTGTCGTTAATTTTGTTGGATTTGTCAACGCCGCTTTGCAGTGTGTGTGTGTGTGTGTGTGTGTGTTAACGAGCGTGCACCTTCTGGTCGATGTACTTGTTGTCCTCGATGGCCGAGCGCTTGGAGTGGTCGCAGGAGGAGGACGAGGCCGAGGGGAGCCGGCGGAACAAGCAGCTGGTGTCCTGCTGCTGGCGATCTATGAACTGCTTCATGAAGCTCTCCCTGGAAGGCGAACGGAGGACGGCGTCAAGGCCAACAAAGACGCTCCCCCACAGCTGCAAAGACACTTATTTCTTTAACTATCCCTGCATCAACTCGCCAGATGGGCTACGGAGCGGGATGCCTGCGGGTTGTGGGACGGGGCGGTATTGGGGGGGTCCAGCTGTGCATTCATCAGTCTCTAAATGATTAGAGGAGGAAATTGATTACGAGGTCCTCTCTGCGTTGGACACAGTTCAGATCTCCTGCAAACACCGCGGAGCCGCTATTCACGGAATGTCACCCTGGTTAATACGCCTCCGTGAACGGGTCCCAGCTTTCATTCTGTCGTCCGTGTGCGGTTAAAAAAAAAGAAAAAGTGAGAGCCAACGTCCCTTAAAGCTGCCAAGGATGAAGAACAGGCGGCGGCAAGGTAAGGCCAAGCCGAGACCTGCTAGGGTATGATGGGATGGTCGATGGGACCTGGCTCAAATCGGCCAGCGAACAAGCCCCGGGACTTAAAAAGTCGACTTGCGTTCGTGATCCTCGACGCTAGACGTCGGCCGCTACCACGCGCGACCGCGTACCTGATCCTCGGCACGGTGAAGTCCGACGGCAGCTTGGAGATCTTCACCATCTGAGGTCGGTTGGGGAACTTCTCGAAGATCCTGAGTCTCAGGGGGAGCTTCTCTTTGGTGTCGGCGTTGGCCTCACTTTGCTTCAGCTATAGGGAGAGAGAGAGAGAGAGCGATAGAGAAAGAGAGACAAGGGAGAAGAAAATAAGAGTTAGTCAGACACACTATGTCTAACTCTTAATTTCTCCTCGCTTGATGAAGGATTGGGAGTATTAACGAACTTGAAACAATTTGCATTATTCCTATGGGGGAAGAGGGATGTAGGTGTGTGAAACCTGGGGAAGTCAAGGCTGGGATTCATTACATTGCGGTATGGTATGGTTGGCGTAGAGGTTAAGGAAGGAACACTGAAACACCGAGGCTGAATTTCCCGGACGGGAGGGTATTTCTAAAAAGGGATCCAGGAGTGCAGCTACCAAGTTCTGCCTGATGATGGCAGCAGAACACTTTCCGAGACACAAACACACACAACACACCACAGCACATACAGACAGGCACATTCAGCCTGAGATCCCACTTACTGTCATTAAAAGGACGGAAGATGCCACGAAAAAAAAAAAAAAAAAAAGAAGAAAATTAGGTTGGGACATTTAATGTAAAAAATAAACAGTAATGATGCATGCATACGATCCTGCGCAGAGTGGAACATGCCGGGGAAATTACCAAATTAAAAACATAAAAGACGAGACGGCAAAGAGAATGAAACCAATTATTTTCATTTAATTACATAAGGGAGGGGCTGATTGAAATTCCCCGGCAGGTATTCTCTCAGTCTGGGAGCCTGAAGATAACCCTGATGCATTTCAGATTAGGCCTGGAGGTGAATCGCATTCGCTCCGTCGGAGAATGGCAGCTTATCATTTAAAACAGACAACCTCCAGCCACCGTATTGACTGGGCCTCGCCTGAACCTCTGCCTCTCCGTCCGGCAGTCTGTTTGTCTTTCCGACGACGAGTTTGAAAGACTGAGCTGGGGGCCCCGGCATTTTAACACGATAATTGTAGAAAGGGGGGGGGGGGGGGGGGGGCATGACAAATGAGGAACGGTAATCTGTCTATCCATCCTTGTTTTCTGGCAGGCTGAGACGGACGCACTTCTCTTTTTTTTTCCCCCTCCTGCCTTGAGTGGGTGAGTGGCACACTGTGACGGCATCAGCCGCCGATATTTGCTTGGCTGCGCTCTCTGACTATACAGCGAATCCCAAGATGGTCAAAGAACAGTAAAGTAAGACAGGAAACAGTGAAACGCGGGGCGTCGAGACAAAAATAGGCTTTCGCAAATTCAAAAGGCAGGAGGCGAGAGGAGATTCTGAATTATTGGACGGTGAAGCAATGGTGGGAAGTGTGGAGACCCATAACGCTGCTGAACAAAGTTCACTGCTGATGAGGAATAAACTGGCCTTCAGTAAATGCAACGGGTAATGTGTTTCAAATAAATAAATAGTTCAGAGCCAAGAAAGCAGTTATTTCAGTGTCACATGAATGGAGGCAGAAGAGAGTGGAGAGATCTGTACGGTAAAGGAAAGTCCTGTTCCTTCTGGCAGCAGAGTTTGCTGGAGGAAATTTGCGGAAAGTGCTGCAGTCATCTCGAACAGTACCTGTACATTTGTCTGTCGATTGCCTTCCCAGCAACACACACACAGACAACCAAAACGCAATCACGAACACACACGCACACACGCACGCACACGCGCACGCACGTACGTAAGCGCACACACACACACACACACACACACACACACACACACACACACACACACACACACACACACACACACACACACACACACACACACACACACACACACACCATGCAGCATACACAAATCGAGGAGTTTTAATATGAACTCCGCTTGTCCCATAGGTCCTAATCAATGAGGCAGACTCAGCCAGATGTACCGGAGGCCACACGCCCCTCTGCTGCACCGCCCTATTACGACTTAACTTATCGCACCATCATCCCTCTGTCACCCCTTCTTGATCCCCTCTGAGCGTCGCTCCCACGCTCACTTTCTATCACTATTTCCAACATTTTTTACACAATACCTGTAAAGCGAAACCTCTCCGCAGTATGTCAGCTATTGTTGTTCCCTAGCTGCCTGGGCCCGGGCTTCCCTTCCTCTCTGAGACTCAAAGAAAAAACTAAAACAAAAACCAAAGCCACAGGAGTCGCTGGAAGCAGAACGCCCTCACCGCCTCACCGACTCACCGAAGTATCACTATAAGTCCTCTCCCCCAAATAGATCGGCTGTGCGATGTGACAAACTCATAACTCGGCATTTCCACCGTGCATTCGAACTCTTCAATCCATCTGTTTTCCAAAACAAAACAAAACCCGATCTGCTCGACAGCGGACGAGAGGACATTGCCTTATCTGGCAATGGCCTGTCTCACCTCCAGCAACATGAGGAAAAAGAGGAAAGCAAGCCTTGAGACTTTCATTGAGTATTGATGTGTATGTACCGCTGTTCTGTAAGAGGTTTTCGTAGTTGATAATGCACACACGGAGGCATCCTGAGAGGTTGCCGTAGATCACTATTAACCGTATTGCTCTAAAGCTTTCGGCCGGGTCCGGGTCCCCCCCCCCCCCCCCCAGCCGGGTCAATATGTGCGATCGATCGGCACACATGCACTAGCAAGGGCTTAGGTAGAGAACCCACACACCAGCACAAACCGCTCGCTATTGATCAGCAGCTTTACGTGGCATCATACAAAAGAGGACTTTCTTTATTATGGGGGAAGCTGCCCACACAACTCCAGCATTTGCGGTACAATTTTTTTTTGGGGGGTGGTTGTGTTTGTCTTCATACGTGTACTTGGGTGGATGAGTGTTTGCAAGATCCACAAGGATAAAAAAAAACAAAAACAGAAAACAAACAAAAACAAAAAAAACACCGGTGTGTTTCACTTTGTGTGTGGGCTAGAGGCTGATAAATCAAAGTCATCGGCTTTCTTGTCAAAGTGTAGACGTAGTAGCGCGTGGTGGTGTGACAGCGCAGCCGAGACTAATGTGTTTTGCCTTGAGAGCCATTCAGGTGACTTGCCCCGGATTTCCCTTACATTCAGGCCAATTTCAGACTCGGCCGAGTTAGAGGCTTTACCTTGGGGATTTCCATAGCTCTGATAGCCGAGGCTGAGAAGAGGGCAGAACTCCCCGTGTTGACCACCGCCGTCAGAGAACGGTGAACAATAAAAAGGTATAATTGTGGCATGCATTTGGAGCACTAAGAGAGAAGTGATGATCTCAGTCTCAAAAGGGCTTAAGGGGAGCATCTGTGGAGACCCTGATATGGAGTTATGGACACTGCTGAGAAGTGGATGGAAGAAAATACTCAGTACAATTATACTTTACAGGCAGTGGTGGATATATTAATAACTGCAGATTAAATAAAAAACAAAAAGTGATTAAAATAGATTACACATTTGTTATAATGGATAGGGGCATAGCTAATGGGTGCTGAAACAACTGAAAAAGTAGGAGGTGCAATAAGAATTTAGTAAAGAATTCTGGTTTTACTTAATATATGTAGGTGTTAGTCGCCAGTTGTCGCGAGGAAGAGCCTTGTTCCATTTGAATAGTTAAAGAAATGACCAGGAATGATCACGTCATGTTTGCCCACCAAAATTGATCGCATACCCATAACAGTTAAGCGGCCTGTCAATGGGCAGCTTTTTTTAGTTGTTTTTATCTGGTTTGGATTTGATACAGCAGGGACCCACGATGAGGATGTTTCACCCAAGCCCTGCAGTGTTCTAGACAAGAAACTTTAAAAGGTTTGATGGACTGCGCTGATAAAAGCCTGATATATTCTATTCAGACGGATATCACCGTGCCTCCTTGCAATAGCACACATTATTCAAATTTGCCAATATGGTATATAAAGGCTTATTTTGTTTCATGCATTCATATATCATTATTTTTCCCCCCCAGAGTCCTTCTTATTGAATAACTTTTTTAGGGTGACCTTATGAGTATTCTGGATGAGTGAAAAAAGAAACCTATTTTACTCAAGTATTCAAGTATTTAAGAGATACCCGTTTGTTCATTTCTGTTTGTTTGTTTACGGCATCACATTATTTGATTGGACAGTGACTATTCAAAGCATTTGGATCCTCGAGTTACCATTTCATAATTGCCTGCTAACCGACAACATTTCACACAAGTTCAGTTAAGATGGGGTTAAATGTGCCAGCTATTATAAAAGCCATTTAATTTCTATAAAACACTTCACAATGACCATATAAAGGTACATGGGGGCAAACTTCAATTCACAAAATCAACATTACTGTAGTAGTTTGGGGGTTGCTGAACCCAAACGCTTAGCTCTGTATGCAATGTTGATTTGGATACAACATGTTAATTCACAATTGTGTGAATTAGCATGCATTAACGTGCGTGTGAAACAGCATCTGAGTGGAAGAGCCATTAAAAACCTTTAAACCCTTATGTCGACGCCAGCCCGCTTTGATATCAGCCGTCCTGGCTGGTACAGGAACAGTCGGACATTGACACACATTTAGCAGGTAGACTTCATATATCCAGTTTTGCTTTAGACTTCATCTTGTCAGCACCAGCAGCCATCAGAATATTTTAAAAAGCAGTTCATCAAAAATCTCACTTGGTCAGATAAGGCTAACGCACAATAACTATAATCAGTTAGCTTTGTGAGGGCACTATTGTTTAACCCATTATGCACTCCCAGACGCGTGCTCTGAATGTGCGCCGGGTCCATGTACGAATATAGCCTCAGTGGGACAATGGAAAACTAATTAACAGCCGCCCACACAACTGCTGCCCACTAGCACCACCGGTACGGTCAGTCTGTGGGTGGATGTTGCCCATTCAACAGTCTTTACCATTCACACACGGGAGCATAACATTCTCAGCTAAAGCCACGTTGTTGTACCAGCAACACCAAGACAACAGTGTGACGAATGTAAGTGGGTGTGTGCATGATAATCACACCATATGAATTTAAGTATGAGACCACAGCTTTTCCTTCAATGTGATCCATCATGGCTCTGCAGCGTGATAAGGGTATTGATCAGAGAAACCACAGAAGATACAGTACGGTGTGTGTGTGTGTGTGTGTGTGTGTGTGTGTGTGTGTGTGTGTGTGTGTGTGTGTGTGTGTGTGTGTGTGTGTGTGTGTGTGTGTGTGTGTGTGTGTGTGTGTGTGTGTGTGTGTGTGTGTGTGTGTGTGACTCCCCAATTCTCTAATACCATGGTTGGGTTCTCCAGGCCTGGGGACAGTCCAGCTGTGATGGCCAGGGGAGGGAGAGGGCAGAGTGGGTCACCTTCTCCCTCTCATTAGCTGTGTAATGGACCATGGCCCAGAGATGCTGCAAAGCAGCACAGCCAGTAGGCCAAGCGCTAGCAACTCTTTGCTGGATCAGCTCTTTACTATTTGCATTTGTGAGAAAATAGCATGTGCTTTTTTATTGATTTAGCTGATGCTTCCTTGGATAATGATAAGAACGACTGCTGTGGGAACCTTTAACTGAGGAACTCAAACTACAAGACAACCCATTTTGGCCCTCGATGACTAAATAAATAATCACATAACAGTGTTCAACTAGATTGTACTGTTTAAAGCAATCAGTAGTGTTGGAGAAATTTCAAGTGTCAGTGTTAAAATAAAATAAAAGAATGACAGTAGTATATAGAACAATGGTGCCAAAACGATTTCCTAATTCTGAAAATGAATGGTGGGTACCTACTGTATGCAGGAAATGTAAAGGTATAGCTTAACATAATTCATACTATATATACATATTTCAGTATAAAAAAAAATTTATACATCTTGGAGCCTTTCTTCCTTTGATAGATTATTGTAATATCAAAGTCTGAATTCAACCCAGCAAATAACTAAACCTGCGAGACCCATACAGTACAGGGCAACTGTTTCCCAAATAACACTTGTTGATACATATTGTTGTATTGTTGACACAACGCTCAGCATATGATTAATTCAAATTAAGAGATTTAAGAGGTTTATTAAATACTATTTTTTTTTTCTGAAAGAAATATAAATAACTTTCCTCCCAGTTAGAACATTTTTTATGTTGTTAAAGCTTCCAAAGAACGGTTGTACTACAAAAACAAAAAACATTTGTTGTGATTTTTTTTGCCTCTGTTCCTGTCTAAACTCAGAACTAAAGGTTCTGGCAAGCTAAAATTGCCTTCTCGCCACACTATGGGCAGGTTTGATTAAAGAAACGAGTGGAATCACCATTAAATAAGACCCACCTGACACAGACATCCAACATACACATCTGAGGACGTCTGTACATATTTTATGTACAGACAGAACACAAGCAACCGTATTGAGTTATGCCCTTGTATGGGTGTGTGTTTTGGTATGGTCATGGCCGTGGCTTCGGAATTAGTCAGGCACAGTGTCTGGCGCCTTAAAAGCCTCCGGCAGGGCACTGGAGGTGACATTGAAGCGATAAGAAGTCATTGTCCAAAGATTCTCTAAAAGGGTACGCGCTCCTCTTTCCTCCTCGCCTCGGCTTCCCCCTCTTCCTTAAATCCCCCAACGAATCCCCGCTCCAATAAATCACATAAATGGGGTATAGGCTTTCAGTTTAATTCATAAATAATATAATGCTCCGCGCTGGGCTTTAATACAATCAATCTGAAGCACATTTGACCAAGCGAAAGCCCCTCATACAAAATGTATAGTCAATCAGAAAACACTTGGACTGGAGCTGGGAGCAGAAATAGCAAAGCATCCGACGAGGAAGATACTGGAACGGCTGAAAGACAGATGTGAGCCGCCGCCACACACACACACACACACGTACACGCACACACACACGCACACACACACACGCACACACACACACACAGACAGAGAGAAATCAAAATCAGGTGTTATTTGGAGAGAGGAACAATCTATCGCAATTGTTGCCACAGTGACAAGGTACGTGCCAGCCACAGCTGTGGGGCAGCGACGGCCCCTCCCAAACCTGGCTTCACGCACAGACACTGGGCAAACATGGCCCCAACACTTCCTCTCGCCTCCGCTCATCCTCCCCTCTCCTCTTTCATCGCTTCATCACCCAGGATCTCTTTCTCTCTCTCGCTCACCGGCAACTTCGGAGCCGCTTGTAATGAGTTGTCGATGTTCCCGACTGACAAATGTGGGACGAGGAGACTGACAAGCGCCGTCTGCGACCGCAAACTGTCACTGCCACGCCGTCAACACGAGCATTGACGCGCCGCGTCTAGCCACGCTGGAGGCAGCCATTTGACTTCCGGGGATGCCGCGTTTCCGAGAGCTCAAAGTCCAGATGGCACTTATTGACGACACCCAAACGGATCCACAGCAGCGACACATGTAGCTTCATTTTGTGCACTCACCGAACACACACACGCGCGCGCACGCACACACACACACACACACACACACACACACACACGCGCGCGCACACACGCGCACACACACACACACACACACACACACACACACACACACACACACACACCCCAACAAGTAATGAATAGACACACACAGGGATCACTCCAAGGTTTGTGTCCAAAGATGAAAGATGAATAATTTAAGTTTTCCATGTGCGTGCTTTGCGCTAGATGGCAGTATGGTAAGATGGGAGTTGCTTTAAGAAAACAGATTTTGCCTCGTCCATCTCAGCAACCTTCAACTGACCCTCACCTACAATGAGGACGATCATGTCTTTATATTATATTTTATAATATATTTATATTTATATTAAAAATTAATATTAAACAACAACAATCTCAGGGTTCTCCTAGTGTTCACTGACGAGCCCAGCAGCACAACAGTATACATGTAAATATCAATCAGTGCACATCTATTTACAATTTAGTATCCAAGTATTGGATAAATAATCAGATGCAGAGAATATTATTTGTTCTTTTGGTTGTTGTTGTCATTTGTTTGTATACTGTATGGCCTGTGTTTGTATTGTGTGTACTTTGCCACCTTAAATACAGAACATTTATGTAAGGTAGCAAATCACGCACCTTCTGACTGTATTCAACTATCACCCAATAATACTTGCGCTATCCTTTCCTTAAAATCAAAAAGGAAATGTTGCTGATGGAGAGGCTGCTAATTTCCTGTCAAATGGTCGGCGAGTCGAGGGAAATTGCAGATTCACAGGCTGTACGTCCTTCCAGGGGTGAGCCCGCACTTTTGAACACACAAACACCTGCCCTCTGCTCCCTGCTCCCGTTCCCTCCTGGTGCGGAGGCGGCGAGACAGAGTCAAGGGAGAGGGAGCGACAGGTCTCAAAGCTCCAAGTCCCATTAGAAAGGGATTCAAACGGCTGTCTGTCAGACCTGCCGAACGCACGCGGACCGGCGATGAAGGGAGGGCGGAGCGGGTTTTTCCTCTTTCTTATCTCTCTCTCTCTTTCTCATTCAGTTCTCGCTCTCCTTATCTTTCTTTTTTTCCCCCCATTCTCTTTTTTAACAGCCTGTCCAGGCTGTTCCTCCTGACACCACCATCTGGCCTGAGGACTTGTTTGATTGCCAAACATTACAGGCTCACCACACGTACAAACAACACACACACACACCCACACACCCACACACACACACACACACAATGAGTATACCAACACATATACGCAGAATTCATACCGATGGACGCACACACACACACACACACACACACACACACACACACACACACACACACACACACACACACACACACACACACACACACACACACACACACACACACACACACACACACACACACACACAAACCCTCATCTTCATCCTCAAGGGTAAACTAATAGCAGTAACTAATAGTTTAATATCAGTCAGTATAAAGGTAAACATTTGCCCTCTCAGTCTCCCCGTTTTGTGATTCTAGACACGAGACGGCGAGAAATGATTTGTGGACCGGGGACGTGGCATCAGTCTCTCCCATCATGATGTCCAGTGACCCGTGACGCCGCAGATGAAGGCGTGGTATTAACCGGCGGGAAGCTCGGGCAGAGCCTAAAGGGGGAGTGAGCCGTCTTGCTCGACGACATCCAATGGCTGAACTGCCCTCCCCCCACTCGCCAGGCCATTGGACAATTCTGACTTTCTTCCTCAGGCGGTGGTTGAAAATAACTTCCCGGTGACAGGATGCATCGTTTGTCAAAGGGGATAGGCAATCGAGCCGATAATACAATAGATTGAATGAAAACAAACTGGAGAAAATATGTTAGCAGCACATTGCGACCAACTTCATAAGATATTTTATGAAGCACCAGGCAAACAACCTAAAATCCCACCTGGGAGGTTATTTCTACTGCTTTTATGTTGTGGGGGTCTGCGCTTCCTGCCATTATTTCTATTTATCTCTCTTGTCCCGATTTCTCCTCTAGCCAAGGCTACATTTCATTAAACCTTCCACCAAACCTAATTTCACGCAATAAATGCATTATCCTAATCAACAATGATGAGCAGCGCATGAGCTGGTTAGCGTGTGTGTGTGTGTGTGTGTGTGTGTGTGTGTGTGTGTGTGTGTGTGTGTGTGTGTGTCATGAAGTATTTCCTGCTCCCTCTAGATCCTTGTTCATCTGCATAGTGGAAAAAACCACCCAATTCATTTGCTTACCCTTGCTCATTAATAATGAACCTTAGGTGTGTTTGTTTATGCTTTTTTTTTTGTGTGTATCTGTCCTTTACCGCATGTGTGCGTTTTGTATACTGTTACAAAAGCATGTATGTACACTGCATATAATGCTAGATAATAATAAATCAATTTAGTTAATGTTGCATGGATTCAGAGTGTTTTCCCCGGCAGCAGCCAGCACCACAGGCCAGATATTTTCAGTATTCACAAAACAACAAAGTATTACAGGATCAAGCAGAATTACCACCGCATTTGGGAATCTGGAATTAGATAAGAACAACAACAAAAAAATCAAGATGGTCTGTCAAGGTTTACAGATCCATGAGATTCCCCTCAAAGGCTATACACTAATTGGCAAACACATGACAGATGCATTATTGATAATATGATTGCCAAATAAAGAGCATTGGCCAAACACAGTGATGGCCCTGCTGCCTCCCGGCTGACCACCGTGTCGGCAGCTAACAGCAAAAACATACTACGATATATGGGGAGTGGTGGGAATGTCGACCACAACTGATGTGACCACTGCTGTCGATCAATGATGGCTCCCTGGCAAATCCATGGCCATAGGTCATCTTCATTAGCGTACCAACTAAATGGTGTCGATTTTTAGAAATAATGGCAATCTGGGATATTGGTAACAACTCTCTAGTTATAACTTCATCTTATCTTGCATGGCTCCATCAATTACTACATGTAATTGTATATAATTGTATATATTGTACATGTACTGTATAAATTACTCCAGGCATCCAGATTGAGATAGAGAGAAATAGAGAGCTGAGTTCTCACAGTGTTATATCAGTCCCATACATTGATGTATTTGTGGCGGCCCGCCACAATATCAACATTGACCGCCACATTTACTATTTAAAATGGGCAAAATCTAATTTCACTGTAGCGCTGCGCATCGCTCAGCCCCTCCTTGCCCTGCTCTCTCTCTCTTTCTCTCTCACAATCACATGCGCCTTCACTAACATTATTCACGACAGAAAACGTCTGGTTCATATAAAATGTCATCATTGTCAGTGTCAGTTATTTGTAAACATCTGAATTATATTAAAAGGTTTGGGTACCAAAACCTGGCGTTACCACTATGGCCCTGGTTCCTATATGATCAGTATCTACTGGACCAACTTACAACGCAGATTCCGGTGCCTCATTTCGCTGCCATGCCCGAGCTGCGGAATGAAATATCCAACCTCCGGTGCTCCTCCGAGACCGCCACATGGGCCTTCACTAACATTATCGCCGCTTGAAATCCTCTGTATTCGTCTGTATGACGCCCCGCCGCTTTCCTCTCCGGTGCGAAGGGTGCGACTCGCCTTTTGGTCAGAGGCCAAAAAGCAGCGGCACTCATCAATGTCACATTATGGACGCTTAGGTAATCAGATGAAAGAGGCGGGTTGTAAAAGTTTTCACGACTGATAACGTCCGGGTCATACACACTCAGTGTGTATGACCCGGAGTCAGTGATTCAGTCACTGATTTATTAATGTGTAACAAGTGAAAAGCATATAAAAAATAATTGAGGACAAATGGGTTTACTTTATAAATACATTAATTTTAAATAAATTCTTTGTAGAACATCCTACATCTTGTGCACATTATGCTCGTATCTCCCTGAGTTCTCTGCCGTGTGTGGAAGGGGATGCTCAGCACAGAAGAGGATTAAATCTGATGTCAGAGGGCTCCTGCATGTGGACAGTGGAGGACCTGATGAGAATAAGACCTGAGGCAACTAGCTGGCAGGAGCTGGATGCCAAGGAGGCTGTACAGATGTGGTTCAGTCAGGGTAAAAGAGCCTGAAGGCCCCACTACAAGGGTTGGCCTTCAGAGGTGCCCAGGGGCATGTGCTCTCAAGGGAGGGAAGGACAGCTATTTAAGAAGGGAGTTCCTTGTTTACTTGTTTTGTTGTGGTTGTTAAAAACAGTAATGTACTGACCACATACATTTTATTTACATTTCTTAATGAATTATTTGGTATCTATATATATATATTAAAAAAAAAATTTAACTCAATGATTTTTTCTGTTAAAAAACTACTTCACATTTGTGTTTTCCTTTAAATTAAACAGCACATTGTTATTTCTGTAAATTTTCTATTTATTACCAAAGCATTTATCAGTAATACAGTTAAGACGGAAAAAATATGAATGTGTTGCCTTGCATGTTGATTTCAGTAGTCAGGGTTTCTCCCAGTGTATTACTGCGGGGCTTGAGTTGACCCCCGCCGGGCCTAGGCATCACCTTTTTTTCAATTTTTACCCCGTTGGGTTGTTTACCGAAAACCGGTACCGCAAAGGCACCGGTTCCTATACGATCCGTATCTACTGGACCATAAGGCAAAACAGATTTCGGTGCCATGCATTAGCTGCCCATTGACATATCCACCCTCCGGTGCTCCTCCGAAACCACCACCACATGCGCCTTCACTAACATTATTGACGCTTGAAATCCTCTGTATTCTTCTGTATGACGCGCCGCCACTTTCCTCTCCGGTGCGAGCGGTGCGTCTCGCCTTTTGGTGAGAGGTCAAAGACGCAGGTCGTAAAAGTTTTCACTACCGATAACGTCCGGTTCATGCTAAATGTCAGTTATTTGTTAACATCTGAAAAGCATATGAAAAGTACTGAAGGATAAATAGGTTTACTTCATGAAAAATCTATAAAATAAGCCCATCTAAATATTGTTATTATTTTTTTTTTACTAAAAATAAGAATAAGAGACAGGGACGACAGGGGCGTAATTTGCGCCCTTGTTGTAATGGAGACATTGGAGAGGGAGCAATTAGGCCGGGCCTAACAACTTTTCTGGGGCAAACCCTGGTGGTGCGCCTACATTTTAGGCTGGTGCTTCTAAAATTTTCAGTAGAGAGCACCAGTCTTAGTAGTGGAAAAAGTTAGTCTGGAGACCTATACTTTTTTGCATACAACGACTGTAGTTGTGTGTTGCTGTGCTCCTGTGTACCAGGGAGCAGCAGAGTCACTTGTGACCCTGGGACCATGGTTTTAGGTAGGTTTTCACCATGTGTGGCTTTTATTTTCATTTTCCTCTAAACAACTCACTTCTAACTGTTACTGCACGGACCTAGTGACAGAACTACTTTAAATGTGAGGCCGTTGGTTCATTTATCTTAATGGGAAGAACAATTCCCAAGATGGACCAGTGAAACTTTGGCTGACCGTACAGAACTGTGAATACACCAAGGGATTGGATAACAAAATGTGGTGAGCCAGCGAAAGCCCAACAGGAAAAAAAAACAAAAAAAAAAACATCAAATGGTAGAAGTCCTGTGAAGTAATCACAGAGGCACAAGTTAATGACACCAACCTGCAACACAGCAAGCGATGCTGCGAACTTCTGACAGATACAATCATTTCAATTGTTGGTTCTTAAGACTCTTTTTTTTATTAAATATGTTTTGTACGAGTGCAGAAGTACAGCTTAAAGCAGTATGTAAAGTACGCAGTATAATACAGAGGAAGAAATACTTGGAAAAAGAACTACCGGTGAACATGTCCCTTTGAAAACGCTTGTCATTATACTCAACTAGTGAATACAATGACAATGACAATGAGTAAACTAATGAGAGATGAGAGAAGTGAGAGAAATACGTGCGCATAGATAGAAAAACAAACGCCCGCATGCACGCAGGCACAAGCACACACACACACACACACACACACACACACACACACACACACACACACACACACACACACACACACACACGCACGCTCACACACACGCCACGCATGCACATCGAACACCAATTCACAGTCTGTCAAAGAAAAAAAAGAAAGGCAACGCCCAGGGTTTCTTTGGAGAGATGACACCTTGGACTGGTTGAGATGCTGGTGTTTCTGACACAAGGCATGATGGGGAATCGGAGTGTTAAGACATGATGCGATATCAACAACTCCCGAGGACTTCTCATCACATTCTCATCACAGCGAGTCCAAGGCAAAAGTCTGGTGTAAACTCAGCCGCGGCTCACTCAGGTTGACATGTTAAACCACGGTGGTGATCTGAGCCAGCGGTGTTTGTTATGTGCTAACTTATTCTATGTGAGGGCAACCCTTAATCACGGAAAACAAAAATCCACCCTTCGTTGTGTCTCTCAATACAAAAAGGTCTGTGGTTCCAATCTCTCATAGTACCTTGAGACCAAGTTCTCTGATTTGCATGAGCACACTTTTTGAATAGATTATTCACCTTCAATTTGTTGTTCCATTATTTCTAATTAATTTCGGCACAGCAATTGTCTGTGGGCTCGACAGACTGTGAAAAGAAAGGGATTAAAAACGTCTCAGAGTAGATAACACACGCATGGCCCCAGTGTGTCAGCCCTTCACTATAAAGAATGATTGATTTCTGGATAGCACCAATAACGCAGGTATTTTCACATTTTGCAGAAAGAGCCCGGTGTCTGCAATACATTTATAAATGCTGTACGTATGACAGGGTTTCCCCAGAAAAGTTGTTAGGCCCGGTGGCAAGTACTTGTCGGGGGGGCTAGTACTAGCGCGTACTTTTCACATGTTTGTATGAACCGGATGAAATCTGTCGTGAAAACTTTTACAACCCGCCTCTGATTGCTATAATAATATAATGTGACGAAGACAAGCGCAGCTGCTTTTTGTCTCTCCACCAAAAGGCGAGTCGCACTGGAGAGGAAGTGCAGCGGCGCGTTATAAGGAAAAATTCAGGGGATTTCAAGCAGCGATAATGGTAGGGAAGGTGCATGTGGCGGTTTCGGAGGCGCACCGGCCGCCCGGGCATGGCACCAAAATCTGCGTTGCGATTCGTATAGGAACCGGTGCCTTAGCGGTACCGGTTTTCGGTAAACAAACCGAACGGGGCATTTGAAACATCCCGTGCATGATCAAGTTGTGATTCAGAGTGCGCACAGAGAGGAGGGGCTGTTCACAGACTGGTCCTTTATAAATAAGAACCAGAGAGAGAGAGACAAAGAGAGAGAGAGAGAGAGAGAGAGAGAGAGAGCGAGAGAGAGAGAAAATCAATATGCACTACAATGAAATAAGGTTTTACCCATTTTAAATAGTAAAAAAAATAGAAACCGATATGTCACTAAATGTTTATATTTTGATAAAAAACAACCTTTAAAATACATTTTAAAAAAAAGAATGCCGATGCTTAGGCTCGGCGGGGGGTCAACTCAAGCCCGGCGGGTCGCCGAGCTTGCAATACACTGGGGGAAACCCTGGATGACTTTTTCTGCAAGAAAGGCAACAACGTAATTGATAGTGACTTTTCAATGAAGTCACATGATCAGATTAGATCAAACAAATAATGTGTTCCTAAGTCGAGGAAAGAGCCTTTGGACTTCTTATTTTTACTTTTATCTCTTCCAGCCTATTTCCTGCAGGAAGGTTGGCGATGAATTGGGTATATTGCCAAATTCTTGTTGATTACCCCTCTTGTTACCCCTCTTATCCATGGTCTATTTATAGCCAGCCCGACATCTGTGATTGAAGCACCTGTAAAATAGGCAATTTTACAGTTGCTGCGCCTAATCACTCAGCTGGGGGTAGAAAATAACTTGTCCAGGCGAGCGGGACCTGGCGGCCATGTGTGCTTGCATGCTTGCCTAGGCACACGTGTGCTTGGACTGTATGTGTGTATGTACGTGTGTGTATGCTGGTGTCTGTGCGCGTCTGTGTGTGTGTGTGTGTGGGCGGGGGGGGGTTGCCGGTGTGCTTTCTCTATTGCACAATGAAATTCTGTTATGGAATTGTCGGGACACCAGTATCTAAACAGAGGGAGTGGGAAGCTCCACTTTAAAGCCTGTCTCCAAAAACGACTTTAAAAAGGCAATTCCCTGTGAAATGTGGCGTCTACAGCACTTAATTTGCATTTGATGAAGGAGATGGCTTATTAGGGTTCATCCAGCGAGTAGCAAGTAGTATTATGTTTATTATCGTGTGTTTGTGTGCGTGTGTGCTTGTGTGTGTGTGTGTGTGTGTGTGTGCATGTATGTGTACGTATGTGTGTGCGGGGGTAGGCGGGTGCCAGCTTTTTTTCCACGCTGCAAGGTCTTTCTTAATGCTAATTGCCTGGTGACTCAACCTTACATAAAGTAAGGCCCCACAAAGGTGCGAATGAAAAAGAAATAGCTTTGTCCACATGCGGAGGTACGCTGCAACCCTGTCACTCTCCCGCAGAGAGTTCCTAATCAGAGGTGGCGATAAGCACTCAGCCCGAATATAAAGTAAGAACTCACAACACCGGGTGGACAAACTTCAGTCTTTATCATTACTTTGTACGTGCGGATGTCGGCTCCAATTTGATCATACTGCTCCTCCTTGTTCCTAGGTTTTTTTTGCTTCATCTGTAGAGGTGGCTTTTATAAGTACGTTTTGGGAACATTTCTTTTTACTTTTGATTTGGCCAATCTCTTACGCAAGTACTTTTTGCTCGGTTCATATCGTTACATTAAAGAAATTAAGTAAGCACGACTAAGCAATCGGGAAGAAGCTGTACAACCTAGACAGATGTAACTTGTCATAAACATGGGTCCAATAAACTCATGAGGCTCAGGTGGTTTAAAAAGTCAAAGTATTAAAAGGTGAGGGCGGCGATCCACATGAAGGTGAGAAGAAGTCAAGCCACATGCACTGCAACCCAACCAGCAATGCAGCTCTGTTTTCTCTTATATGGGGCAGAAATGGTTTCATATCAGAGACTCTGAGTAAAGAAGGAAAAGCTTGACAACCCCAAACAGCAATGTGTGTGTGTGTGTGCAAGCTAATACTGATTGGGATCAATTGCACATGAGCTCCTGACCTGTTTCAGCTTCTTCAGGTCTTCGTCCAACTCCAGATTGTCCAGGATAACAGCTACAAACAGACTGAGCAAGATCTGCAAGGTAGCAAGCAGAGGCATATCGCATTTAAAATGATCCCAGCCTTCAATATTGAAACCAGGATGTTATTTCATTTTAGAATGTGCAATCTGCAAATCGGGTTCCCAAATTGGGGTCCGTGGCCCCCTGGACGAAATTGCAGGGGATACTGTGGATAGTTTTATTTATCTCATTCGTTTTTATTGCATTTGTTTATTTTACTCATATAATGTATGTATACACCGTATATATATTTAACCTCTAGCTGGGTAGCCAAATTTAGATATAATACAGTATATTTTTCAAGAGAGCCCTGGTCAAGAAAAGTAGCACACAAATTAAAAACATATGGACATTCAAACATCAACATAAAAACAATTACCAACATGGCATTCATATCAAAACAGGTTACCAATTCTGTGTTTATATATTTTTTTCCACAAAATATATATACTAAATATATATACTAAATATATATATGCTAAATATATACACTAAAAAAGGGCTTTGCACTTTTTGTCAGCAAGGTTCAAGTTAATTAAATGTTACACCACATGGTATTACAGGCAGATAAGACCAAGTGAGTCCTGGTACACTAAAGTTCAGGATGCCCTGTGCTAATCTGTAATGTGTGTTTGGTGTTATTCCTGTCTGTCTGGGCGGACGTGTGAGTCACACAGAGTCTTCCTGTGCTGTCTGTTTGCCTCCTGTATCAGAGGCCCAACACCAAAATGTCAGCTCTCCTCTATCCAGCAGCTCTGATTAACTTTGATTAAATGCAACACTTGAGGGACCATCGGAAGGGCCGGGGCACAGAGTGAAATCAGTGTGAAATAAATTTCCGTCTCCCTTTGCCAAAGAGGCTCAGATCATTTGAGAATAGTTTTGTGAAGTGCAATCACAGCTGTCTATGGAAATTAACCTTGTCTGGAGTGTCACTGAGAAATACACTGAAACACTTGTAGGCGTTTGGATAAGATAAGATAAGAGCACGCACAGACCTGCCATTCCACATCAACTCAACGAACTTTAAACGTTGAGATGAGTGAACACATGAATTGCACAGCCTCTGAAAAACTCATTTACAGCTGAATGTGCTAAATCTTTAGGGGCACATCGTCTGACCAGCGATGTACGCTTGTAACTGGTCCCTGGGCGCGTCGCTGTATGCGACCCACTGCTCCTGGCTGCCCCCCAGAGGAAGGACGAGCCAGGATGGGTTAAAAGCAGAGAAGTCATTTTCACCGGCCACCATTTGAAGCGTGTGTGTGTGTGTGTGTGTGTGTGTGTGTGTGTGTGTGTGTGTGCGTCTGTGTGTTCGTCGCCACATGAGTGCATGTGTTATGGCGTGTGATAAATAAAGAATCTTCTTCTTGAGGCGAATGATGCTGAAGTGGGCGTTTCTCACCAGGGTAGCGAACAGATGGTAGAGAATGAAGTAGATGGCCACGACCGGAGCCCACATATGACCTACAGCCACCAGGGTCTGGTCCATCACGTCCACCCAGCCCTCCTGTGTGAGGATCTGGAACATGGACATGAATGCCTGAAGGCAGGCGAGGAGACCAACAGGGAAGGGGAAGGGAAGAAAAAAAAAAATGGGTGAGTTGTAGAGTTCCCAACGAATAGATAGAAAGAGGGAGGAGAGAAGAAAAGAAGAAGACCATTAAATGAGGAGAAAAAAAAGGTAAGGGAGAGGGTTAGACAGGCAGGGAGACGCACAGAAAAACAGACAGACAGTGAGAGTGGTCAGGCAAAAAGCAAACAGGGAGAGAGAAGAAGGGGAGCGAGAGAGACGAGGTTTTGACATTTTTAAATACACTTCTCCACAGGAGAGCAAATGTCACACACCTGATGCACATATCCCTCTGGACCATCTCACCACTGAGTCGTCAGCGTATATATGGCAAAGAGAGGAGAGGAAGTACAGATATATATATATATATATATATACTGTATTTTTTCTTTTCAAACCGCCCCAAATCTTCTCTCCGGTAGAGGTCGGATGAAAGTTCGGGCTCAGGCCAGAGGACACACTTGCACAGCACCCACCCCAGCCACCGTGATCAAGATAAACCCAGCCACAGGTCTGTCCACGGGGGACGTGGGCGAACATCATTAACTACGGCATGTGTGTCGGCGTGTGGTGATGTTAGTGCGTGTGAGTGTGTGTGTGTGTGTGTGTGTGTGTGTGTGTGTGTGTGTGTGTGTGTGTGTGTGTGTGTAGAGAGATGGCGAGAAGGGGATGATGAGTGGCATAGCGTACAAGTGGCATCTGTTCATGAGAGTCCCTTCATGTCCCACTGCGCCCAGGATCAGTGGAACGAAGGAGTGGCGGCGAGAAACAAGAAGAAACCGCTTGAAAATATGTAGCTAATGAGAGAGAAAGAAGCACATGAGCACTTAGAAATCAAAGGGGGAGGTAGAGGGCCCCACATCTGTTGACACATTATGCACCCCGTCGCTGGCATCTGCATGCCTCCCATGGCTTGCATATGCGTGTGTGTGTGTGTGTGTGTGTGTGTGTGTGTGTGTGTGTGTGCGTGTGTGTGCATGTCTGTGTGTGTGTGGAGGGGGGTTCTTGAATATATTTCCAAGCTATTTTTCATGATTTTCCTCATTACTGCATATTTCTCATTTTCTATATTGTGTCCGAAACAATTTTTCAGCAGGGAACATAATATTCTTCAGTATTTTCCCGGAAAATCCCAAAACGCGAGAAGATGGGCTCTTCCGTCTCAGGGAATATGTTTTTTACAAGCTCTATACTGTATGTGCGGCGTCTTACCCTGGGGAAGGTGGTGAAACGGTCCAGCTCCTCCACGAAGCAGAACATCTGCAGGCTGATGGCTGACATGACGATGAGGAGGCTGGCGGTGAAAACCACCAGGCTGCCCAGCTTCTTCCCGGGACCAAAGATCTTGTAGACGAAGTCCTCCAGGGCTGGGGAGATCTTTATCAGACGCACCACGCGGAGCACCTGCGGGGGGCGGCCCACAGTAAAGTTCTTCAAAATACTTTGAAGTGAGGGATACTCGGGAGAATAAAAAAAAAATTACATTTAAACTGTGTTCACGCCTGCCACAGCTCATGAAAATTGATCGGAGATATAATATATATAAGAGGACTTACAATACAGGAAAAGACTGATGGCTCTATGCCGGCTACCTCAGTGAGGATAAATGTAATTCAATTTCATAATATAAAGGCAAACATGGGAGTCGCCTATAGATTAAGAATTGATTCAGAGAGAGTATATTGATCCATACCACACAGTAATAGCACAGAGATGCCTGAACTTTGTCATTGGGCTCAGTTCTCAAATTGCATGTGATGACAACAAACCCCCACGGGCAATGCATCTTGGTCAGGTGTTGATCAGCGAGCAGAAGAGTGGCTATTGATCCAGCAATCCACACCTCGATGTGCCGCCAGCCTAAAATTTTCCTCTAGAAAACCACAGGAAGCCAAATGAAATGGCTATCTCCAATTACTTACATCTACTGTACAGAGAATAAAAAGGAGGCAAACACAGTGCAGGACTCCAGAGGAGAACCTATAGCGACACAATAATGGCAAATTCCGCATGATGACTGATGGGAGGGGAAGCTCCTGACAGACCTGGATGAACACGAGCAGCACTTGGTGCAGGACCATAGTTAACCTGCTTTTTGCTCACTACGAGAAGACAGACCACGGTACTAGTTAACAGATAGTAATGTATGGATGGATGTTGGTTATACAATGGTGGACATTATACCGTATCTTTTTTTGCTGCCGACCGGCTCTGTTGCTACCACTTTCATGCCAAATGAGTCCGCTCAAAGTCACTTTACTCATGCCCTTACACACACATCTGTCCTGGACATGCACACCAATGTTACTGAGGTGGCTTTTAATTAGAAATACTATTTTTTTCTTTTTAGCTATTTGGCCTGAGAACTAACGCGACCCCTTGAGTCACTGTCATTTTCAAAACGCAAGCAGAGTAGGTGAAAAGGCACGGTCCACGGTCTAACTAGAAATCACTACGCCTACCAGGAGCGTGTGTGTGTGAGTGTGTGCGCGTCAACGTCCGTGTGTGTGTGTGTGTGTGCCTGTGGTGTTTATGTATGGCTCTGCAGCATGTGACATTTTGGTCCTTGGCTGGATGACAATCGGTACAGCTGACCTTTCGCATTGGAGCGCCCATACATTCGCAAGAAATTCAAATGGGAAGCATTTGTGGAAACAAAGACAAAAGCAGTTCATTTCAATCCATCCCTCCTTTCTTTTTGCCGCCACATTATTTCAGCGACGACAAGCAACCGGCGTAGAGAGTCGGCTTCTGACGACAAGGGCAGCGTGTACCTGTATCAGCGTGCTGACTGGGTGCTGTCATTAAAAATGGTTCAAGTCGCACTCGCATCCTCAACCACACAACTAAAGCAAGAGTGAAAGCCCGTACGGGATTTGAACCTGTGACCTGGGAGAGGACATGCCTCAACAGGGGTCCATCTTTAATGAGCCTCGTTGACAGTCATCCTGACTCAGCGGCATCATACAAGGCCACACCAGAAAAAAAAAAAAAAGTATTTGTCTCGAAAACTACTCACAAAGCACAACGTATGTTTATTTATCTGTCAATAAAATGTTTGAATGGATCCATGAACTAAGCCAATCCTCTCTCATAAATAAATGATTGGGACCAGCTGACCCACAGCCATTAGCTTATTGGCCACGATAAAAAAAAACCAAATGTTATAAAGCGTTTGGATGAAATTCAAATTGTACTCAGAAGCGACCAATGATTATAATAAAGTAGCAAAGCATATTACAATGTGAACAAATTACTATAGTAAGAGTAAAATTACAGACGTGGAAAAAATACTAGAACACAAAAAAAATCACTTAATTATAGTAACGTCAGCAGTTTTAAGAACACAGCTGTAAATGCATATGCATACACACACACACACACACACACACACACACACACACACACACACACTGCTGGACACATTTGCTTTGTTGCTGCTCTCTGCCTTCCCCTAAAAGACAATAAAAATAGTCAACCGCAGATTTATAAAAACCACCATCAAACAGTACGCGTTTTCTTATCAAACATATCTAGTTGAAACGACCCCAGACAAACTGCGACGGCTGAAAATGTAAAAAAAAAAAAAAGAAAGAAATCAATTGTGATTTACATTTAATTTCTGTGAGGCATTCTCCTCAGCAGCCAGTCCAAGGGACGGAGGGACTGAAGGAAGGACAGGAGCGGTGTGGAGGGGGGAAGTGATTGATCTGCACTCATCAATGTGTGGTCACACAAGCCAGTGCAGGGAAATGCTGCTAAATGATTCACAGCACCAGCTCGTTGTCAGAAATAATTTTGTGTGGAGAAGGCACGAGCCAACACGGATAACGCCAACCTTGAGCTTTTGAGGCTTAGTCCGTCTGAAACAGTATTAAATCAATTCAGCAAGAATTATGGACTTAAATTGTATTAAAAAGTCTAAAATTTGATTGTTAAGGTTGTTTACTTCTTATTGAAAAAATATCTAAAGTCAGATATTTGCAAAGATGTATTTATTGAAAATAAGCATGTTGAGTTGAGTATGTTATAATGAATACTGGAATGACCTTTTGGCTCAGAACCGGAATTCAGTTCAATTTTACTGTATCAGACTGAATACAAAACACATGCTATGTCTCAAAAAATGTCTTTCATTTTGTGCAACAATTAAATGGATAGAGATCTATTATGTTTATCTTTCCAATGCAAAATTCTACTTAATCTGATTTTAAATATTTAAAATCATTACATTTTGCTTTTTTGCTGGTCGTCCTTGCTAACATGATAGCAGGATATCTGACACCTGCAGATATCCTGCTAGTAGATACCCAACGATCCCTGCGTGTGTGTGTGTGTGTGTGTGTGTGTGTGTGTGTGTGTGTGTGTGTGTGTGTGTGTGTGTGTGTGTGTGTGTGTGTGTGTGTGTGTGTGTGTGTGTGTGTGTGTGTGTGTGTGTGTGTGTGCAAGTGCGTGTGTTTATGACACTTGAAAAAGAGTCAAAAATCGGATTGCACTGTCTCTGGATAGGGTAAATGAGGATCAGCTTGTGTCGTGCGTGCATGTTAAATCTCCCATTCATTTCTAAAGATAATTCTTGAAGAGGTTTAACCCAGTGCTTGAACCGATAAAGCAGTGCCGGCACTTCTACTCATTTTACCGGCACTTCTCACAAGCTACCGGTGCTTGCCCTCTCAAGTGGACGAATCAAGTGGACATATTGTAAAATATATCATATTTTATTGAGCCGGAGCAAATAAAAAAAACAAAAAAACAATTATTTGTCAACCCTGATCTCTGGCTCGGGGTTGCCATGGCGTCATTGACCATATATGGACGTTGACAAAGATTTCTTTACATTGCGGGCATCCGTGTTTGCGCGTTCTATTTCGCACCGATTTGGTCGAAACAGCTGGTTTCCCTGATGGTACAGGTGGATAAGAAAGCGCTTGAAGTTTGTATCGGGTCGAGAGACAGCAGGAAGTGGTGCTGCGTTCCACGGGAACTCGGAAAACTGTCATTTGTGTTGGTAATGGCTCGCTAATGTACTTAATTCTTAATCAAAAAAAATCAAAATTGTCTACAATGACTGTTGACATATATAACGAGGATCATTTTAGTTCAGCTAATACGGAATGCGCTGCTGCACGTTGTGCTTCCAGAGAGAAGAGATGTAATAAATAATTATGCATATATGTGACCCACTGCAGCAAAACTCGCCATCTTGCACATTTCTAAAATGGCCAGGAGCAGCAAAATAAGTAAAAAAAAAAAACATTCTTGAAGCAAAATGCAATTTTTCCAGATTTGTGTTACTTTGTGTTTTTTTTTTATCTGTAAACATATTTTCAAAACCGAGTTTGATCTATAAATAGTAGAAAAATGTTAAACTGTGGAGTTAAATATTCCCGTCAGATTACATGAGGAAACGCAGTTCACTAACTGAGATGCTGAACAACGCCGATCTATTGTTTCCTTTAATGCGAGCGTCCAGGTGAAGATCATTCCTCCATATTCCATGTGAAGTCACAATGTGGAACCGTTTTGATCGAGTTCAACCTTTAAATCGTACTACTTTCACACACACGGAGCAATTGTCGTGAAATGGCGTAGAAGAAGAAACCTTTGCGTCACGCACCTACGTCACTTCCGTATACAGACGGTTAAAGCGCAGCACAGGGGTGTTTCGGTCCCACTTGTCTGTGAAAACTTTCTTCTCCGTATCGTTATGGATTACGCAAAGCGGGTGGAGGAAGCTCTGAATCATATTTCGGACCTTAATCTGACCAGTGCGATAGATCCAAGTCAGTGTTAGCAGTGCTTACTGGACTTCATGTTCCGCGATGACAGTCAGTTCTCCGACAGCGCCGCTGAATCTGATATAACTCCGGACTTGGAGAACATTTCAAACAACGGATTTCAACCTGAATGTGCCGAAGAAACAAAATATTTTCAAATAACCACCGCAGGAGACCGACATACATCCGTTGTTGTTACAACGGAAGAAGTTGATGACGTGATGAAGTCCATTGAGGTTGGTGACAGATTTTCAGATTTCAGATTTTCTGAGACTCATATTATTGATAGACTCTACATTTTGTTGTGTTGTCCGTAGTTTCAAACTCCAAAATAATTCCAATTTTCTAAAACATGTATATTCTTACTGTTAAATAAAACCTTTTTTTTTAAACAAAATTAGTTGTGTTGTTGACGCTGTTACTGATTGGCCCATTCAGAAGTACCGGTATGTTAATTAGCCATGAGGCTTTGTTTGTCCACCAACCCCATTTGCATTGTGGGAGCTGGCTGAATGAACCAAGTGTGGGTAAAACTTTGAAGGTGATTATCTCAGAATCACAGTTTGCCACACCCTTGTCATTAACAAGTCATAGTACCTAGCAAATAGTACCTAGCAAAAAAAACAAGCAAAAAATATTTGCTTGGTTTGCACAAGTGACACCTTGTTTGGAAGCTCTGATTCTCCACGTTCAAATGGTGCAAAAAAATAAAAAATAAAATAAATAAAAATGTGAAAGCCGCAGAATGACCCTAAAGTACAAAAAAAAAAAAAAAAAAAGTTGGAAGCCGCAAAATGGCCCTAAAGTCATTGGGTCACATATATCACAGGAACAAATGGTAATAATAAACCTCAATATTTATAGAGATGAAAAAGACAAAGACAAATAAGTAATAGCGATGGGAATCAGCATAATTTAAGTGGGAAATGTACAATCACATTCTCTTAGTGTTTAGTTTACGTGTCATACCACATAAAATTAAGTTTGTGTAATAAACATTTATGATTTAAGTATCATTATGCACACTGATGTGTAACACGTAAACACAAACTAATTGAATCCATTGTTATCCGGATTCGGGATCTTTCACTGGCCATGGTACGTACCTGGAAGTAGGTGAACTGGGAGTGATAGAGGTCAGGGTAGATGTGGAGGGTGGTCCCCACCACCAGGAGAGACTCAAATTTGTGCAGCGAGGAGCTGATGTAACCAGTGAAGCCCAAGCACCAGATCTTCAGAAGAGCTTCCAGGTCGAACAGCACAGTAAAGGCAACCTGGGAAAACAAACAAAATTAGAAATAAAAAACCCCCCAGATCTGATCATTCTGGTTCATCTGCGGATATCCACTGGTTCCATTTCAGCCCTTAAAGACCTTTTTATGCTTTTATACACAAGATTTAAGACTCGTATTTTGTGACTTTTACAGGAAAAGGAAACAGAAAGTAAAACAAAACGTGTTAATTCGGAACTTTGCATTCTATTCGTTGCAACATTCTGACGTTGGCTTATAAATACCCTTAGATTTGGACGGAAACATATGACTGCAGAATCCAACGATTGGGATAAAAAAAAAAATTGCGATTGGCTCAAATAATTGCCATCAGGCAATTATGCAGTTATTGTGACAGTTCTTCCCATTCTCCCATTTAACTCCAAAAGTATCTGTATCAACTCCCCGTTTTGCCATTGTATCCCTTCGAAAGATTGGGGCAAATCTGGCGATGGATGTCTGTTTGCTATGGAGGGTTGTGAGAGTGGAGGTAAAACTGTGTTGTCATTTTTTCATTTCCTTCCTCTTATCTCCTTCATCCAGCTGTGTATGACTGGTGTGTGTGTGTGTGTGGGCGTGCGAGAGCGAGGGGGAACACCTCTCTCTCTCTCTCTCTCTCTCTCCTCTCTCTCTCTCTCTCTCTCTCTCTCTCTCTCTGGTCTTTCTCTGTCTTTACTTCACACTCTTCTAGTTGCATACTGATGACGCCGATAAGGTGCCACACACACACATACATACACGCATGTGCGCGGACACACACACACACGCGCACACACACACACACAGACAGACACAAACATACTGACACACACATACATGTACACAGTGTGTGTGAATGTGTGTGTGCGTGTGTGTCTGTGTTAGGGATGTCAACAATCAATAGACTATCGATTAATTGCTAATAAGAATGTAATCGATTAAGATTTTGTCTTATAGATAGGAACTGAACAATCTGCAGTCTTGTTATTGTATCAAGGTCAGTCTTTGCGACGCAGCCCATTTCGAGAATAAAAATACCCTGCCAGGAAGTAGAAGTACTCTCCGGAATGATAGGGGCCAGTGGAGAAAGAAATGCCCAGCGGATCAAGAAGTAGCGGAAGTAGACGGAGGCTTCCGGAAGAACAACAAACAACAAACATGGCGGCGCACGTCGATGCCGAGGAGGAAAATATGTTTATTGTTCCTCAACAACTAACGCTGCGTTCAGATGGAACGGGATAACGGCAAAAAAAGAGAAAGGAGCGAGGGAGCGGTACGACGGCAAAACGAACCAAGCGATATGTTGCTATGGTGATGACTCCAATAAAACATATTAAACAAAATTATTTTGTGTCTGTTTATATATAAGAATTTAAAAAATGTTTAGTAATTTCATTGGCCTGTAGTTGTCCAGATCGGAACCAGACTTGATCTGCTACATAACATCCAGCTCATTCCGTCACGGAGGACGGCAAAAAGTTAGGATATTTAACTCAAAGATGGGTAGTAAATATTCCTATATGCGCAAACCAGCTCAGCAAGTCTTGCCTCGAAGTTCTCCACTTTAAATTGAGTTGAGTAGAAACGCCCCCTCGCGCGCCGTCACAAAATCTCTACGTCGCGTATGTCCCCACAGGCCAATGGCGCCACCCCCTGGTGACGTCATTGGCTTTTATGTTATCAATTAATTGAAGATTGTTTGTCAGTTCAGGAAATTAATTTAAATCTGCATGCCTAGTCTGTGTTAGAGAAAACAACGAAAACAAAGCAAAGACAATACCACGATAACAAACTAAAGCGTTAATGTAGTACACTAGATGAGTAATTATGCTAATCAATTCATTAACCAATAAATCAACGCATCTACCAGTCTATTAATGCATCAAACAGTCAATGTTTACTGGTACCACACCTACAGGTTGAATGAAATGTTTTACATCACATCAAAAACCTTAATTAAACAACATGAATGTAGAAAAATACATTTTTTCTTTGGAGCAGTAACTGGTCTGTTTATCTTGAGATGCCTTGTAGCATCACGCTGCGGTTTAGTGCGAGTGGCACAGACGGGGCAGTTTCACACCGCACCGAGACGATCCACGGATTGAGTCGCGAATTAGAAATAGCGTCTCACATTTCTAGGAAGGCATTCCGTTAAAGTAACAATCCACGTTTCCTTTCAAAACACCTTGAAAAGTGTGAACCTCAAATGCCGTTGGCGTCTCTCTCCGGGGCTAACTCAGAGAGAGATTTTATTTTTCTTACCTGTTATTATACGATAGTGTATATGCGGGAAAACAGATGTTCCTAAAAGCAGCACACGGTCACTGTAAGGCGCGGTTGGATTCGGGTGACAGTTGGGTTTCGGTAGTCGGTGAGAGAACAAGCATCAGAAAACAAAGTGACGTCTCACCTCTGCCAGGTAAAACTCATCGTAGTGCCGGCGGTGGTTCTCGCCTTTGTAATAGTTGCTAGCGGCAACGATGACGTCCACAGCGACCATGCTCAGGATGAACATGTGGAACACGGAGGAGCGCATCAGTTGCTGTGGAAACAAGGAGCACCATTGCAATCAGCGTAAATTGTCAACAGTTTACAAAGAGGAAGCGGGCGTGCATCACAAACGAGCCATTGTTACCAATTTGGGATTCCATTTTGTTTTCAATTTTTTTTTGCTTCTTTAATTTATTTGGTTCTCAAAATTGATAATACAAAATGTCCTAGAAAAACAAATCTGACAATAGGGGATGAGAGACTGAGTTGTATTCCACTGGGGTACATTGGATGACGGTGAATATGAGTTAAGGGAGCAAGGAAATAGGATTTTATGACTCAGGTGTGATTTTCCCTCATTGGATTCTTCGCTAATATCGACATAAGTGTGAATGAATCGACCCCTCTCTTCTCAATGGGTATCACAATGGCAGCAGGGCAATGATTCTTAAGTAAAGCCTCAACGATTTGAAGAACAGTTTGATTTATCCCGGTTGTCCGATTTAGGCGTACAGCCAAAATTCAATTTACAATTCCATGAAATTCTTCTAATGCTTCCTTTCTATGAGAGGATATTTTACATACCCCCTAATGTTGTTTCAAGCATTAGCTAAGCACACCATTATGAGCAGAACGATGACAGGTGGCCAAAGCTATATTGGGGACATTATTAACAATGTCTACAGTTATGCAACTGATAATCGTTATCTGACCGCCTGCATGATACTGATTTTAATGATGGGGAGCGGGCAGATGGACGGAGACAGACGGACAGACAGACAGATGGAGAGGACGACGGAGAGATGGAAGAACAGAGACACATACAGGAAACGTGTGTCTGTGTGTGTGTGTGTGTGTGTGTGTGTGTGTGTGTGTGTGTGTGTGTGTGTGTGTGTGTGTGTGTGTGTGTGTGTGTGTGTGTGTGTGCGCGCGCGCGTTGGAGGACAGCCGGGGGATATGCTCCTTCTTATTGGATGTGGCAACAGGCAGAGAAAGCCGGCAGCTAAACTACAGGGAATGAAAAGCAATCAAGAGCCTTTCATTGGCTGGTAGGAGAGAGAGCCACCAAGACAGCCGAATCAGTGTGTATTCAGACACCCAGAAACAAGAGCGGAGCGGGGAAATAAACATGTGTTATTTCCTGCGGGAGTTGCTTGGGTATTGAACATCCAAATCAACACCACGAAGCAGACAAAATCCCGAGGCAGGGGGAGGTCTGCGCACCAAAAACAGACAACAGAAAAACAACCCAAAACAGTAACTTCATGATAGTGATGGAGTAAGATATATCATGAAACTGTATATTATACAGTTTCATGATTCATTTTACTACAAAACTGCATTACTAGTTTGAAATCCCATGTATAATCTGGAAAATAATTGTTGCCGTGATGCCAATGTGATAACGATCTTTAATGTCTTCTGTATGTCAAAACGAACAGCTTGTGAGTGGGTGAGATCACTTACACCCAGGATTGTGCAAGATGGACGGGAGGGCGGAGGGGATAGAAAAGTGAAGAGGAAAATAGCAAGAGGAAGACGTTGAGACACACGGAGAGGGTGCCACTTTTTCAGCCCCGCTGGATTCTCGATTCTCCCGCAGAGCTGCGACCGCCATCATACACCCTCCTACACACACAGCCAAACTCTTGTTAAAGTTTCAAGTCAGCTCGCTGATCGTGTGGGCTTTAAACAGGAAAAGTGGCTGATGAAAATGATATTGAACCCAACACTGAACCTATGTGTGTGTATGGGGGGGTGTGGGGTATTTGGGAATCTTCTCCTTCTTTCAGCTGCTCCCGTTAGGGGTCACCACAGCGGATCATCTGCCTCCAATACCTTCTGTTCTGCGCATCTTCCTCCCTTACACCAACCGCCAGCATGTCCTCCCTCACCACGTCCATAAACCTTCTCTTTGGCCTTCCTCTTTTACTCTTGGCTGGCAGCTCCATCCTCAGCATCCTTCTCCCAACGTAACTCTTATCTCTCCCAGACACGTGTGCAAACCATCTCAATCTCGCCTCTCTCACTTTTTCACCAAACTGTCCAACCTGAGCTGTCCCTCTAATGTACTCATTCTTAATCCTGATCACTCCGGACACTCTTCTCCACCGACTCCACCCTGCCTGTACTCTCTTCTTCACCTCTCTCGCGCACTCTCCGCTGCTTTGAATGGTCGACCCCAAGTACTTGAACTCATCCGCCTTCTCCAGCTCCACTCCTTGCATTCTCAGCTTTTCACCGCCTCCCTCCCATTCAGGCACATGTATTCTGTCTTACTCCTGCTGACTTTCACTCCTCTTCCTTCCTCTCTCTAATGCATGCCTCCACTTCTCCAGGCTCTCCTCAACCTGTTCCCTACTCTCGCTACAGATCACAATGTCATCCGCAAACATCATAGTCCACGGAGACTCCTGCCAGATTTCATCTGTTAACCTGTCCATTACCATTGCAAACAAGAAAGGGCTCAGAGCTGATCCTTGATGCAATCCCACCTCCACTTTGAATTCCTTCGTCACACCTACTGCACACCTTAATACTGTCCGACTGCCCTCATACATATCCTGTACCACTCTTACGTACTTCTCTGCCATCCCCGACTTCCTCATGCAATACCACACTTCCTCTCTCGGCACCCTATCATATGCTTTCTCTAAATCCACAAAGACGCAGTGCAACTCCCTCTGGCCTTCCCTGTACTTTTCCATCAGCATTCTTAAAGCAAACATTGCATCTGTAGTACTCTTCTTGGCATGAAACCATGCCAGGAAGAGTTCGCTGATCCCAACCTCTCCTCTTAACCTAGTTTCCACTACCCTTTCCCATAGCCTCATGCTGTGGCTGATCAACATTATTCCCCTGTAGTTACGACAGCTCTGTACATCTCCCTTGTTCTTGAAGATGGGTACCAGTGCACTTCTTCTCCACTCCTCCAGCATCCTCTCCCTTTCCAGGATGGTGTTAAACAGTCTTTAGGAACGCCACTGCCATCTCACCTAAACATTTCCATGCTTCCCCAGGTACGTATGTCATCTGGGCCAACTGCCTTTCCACTCTTCATCTTCTTTAACGCTGTTCTCACCTCATATTTTGGAATATTGAGGTAAAAGATGAATCTTGCATCACCACTAACATCAAGTGATGGGCAGATGAAACACAAAGGCAGCTGAGAGTGCAAAGACATTACATCCACAAGAGTGTGATGAGGGAAAAAGAGACAGAACGAAAGAGAGATAGGGATAGAGAAAGAGAAAGACCGCGGTCTGCATCAAACTGTGTCAAACAACTGCAATTCTTATTTCATTGCCACAAGCAAAGAGAGTTCTATGTCAGGAGGCTCCACCCCTTAGGGTCTACGCTCCTATTGCTATACATCCAACCCAGCGTATTGGATCTAATGAAATTCATCACGTGCACTTGCTTCAGCCAATCATTATGGAGCAGCATAACCTACTGCATATGGACCCGAGGAACAGGCCTCCGTCACATGGTTATGCTTCTCCAGTGGGGAGCCACCGGTCCGGTCCCTCCGGGCAGACTTTTTTGGTCTCCTCTCCTCTGCTGCTTTTCAGCCCTTAAGCCATTTATCGACACTTACCGATCCAAGCAGGCGCATGACGGGGCTTAGAGCACCTCCCTGCCTGAACCCACTCCGTTCCTCCAACTGGGTGAAGAGCACTTCGCTACGGATCTATGCATCCGTCAATCACATACTACCTGATCGATAAGTCTGGAGCAGTGTGTGGGTCTGCCACGAAAAGTAAAGTTAATATGTTTATTTCTAATAAATGTTCAGACAGACTGAGGAACCGAGCCGCATGTTTGGAGTGACATAAGAAATAATAATCCCAAAGAGTTACACGAGACACAGCGGAGAAGTATTAAATCAGAATGACAGGCAAGTTGTCTGTCACTCCACGTCAAGGTTGCCCTGGTTACGGAGTCCTAGCCGCAGTCGAATTTAAAAAGGTAGGCGAATACCTCCTGCTCAAGTCTGCC
Source organism: Zeus faber (assembly GCF_960531495.2). Classification (NCBI taxonomy): domain Eukaryota; kingdom Metazoa; phylum Chordata; class Actinopteri; order Zeiformes; family Zeidae; genus Zeus; species Zeus faber. The sequence goes on along the minus strand of NC_137210.1, from coordinate 11,270,891 downwards.
CGTGAAAAGAAAGAGGCTGTCCAAATACAGATCTCAACCACAGGACCATGAGTGAGTCAGTCCTGTCAGTGGGAACGAGTTCAAGGCAAAATGTACAGTTTGCCACAGAGTATTTTCAGTCGACCATGGTGGACTGTAGGCTTGGTTGCAAAATTTTCCGATGGCTGGGGGGCAGCAGTGAGGATGCACAGATTTTTTTGGACCAAAACGGAGCGGAACAGTCCCTTACCTCAGTTGTGTTTTATACATTTGTTTCATACAAATTTCATTTCATACATGTAGGAAACAAACAAAAATAAATAGACCTAAAATAAAGACATGCATGGGAGTCAGGAACCGGCGCATGTGCATGGTGCAGTGCTGTCTGGAGGAGAAATACCTTCCCTAAGTATGTTATTTATTTATTTTACTGTTGGTTCACTGTTGCTCTGAAGACCAGAAAGCTGCTGATAGGAGCTGTGTACTGTCCCCCAAATGCCTCCAACAAACTCTTGGACTATCTTGAAACCTTCTTGGTGATGGACAAGTTTGGAGCCCACTCTATAATGCTCACTGGTGACGTCACAATGAATCACGAAGAGTGGCTGGGGAGCAACATTACGGACGTTGCTGGACATTGTGCCCTGCAACTTGCCAACTGCCTACAACTCGATCAGATTGTCGGTGAACCAGCCAGAGTAGACAATATCCTAGATCTAGTTTGTGGAAGTTCCGCCTGCCACACACCACCTGAGCGGTGTTTTCACTGCCCTCCGACAGAAACACAGGCAGAGATGTTGCCAACACACCAGTTTACTGTATACAGTGGCAAGATGTAGCAAGCCAGGAGCAGATGGACAGATGTCATGAGAGAGGCTCTACTCGTGTGTGTGAGGCGATAGGTGATTTACCTGTTGCTCATTGATTGCTCTAACGAGCAACAGGTGTATAGCCACTCTGATCCCAGGCACAATTACCTAGACCCAAGCACGTGTGGCTGCTTAAACCACACCACCCCCACACCGCATAGATAGAACGTGACCCCGGCAAATATAGGCACCTCAGAGGATAACCCAATACTTTCAACTCAGTTAAAAGCGCCAGTGTTCAGAGGCAAGCCATACAAGCGGAGAGTGCGGAGAGAAAAAGCTCAGTTCTGGGAAATGACAGGGTACCCAACCTCCATTAGTTGGTCCAATGTCCTCAAGGAAGAAGATCCAGAAATAATCTGCATTAATATCACCACCATACTGCAAGATGCCATGGAGTAGGGATGCCACAGTGAGTCATAGTCCCATAGGTTAATAAACTCATGACAACCGGGGGGTGGGGGGGGGTGGGGGGGGCGGTGTCCCTGTTATGCACGGTGCTGCTTTTTTTTGTTTCAGAATAAAATAAAAAGTTGATAAAAGGAGTAAAATGGAGTAAAATAAAATACATTTAAAATAAAAACACAATGTTCTCAATGTGATATTAAGAGGAACGGGGAAGAATAGCAGACGGAGATTGCAGCCGCAAATTATGCATGGAGATTACGCATGTAGAGGGAGACAGGTCTCAATCTAGACCTGATCTAAGGTCTTCTAGAGCCTTTCTCATCTCTACTCCTGTGATAAGAGAAATCTGACTCCGCAAATCTGTGGGACTCTGCTGTGCGTGCACAAAGCAGCCACTTTCACTTTTAGTTTTATAGCGTCCGACTAAGTACTGAAAACTTGCTCAGTATTTTTTTTATTCTATCAATGTGGCTGCTGATATGCAAAAATTAGCTAAATGGATTTTAGTTATATAAAAAAAAAAAATACTGGAGGCGGTGGGCAAGTAATCATATCTGTGTATGCCTGAACACCGTGTAACACCGGTAACCATGGCAACCCTACCATGGAGGCATTTATATCAATCAACTATCACCAGAAAGCCTGGTGATGAAGCTTGGTTCAATGAACAGTGCAGAGGAGCAGCCATGAAAAAGTGCCATCTCTGTCGTAAGATGCAGACATTAAACAGCACGGCTGCACAACAAAAGTTTCTTTAATCAAGAACAATTTTCAATAAAGGAAAAAAAATAGCAAAGACACATATAAAGAGATGTATAACAATAAACCGAAAAAATATCTATCTGACAACTCAGCTCAAAGAAATGGGGGAGTATTGTAAATTCACTTTCTGGAAGAAGTGGATTAACAGACATCCTTGCCATTGCACACCAGGGTATTCCCCACATCACACCAAGCGAAAAGGCCAACACTACTTACACAACTACTACTATTGCAGAGAAGTGTACATTGCCTGACACACATACACACCCTCAGCGCCCATGCCCATTACCATCATCTTCTATTGGCAATGTCCACTTCAAACCAAAAGATGTCAGGAACATCTTGCGCAACCTGGATCAAGGAAAAGCATCGGGCCTGATGAAATTCCAACAAAGGTCCTCAAAGAATGGGCCGCAGAACTGGCCAGTTCCCTCAGCAGTCTCTTTCAACTTCCTTTCTCTCGTGGCATGTTCCCTGAACAATGGAAAACTGTCAGAGTGATCCAAAAACATGAAAGGGACTCAGAATCAGATCCATTAAAATACGGTCCCATATCCCTGCTCATTGTCTTTAGCAACGTGATGGAATCCGCTGTTTGCAAACAAGTACAGGGATACCTAGAACGTCATGGCCTTATCTCTGATAAAGAATTAGGATTAGGATTAGGAGGACACAAAATCACAGCACAGCCAATCTCCTCATAGTATTATCCCAGACGTGGAACAACATCCTTGACAAAGGCGGTGAAGTTTTCATTTTTGTGCTAGATATTAAGGGCGTATTCAACCAGGTCTGGCACAATAGCCTTTGTGTAAAATTCACGGCATTAAAGGGCATAACTGGTAGACTGTATATATGGCTACAGAATAACTTTCAAGGAAGATCCGACTTGTGCTCTCTGGTCAGTCTTCATCACCATGCCCCATCAATGCATCAGTACCTCAGGGATCCATTCTCTGCCAACTTTTGTTCTCAATCTTCATAGATGATGTTGTGGAACAATGTGAGAACATGTTTCTTTATGCGGATGATTCCACCATCTTCACACCCAGAACACCATCAAATTAGGTGGCAGCAAGTCTAAAAAAAGACCTGGAAAACATCAGAAAGTGGTTTGAAGGCTGATGCCTGAAAGGTCACCTTCAAGCCCAGTAAGTGTAAGTCAATGATCCTGTCCAGAAAGAGGAATCCATCTCGTCCTGGTCTGTTCTTTGGGAGCACTAAAATCAATCTCAGTGAGCAGAAAGAAGTTCTCGGACTATGCAATGACAGAAAACGCCAATGGACCAGCCATCTCTCTAACATCTGCAAACGTGCAGGCCAACGCTTCGGAGCATTTCAGAAGTTGGCCAACAACCTTGATCCTAGAGGCAGACAAAATGCAGGTAAGGAGCATCATGGTACACCTGCCTTTCCTGGGTGAATGCTTCACAAGCCAATCTTAGGCACCTAGATATCCAGAAAAAGGCACTATAAAGATCACTGGTGTGGATGAGAGCTATGCCCTAAAGGATTATGCCATCACCAAGCTGAGCCACCACAGAACAGTTGCTGCAACAACTGTTTTTTTCAAGATGCACACTCCCAACTGTCCAGCAGACCTGAAAGCACTGATACCCTCAGCTCATGTCCTAGGTTAAACCACCTGGAGGTTTCCACCAAACCATGCCTTGTCAATCCCAAATGCCTTGACAGGAGCTTTCTCCACTCTGCTGTAACAACATGAAAGAAGAAAGAAGAAGAAACAGTCTTTAATTGTCACACGACACTCCACAACACATGCTTGCACACACACACACGCACATGCTTGATGGTGGCCGGTGAAATGGCTCCTCTGCTTTTGACCCATCCTGGCTTGTCCTTCCTCCGGGGGCACAGCCAGGAGCAGTGGGCAGCATACGTGGACGCGCCCGGGGACCAGGTGATAAGTGTCCATCGCTGGTCAGACGATGATGGGTGCATGTTTTTTGGTGGGGGTCCTTACTGACGTGAGGTGGAGGAAACCCCATGTGAACACGGGGAGAACATGCAAACTCCACACAGAAAGGCTCCTGTTTTGGAAGATAACCCGCCAAAGCACGGTGCCAACAGCGCCCCAGGCGGGAATCGAACCCAGGACCTAGCTGCATCAGTAATAGGCTCTCTGAATGGTATTCTGAAGCTTGTATCTGTAAAAGTATTGCAGGTTTAAGCTCAGCAGAGATAGCAGTTCTCCTCAGCAAGGGAGCTGTGACAGTGGTGCCCACTGAGCTTCGGAACCGAGGGTTCTATTCAAATTACCTCCTGGTTTCGAAGTATACGGGCGGTGTGCGTCCGATCCTGGACCTACATACACTGACATGATGGAGTTCAACCAAACTTTCACGGATCACGCCTCCTCACCTTAAACATGAAACTTACGCTTAAATCTTCTGTTCTCTGCTGCTGTTTGGTGAGTCTGATCCAGTCTGACATTAATGACTGTCACTCTGCTCTACAAATTCCTGTACTTATAAACCAAAGACCGAAATTACGTAACTTCCCTGTAACATACAGGAATCTAAACAATTTACTACAGGTTTGGACTCAAACTCTCAGTACCGCGAAAAGCCATGCACCCAGAACAATCAAAATGTCTCTATTAAATGTAAGGTCACTAACTAACAAGTCATTTTTAGTTAATGAGCTTATAAGTACTCATAACCTGGATTCCGCTCTATTAACTGAGACCTGGCTGGATAGAATTGGCTCAGTCGCACTCATTGAAACAGCACCTCCTAATTTCAAGTCCATCCAAACCACTAGAGCTGACCAGAGAGGCGGTGGGATAGCTGCTTTCTTCTCTGATATCTATACCTACAAGGAAATCCTCCTCGGAGAATTCACGTCTTTTAAACACCTTGTTTTACCTATAAACTCCAGTGCCCCGATTTTAATCATCGTTGTCTATCGGCAACCAGAATCTAAATGTGGCTTTCTTGATGAATTCTATGAGCTACTGTCAAAGGTCTCCGCTGATTATGATTGTGTAATTATCTCAGGTTATTTTAATATTCATGTTGACAATCAAACAGACCCAGATGCTCAACACTTCATTAGCCTATTAGAGGCATTTGACCTCACTCAGCACGTTTCTGGACCCACCCACAATAAAGGGCATACTCTGGACTTAGCCATATCAAAAGGACTTAATATCACTGTACCCTATGTCATGCATGTTGCTATTTCAGATCACTGTTGCATTTTCTTTGATGTGTCTGCTCTTCCTGTACAACAGAGAGGTACCCGAACAATTAAAAAACGTATCATTAACAATAATACCATTGAAACCATTAAGAGAAATGTAAATGAGTTACCGCTGTTCAAGGCATCATCAACTGAGGATCCTGTGAACAACTTCAACTCCAAAATACAAACTATCATTGATAAGATTGCACCTGTTAAAACTAAAAACATAGAAAAACAAAAAGCCCCCTGGAGAAATGGAGCAGTTATTAGGCAGCTTAAGAGAGAGTGTTGCCAGGCAGAACGAAAATGGAGAAAGACAAATCTTCAGGTTTATCATGAAATTTACAAGGATAGACTCAATCAATACAATATAGAAATTAAACCAAATTAAGGCCAGACAGTCTTTCTTCTCTAAAATCATTAATGAAAACCTCAACAATAGTAAAGTGTTCTTCTTCACTGTTGATCGACTTATTAATCCACCATCTACAACCCCGTCAGAGATGCTCTCCACTGAAAAATGTGAGGAGTTCGCTACATTCTTCAGTAACAAAATGATAGCTATCAGACAGAATATTAGTGCCTCAACATCCAGAAATGAACCTACCCTTCAGTTCCCCAGTAATATGACTGCTGCCATGTCTCATTTCGTCCCCTTAGACATAAAAAGACTGGACTATATTGTTGGTCAGCGCAGGTCCTCCACCTGCTGCCTGGACCCCCTCCCTACCACATTTTTTAAAACAGTTTTTAACTGTCTAGCACATGAGGTATTAGAAATTTTAAATGGGTCTCATCAAACAGGTATATTCCCTGCAGCATTTAAAACAGCTGTCATTAAACCACTCCTGAAGAAGAGCAATCTCGATGCAACAGTTATTGCCAACTACAGGCTTATTTCCAACCTGCCGTTCCTCAGCAAAATACTTGAAAAAACAGTTTACCTTCAGCTTAACAACTATCTAACCTCAAACAGCCTTTTAGACACCTATCAATCTGGCTTTCGACCTCACCATAGCACAGAAATAGCACTTATTAAAGTTCTGAACGATCTTCACATAAACACTGATGCAAAAAAACTATCTGTTCTTCTGCCCCTGGATCTCAGTTCTGCCTTTGACACTGTTGACCATCAGATTTTATTAGCGAGATTACAAAAATGGGTTGGCCTATCTGGCCCGGTTCTAAATTGGTTCAAAGCCTACCTACAGGACAGGCAGTTCTTCGTGTCCATTGAAGATTTTGTGTCAAACAAAGTGGATATTGTATGTGGAGAGCCCCAAGGTTCGATTCTGGGACCATTATTGTTTAACCTCTATATGCTTCCACTGGTACATATTGTAAAGAAACACAAAATAAATTACCATAATTATGCAGATGATTCACAACTGTACATATCCCTATCTCCTGATGACCTACTCCCTATACACTCCCTCACTCAGTGTATTAATGATATAAATGCATGGATGTCAAAGAACTTTTTACAACTGAACAAAGACAAAACAGAAATACTCAACTTTGGTGCAAAGGCTCAAAGACAGAAAATTGCAGCTTATCTTAGTTCTGTGTCCCCGGAGAGCAAGAATGAAGCCAAAAATCTGGGTGTAATCATAGACGGCAATCTAAATTTTAAGAGCCATATAAATCAAATCCCAAAATCAGCCTTCTACCATCTAAAAAACATTTCAAAATTAAGAGGCTTCCTGTCAAAAGCAGACTCCTAAAAATTAATCCATGCATTCATAATGAGTAGATTGGACCACTGTAATGGCCTATTCACGGGCCTCCCAAAATCAGCTGAGCAGCGGCTACAGTTAATCCAAAATGTGGCTGCACGTGTTCTCACTGGGACAAAAAAGTTTGAACATATCACACCTGTTCTTAGATATATACATTGGTTCCCCGTCAAAACTAGAATTGATTTTAAGATTCTGCTACTTGTATATAAAGCTATAATGGACTTGCACCTCAGTATATAAAATAAATGCTAATTATACACAAACCAGCAAGAACTCTCAGGTCCACAGGCAGTGGTCATTTAACTATCCCTCGTACCAACTCTAAAGCAGGAGAAGCTGCTTTCTGTATCTATGCCCCAAGTAAATGGAACACCCTACCCAGGGACCTGAGAGAGGCCCCCACACTGAATATTTTAAAAGCAGGTTAAAAACAAACCTGCTGTTCGTTACAGTCTATGACTGACTGACTGACGTCTGTCTGTCTGTGTTACTGGTGCTGGTGCTGTGGCTGCTGCTAACCTTATACCTAAACTTAACCCTCGCTTACCTTATGGCTAAAATTAAGCATCTCTAACCCTATACCCTAATTTAAACACCTCTAACCTTATACCTCAACTTAACTGTCTCTAACCTGAGTGACTTCTCCGGTTGCGGTGAGCGGTACCACTTCCGGTTCCGGTGACTTCTTTGCATGTGCGCTGATGTTGTCTTTTTTGCTGGTGTTTTTTGTTGCTGCTGCTGGAGTTGTTTTGTGGTTGCTGCTGCTATTTCTGTTGCTGTTGTTGTAGTTTCTGTTGTGATATTACAGTGAGAGGATTATAAGAAGGTGTGTGTTTGGAGAGATAGTCAAAAGGATCTCCCTCCCGAGGTCAGAATGAAAAACTTGACCCGTAATTTAAGGACGCTGATTAAAGGACCGTGACTGGATTAAGATGAGACGGTGCACACAGCTGAAATTTCAGTTTCCGGTGAGGGCTACCACTTCCGGTTCTCTGGTTCTCCGGTTCTCGGTTTGCTCTGCGTTACTTGGTTGAGATGAGATGGTACACACTGTTGACTCAATACAGATGAGGAGATTTGTGGTTCTGGTGAGAGCTACTATTTCTGGTTCTGGTGACGTCTTCGCTTGTGCGCTGTTGCTGCTACTATTGCTGCTGCTGTTTTCTGTTGCTGCTATTGTTTCTGCTGGTATTGTCGTTGCTGCTGCTAACCTTATACCTAAACTTAACCATCCACCGTGACTGGATTTAGATGAGCTGGTGCACACAGTTGAAATCTCAGTGTCTGGTGAGGGCCGCCACTTCCGGTTCCGGTGACGTCTTTGCTGTGCATTGCTTCCCTGAGAACTGTTGACTCAATACAGATGAGATTTCTGGTTCCGGTGAGAACTACCACTTCTGGTTCTGGTGACGTCTTCGCTTGTGCGCTGTTGCTGCTGCTGTTGCTGCTGTTTTTGCTGCTGCTATTGTTGCTGCTGGTACAGTAGCCGCTAGTGTTGATATTGCTGCTGGTGGTGTTGTTGGTGCTGCTAACCTTATACCTTAACTGGTGTTGTCGTTGCCGCTGCTAACCTTATACCTAAAGTTAACCATCTTTGACCTTATTCCTTAACCTAATCATCTCGAACGTTATACCTAAACATAACAATCCCTAAACTTATACCTAAACTTCACCATCTCTAACCTTATACCCTAATTTAAATATCTCCAACTTTGTACCTCAACTCAACATCTCTAACAATTCTTACCTGAGTGACTTTCCCGGTTCCGGTGAGAGCTACCACTACCGGTTCCGGTGAGGTCTTTGCGTGTGCGTTGCTGTTGTTGTTCCTGCTTTGGTTTTGCTGTTGTTGCTGCTGGTGTTGATGTTGCTGCTATTTCTGTTGCTGTGGTTGTTTCTGTTGTGATATTACAGTTAGAGGATCATAAGAAGGGTGTGTTTTCGGAGAGAGAGAGTCAAAAGGATCTCCCTCCCGAGGTCTGATTGAAAACTTGACCCGTAACTTAGGGTCGCTAATTAAAGGACCATGACTGGACTAAGATGAGATGGTGACCACAGTTGAAATTTCCGTTTTCGGTAAGGGGTACCACTTCCGGTTCCGGTGACGTCTTTTCTGTGCTATACTTTGTTGAGATGAGATGGTACACACTGTTGACTCAATACAGATGAGGAGATTTCTGGTTCCGATGGGAGCTACCACCTCCGGTACTGGTGACGTCTTCGCTTGTGTGCTGTTGCTGTTTTTGTTGCTGCTGTTGTCTGCTGCTGGTATTGTCACTGCTGGTGTTGTCGTTGCTGCTGCTGCTGGGTCTGTTGTTGCTGCCGCTAACCTTATACTTTAACTGGTGTTGTCATTGCTGCTGCTAACCTTATACCGAAACTTAACTCTCGCTTACCTTATACCTCAACTTAACGTCACCTTATACCTCGACTTAACCATCTCTAACCTGAGTGACCTTTCCAGTTCCGGTGAGAGCTACCACTTCCAGTTCCGGTGAGGTCTTTGCGTGTACGTTGCTGCTGGTGTCGATGTTGTTGTTGTTGTTTCTGTGGCTGTTGTTGCTGCTGTTTTTGTTTTCTGTTGCTGCCACTGTGGTTAGAGTTACATTTATTGTTGTTTTTGTTGTCTTTGTTGTTGCTTTTGTTGTTGCTGTTGTTTCAGGGGCATTCTTATGTAATGACCGGCTGACAACTACGTTCTCTCTTTCTTTCTTGTATTTCTTTGTAAAGTGCATTGTGTTTCCCTGGTATGAAATGCGCTCTATTAATAAAGTGTGACTTGACTTGACTTGAATCACATAGCGACTCGCCCATTTCACATGCTCACCAGGAAGGTTCTCTTGTGGGCAATCCAAGAGGGCAATTTCTGCACAAGCATTGACCTGAAGGACCCCTACTTCCACGTTTCGGTAGCACTGAAACACAGGAGGTTTCTCTGTCTGCTTCCAGGGAATAGACTATGAGTACACCAGGGTACCGTTTGCCTACAAGCTCGCTCTGTGCGTATTTTCCCGCTGCGTCGAGGGGGAACTTTTCCCGCTGCGCCATCAAGGGATCAGGATTCTGACCATCTTGACAACCTGCTGATCGTAGCTCCCTCAGTGGAGCTAGCAGTCGCTCACACGAAGCTTGTGATCGCACACCTTACAGACCCTTACAGGGTTTGCAATATACTGAGAGAAGAACACACTCATAACCAGTCAGCAGGTGATCTATCTGGGTCTACAGCTAGACACAATGCAGATGAGGGCCCGGTTGTCTGAACCACGGAGAGCAGACATTATATCCGTCCTCAGGGCATGTTCTTGTCCCTGGGACATCCTCTGTTGACCTGGTTCCTTAGCGCGGACTGTCACAGGCTGTGATGTCCACCTTTTTGGACTCTCCCGCACGGTCCACTTCTTGGCTCTACGCCTCCAAGTGGAACCTGTTTGAATGGTGGTGCACAGACAGACCACCTGCAGTGTCGTTCCTATATTGAAATTCTTGCAGTCTTTCATGGACGAGCAACACACGGCCTTCACCATTAAAGTGTATGTGGCGTTGATTTCGGTCATGAGAGGTTCCCTAACAGTCTGGTGATTTTTCATGGGGCTGCCACGCATGCGTCCTGTGACACCTGAGGTTGCTCCTCAGTGGGATTTGGAGCTGATTTTGGTGGCACTTTGTAGCCCGCCTTTCGAACCTACGTCTCAGATCCCACTGAAGCTGGTGTCCTTTATTGTGCTGACCTCTGCAAAGTGGGTCGGGGATCTGTGCACTCTGTCTGTACAACCTGCCTGCTTAGCCATTAATGGTGATCTCAGCAGTGCAGTGTTATTTCCTAATCCAACATTTACACCTAAGGTTGTGACGAGCTCATACAGATGGAGGGTGGGTACCCTCAATGCCTTTCTTCCTCCTCCTCACCAGGACGTGTCCAGTGTGTGCGCTGGCATGCTACGTGGACTGCACAGCTTCAATCCGGTTATCACAACAACTGTATCTTTGGCCAGCCGCTCTCCGCACAGCGCCTTTCTCATTGGTGATGCGATTGTAATGCGATGGCTTATAAGTCGCTGGGTCGGGATTTACCAACAGTTCTCTACTCAAAAGTGTGTCGGCCTCGACTGCCCTTTTTATGTGTGTCAGGGTTCAGGACAACTGTATGGCGGCATCTTGGTAGACACCATATCTATTTGTTTGGTTCTACCTGCGCGATGTTTCCACAGGGCACTTTCCAAATCTGTGCTTGGCATTGTGGCCAAGCGCACTCAGGGAGTTTTTGGTGTCACAGGCTACTCAGATTCTCTGTAGTGCTGCCTGTGTTTAGTGACTAACACTCTCTCTGTGCATACAGTGTGTGGGTGTTAGTTGCTCCCCAATGGCCGTTATTGGGCACGGTGGATTGCCAGGGTCACAGTGTCTGCATGCATGTTCACTGTCTACTTTGGCTGCTTCAGCCTTCACCCTTGACCGTGACGCACTTAAGGCGTGTTCAGGTCCAGTGGTGGCACACAAAAAGGAGCATAGCCCCTAAGGGACAGAGCCTCCTGACATAGAACGATAGTTACTGTAGCTTTGTAACTACAGTTCTATGAAGGAGGCGTAGCCCCTTAGGGTTTTATACCACACTGGACCCCGTCAGTGCTGAATTGGTTTCAGAGGATGAAGGGGGCCACTTCCGGGGTTTATATGTGCGTCTGATGAAAGGTGTACCAAGTCTGCAAATAAAGTTTAAATGTTGAAGAACCTACTCAATATAACAAACAGTAATTTTAGGATCACTAAATACATATAGTTTTTCAGCAAAGTAAGCTTGTTTTAGCCTCGTCTGGGGTGCATTGTGTGGGTGTGGTGATTGATTTGCATCTTTGGTTTCACTGGCTATTGTTCCAGAGTTCCGGGTGAAACACCTCCCATAAATAAACCCGCACACCACTGGCAGTCATTTTACTGCTATGGACGCTCTAGTCGGGACCGCTATAAGCAAACTTGCATCTGCCAGTAAAACGATCGACAATGGAGAATTTATAGACTCGTTCATAATTGATGCATGGTTGCAATAATACAGATTCTAAATCTGAAGATGGCGAAGACAATGACTGATGATGTCGGATCTCGATCAGGATTTCAACGACAGATTGTGTTCTGACAAAGACAAGGAGAATGATGACCATGGCACAGTGGCTATGGGTATTAAAAAGGTTCTAAGATCAGTTGATGCTCTAAAAGTGGACTCAGGTTGCGCAAAATAAATGGACAAGATAATAAACTTTGATTATTGGCACTTTGCAAGTGCCAATAGAGACGAAAAGAGAATGTAGAATACCAGGCTCTTGTAGTCTCTTGCAGCCAAAGACTGTCTCCAGAATCCAACCACAACACCAGACTAAACGGTGCATTGTCAGCGGACAACAGAGACATGCTTGTTTTAGAAACTATACTAACATCTAAGAATGATTCAGAAATGACCCAATCCACAAAGAAAGTGTCTACGAAACGAAAGTTTCACAGAACATAATATGCAATACACAGTACTATCGTCTGCCGCAACACATTGTGCTTTGAACTCTGGTAAGTTTTACATCTGTGATACCTATGTCATGATGCGGGTCGAAACAGGCCTCTGCCTTTGTTCTGTAGTGTTGGGTCAGATTCCTTTTGAACAGCTCCTTTGTAGGAACAAAGGGAACCGAGTCTCGCTGGGTTCATGAGCAAATGTTTCCCCCCTCCGTGTGAGAGATAGCCTATGCTCCTCCTTCACCAGGAGGTTCTCTGGCTGAAAAGAAGCGCACCCACTGTCACGTCACACAAAGCAGTTCACTAAGCGAACACACACACGTACTGGTCTGACTGTGATGCTGTATTTGAATAAGTTATTTTAGTATTATTATTTGTATGTGAAAAATACTGTTTATACCTGTTCTCCTCAAAAAAAAACAAAAAAACTTTAGTGCTTGTTTTATTTAGCCATAGCATTGTATTTTTTAACAAGCTGGCTTTCCCACTACCCACATTACTATAGAGCACAGTCGGAAACCAGTTTGTTTGTTTTTGTTCAGGATCAGCAAAAAACTTCTCTAATCCATTACCCAGACCCAGTAGTGTTAGGGTTAGGGTTAGCTTGTTTTAGTGATTCCTTATTCATTTCTATCTCATGTTCTTACCTCTGTACCTGTGTCCTATTGTGATTGGCTTATTTGCTCATATCCAGTCATATCTACTTGACATTTTTTATACTCTATAGCTCATTACACAGTTTTATTGTATTTCATTTATGTTTGTTTTGCTTGTTTTAGTGACTCATTTTATCTTATATTACACTTTTCTATTCATATAAATAATGCGTTTTTTTTATGAATTACAAAGAATTAATATCCTATGTCTGTCATTAATCACAATTGTGCTGGTATTTGGGATTAGGCAAGATCTTTGCCTATTACATTAGGCTTAAAAGCCTATAAATATATGATATATTACCCCACTGTCAGATAATGGCAGGTAGTCCAGTCGGGGAGTGGTTGGGGGTGGAGTTAACCAGTTATTATCCCATTACCTGCCTCTGAAGTGTGAAAAAGTTCAGGATCTTTGAGGGAGATTCTCTGCTGGATCAGTTTAGGTGTACCAACATTCAAATAAGCATAATCTTCTTCAGATATTTTCTGATTTCCATGTATGACACATCATTTGAAAGCTTACAATGTGCACTTTCATGGTCTGTATAAACGACCTTGGCCTACTTGGGAACCAAAACACCAGACTCTGTCACATATAGGCTATGCTGCTCCATCTTAATTGGCTGAAGCGAGTGAACGTGATGAATTCCAGTAGTTCCGCTATGTGCAGTTGGATGTATACCAAGAGGAGCGACGACAAATACCAACGCCTCCTTCATAGAACTGTAGTTACAAAGCTACTGTAACTCTCATTTTGGTACCTGCTTAGGGCACCAAACCATGACTTAATCAAATCTAGGCTTCTGATTGGCAATGCTATTTATCGCTGATTGGTTAAATGCAGAAGAAACCTCGAAGTAAACTGTCAACTACAATGTTTGTTTGTGATATTTCCATTCTAAGCCAATCGCTGAGATGAAATCAACAGTAAACAGTTTGCCTGAAGTTACTCAAGACAGAAAGAGGAACATGTAACAAGATTCTGCTGGCTCCCGTTTTGGAAGATTTTTGTCCATTGGGAAAAAGGCTAGAGAGAGGCATGGAGACTCAAGTTCTCCAGGGGATGAACACAAAGAGGAAAGGTTGACTGCCATTTTCATGGTCTCACTGCTAGACCAGAGCTGGCAGTTTTTGGGTTGAGCAGCTTTTGCACAATATCAACACCTACCAGTCCAACTTGCACACACAAACTCAAACACGCACACACACTAACATTGGTTTGGATCTTTGGCTTGTGACTGAGATTGGACATGACAAAGCAGTTTGACATTTCCAGTGACCAGACACGTTCCCCCATGGGTGTTTTGCCTGAAAGGAGTTCCATGTGTGATAATGTTTCTGTGTATGTAATAAAGAGAGGTAGAAAAAAAGATTGTAAGGTTAAGAGAGAGAGAGAGAGAGAGAGAGAGAGAGAGAAGGAGAGAGAGAGAGAGAGAGAGAGAGAGCGACAAAGAGATGGAGAGACAAGACAGACACAGACAAACAAACTGGGCCTATGAGTGTGTGTTTGAGAAGTTGATTTTCTCAAGGTTCTGACATTGTCCATACTCTAACAGCTCTTGGGATTTGCAACTGCTAAGAAAAAGAGAGTGCCAGAGAGCATTATAAAACTGTAACCTCTGCCACTCAGAGAAACAGGCTACATATCCTAGTCCCGCTGCCCTCTCATAAAAGAAAAAACAACCTTTAGGTATTTTTTACGCCCTTTCCAATCCTTCCAAAATGCCTCAAGATTTTGTGCACTTCAACAGATAACACTGACAGACCACTCCCAAGGCGAAATGGCCTCGTTTGTCTGATGGCACTGGCACACTATACTGTATATGGGCGCATGTCAAAATGAATTTAACAACGCCGATTGTTTGACATGATAGCTCCCCCCTGCAGTTTGATGTTTCTTAGCCTGGGTGTCTCTGCAAAACACCTTTCCCACTTGTTTGATGGATGCAGCTTATTAGAGTTGCCTCGAGCTGTCTGGGGCGCCAGGTGCTCAGATGCATATGCACACACACACACACACACACACACACACACACACACACACACACACACACACACACACACACACACACACACACACACACACACACACACACACACGGGCACACACACACAAACAGGCATACACCTAATAGGACAGGCACACACATGCATGTACACACACCCACACGCATGCACACATGCGCACACAAACACAGATGTTTGAGTGGCACGATTTGCAAGCAGGCGACACACAATTAGTGTTGGACTTGGTGGATATCCAATCGATACAAGCATAATTCTATCTGTTAGGGAGGAAAAAAAAAAAACCTAGTTTAATTTCTAACCGTGATACAGCAATTTTATGATAAACAATCAACAAAAAGCAACAGGACACATTGTTGTGCTCTTAACATACCATACTACAGCCACACGAATTAGCATTGCTCATCTATCCAAAGTAGGATACACATCCGGTAAGGCGTGGACTAGTGTGTTACAGGGCATTTTTAGCTGGAGTCATAAGAGTCGTCTGATCATTATACTGATCGTGAAGGGGACAGAGATAATATGTTTCAAACTTGGTGCATTTTCAATAGTTGCAACTGCATATATGCAGTACAGAGAGGCAGAAAGACAGACTAATGATTGCATCTTCATGCCACTTCGGTTCTCACCCAGGTTGCCAAAGACGACATGCTCTTTCCACTGGTGCGGGAGATGGGTGTAGTACATGTGCACATTGGTGGCTGGCTGGCCAGTGCGAGCCAAGTGAGAGTGTTTACACAGGAACTGTCAAAAACAGACTGGGCGATGCTCTGATGTAAATGTCAGCTCCTGTTATTTTGTTGTTTTTTTCCTATCTTATTTACCAAGATTAAGGAGGGAATAGTGGGGGATTACTTACTCCTTAGGTTGACTTATCTCTGTGGTCTCTCCACTGGCATTTATTGAGAATGAATAAACAAATAACTATGAGCTTCACGCTGACACTACAAGTATTAACAAGGGAGCCTGGTACTGTTGGCTGAATCATTCACTATTCTAGAAAGAGAAGATACAGTGGTCATTATTTGAGAAATAGGTACACTGACCTGCAGCATGTAAGGCTAAACCATGGATAACTCTCCTATCATCACAGCCTTTGATTAAAAGCTTTACGCTCAAGTGGATGGATGTGTGGAAATGTGCTAGACTGTAGATATATCAAAGTGGGAGTCCCTTGGGTTGTTAGGGACATGAGTGAAGACGGCTAACTTGTGTATTTTGGCTGTGAATTGCCTCTTAGTAAAACACAATCCTCTGCCTGCCTCTGACACCCTGTGCCAGACACCAGCCTTGCTCCCCCATCTCAAGCTCTTCTGACTGTCTGGATTAGAGTTCTGCACAGTAGTTTGGGTAGATTTCAATCTCATGCTGTTTTACCAAGACAATGCAGTCTTCTCATCAACATTCTGCTTGGCTCTTTCTTAAACGACCACCACTACTCTGCCACAATTTCTTCACCTGTTTGTTCCCGAATCACTTGGACTAATTTGTACTAACTGTTAACACTGCGACTTGAACCCTCACTTCAGCAAGTGCAGCCATTAGCAGCAACAGTGTACTAAGTCATGTAGCTATCAAAGTTGAGTATGAGGCAGATCACTACATCCACCCACCCACATATTATGACACGTGAAGAAGGTTACTTGGCGGCAGTCTAATGGCAGATACTGTAATTGCCTGTGGCTCAAATCATGTCCAATGGGAACTTTGAAAGAGCAGTGTATATAAATGGCTTTCCACACTTATATACTGTGCTTGTGGAACGGCATACCTTGGCAAAATTACCCACCTTAAACTCACAATTACGTTCTGAATAAAAAAAAATGGAATATAAAAGCTTAAGATTATCGATTGTTGTGCTTGTAGTGTACCTTGTAGTGCTGTCTCTTTCACACACACCTAAAATCAGGTTAACTGTGTGCAGCCAATGCACACGATTCTGCAACACTGAGGAGCGGGCTTGACTTAGGGGCAGAAAAAAAAGGGTTGGGAGAAGGCCTGTAAGGGGGTATGTAGCCTTGGCCTGGAGATGGGGAGGGTCAAGCCCATTGGGGAGGTTCTGCAGTAGAAGAGGAGGAACACATCCTCCTCTTCTATTGCAGAACCTCCCCAATGGGCTCCTGAGTCATCCATCACACTGTACTTAGTCTCATGTTGTTGGCAAGACTCAGAGGGTCAGAAGAGCAGAAGCTGGTTCATGGCAGAATCATGTGACCATCCTTTGTTTGATGCAGTCTGCATGAAACACACGCTTCATCTTCAGGTTTGTGTTATAGACCTTAACTGTCTCCTCCCAGTTATATCTGGAGTCAAAGTTTTGCTGCTGAGTGAAATTTGTCCTTTTGCGACTGATTGTGAGTCCATGGAGATGCGCAGATTCAAATATGCGATACCTTTTGATTAAAATGTACTTAGTATATTTAGGTTTTTGTGCAGTTACTATAAATGTACCCCCTGTCTCCCTTTCCATTACACATGAAGAGCAATTTGCCCCCCGATCACTCCCTCTCCGCACCCACCTTGGCATGGCACTCTAGATGGCCGCCTATGTTGCCTATATGAAGCGCTGGCCCTGGCCGTAACAGTTATAATAATTATAATAATTATGTCAAAATATTATTTACAGATCACTTGAAAATCAGGCGTGACACCCCTTATAAATGCACTTCAATTACACCAGCTCTCTGAAGATGAAGTCTTTTTTTTTACTTGCAAAGCACCTGCAAACGGCGAAATGCACCGTTTGCAGGTGCTTTGCAAAATAAAATTTGAATTCTTGTGAATTAGACAGTTGCTTTTTGTGTTATTTGCACAATCCTGTTGTGAATTTGCCCCTGAGTTTTGTCTTCATAGCGGTACTCCTATATGGAGTGGCAGGCTCCATTTTTGTTCAAAACCGACTGGGTTCAAATCTGTAGTGTAATTATGGTATAGTGGGGCACCAGGGGCTAATTAGTAGACCAGGCCTGTGGGAAAAGAGACAGAATGCCTCATTAACCTCCACTGGTCTATATAGCTACTGGGACAGCAGCACTGAGAACCCTGGAAACCACAGCAGTACTTCATGACTATTTCTTCGGCAGTGTACAGCTGAAGAAGCAGACAAAGCGAAGAACCAAAGAGAGGGATACGGTAACACAATAAAGTTAATCAATTCTGTTATACTCTTTGTTATGTGCATTGAAAAAAATCCCAGGCCTTTTTAAAAATGCATCGGCAAACGAAAGATCCTTTATCATCACAGTAGTCTGGCAGGGGACTCTTGACTGTAACAACAACAATGAAAACAATGGGACTGATTGGGAGAGGAGAGCGGGGACACTGCCTGTTATGAAGGCTATTTCAGTTCCTAGCACCTCAGGAGGGGAAGCTGCCGTTTCCATTCTGTCTCCAAGAGCAGGTGGCTAATCAATTATGTGTTATCTCCACCTGCTGTAGCCCACCGGACACAGTCAGAGCCACGGACGGGAAGCCAAGCAGACACACACTAAGACAGACAGAAACACTCAAGGCGGAACAAGCCGACGCACGGGTATCTGGATAGATACCCGTGCGTCGGAATAGTCACAACCAGAGACACACAAAGAGAGAACATAAGTAAGCATATGATGAGATGCAGGCAGAGAGAATTCCTGGCAGACCACAGAGTGAAAGTAATGCAGTGTTGCCGACTGGAGCGCATGGAGTGGGCCTGTCTGTGGGTAGCGCCAACCTGCCAGCCCTGAAACATTTCAATCATTGGATGGCCAATGACTGTGGAGCTTGGCAGAGCAGCGGCTCTATCCCTTCTCACATGGTCACATCCTTGGCAGCAGGAAAAAAAAACCTGGTTTCATTCATTCAGAAAGCTGGTGGGGTTGAACTGTACAACTGCTCTGACCAGGGTCCCAGTCAATGTGGGTTTAACAGAAGTGCTGACCATGGTGACTAACTAGTATTGGAGGGGAGTATTACCAGTAGCTAAAGAGAAGCTAAAGGAGCTGCAAGGCTGGGAACAATCGTACACATTGCCACACCCGCCCAGCCTGCTCCCCCCGTGACCCCCCCGTTGTGTGATTGTGGGTTTCTTTTATTTTCCCCTTCTTCAGTTTTGATGTGAATGTGAGTGTTTGGTGCATTTTTTGTCTCTCTCTCTTTCTCGCTGCAGACCTGCATTTAAGTTCTGCTTTTCCCTACCTCTGGTTCCATTGACCACGCTTCTAGCCTCCCTGTTCTGGTCCCTACCAGTCACCTGTTCCAGCATTACCTGTTTGAGTGTTACCTGTTCCTTTGTTACCTCTTCCAGCGTTACCTCTTCCCTGTTTCCGATCTACTAGTCCGTCCAGGTCCAGTTTGTCAGCCACTAGCTTCCTCTGCCAGCCTGTCTTACCTGGATTCACCTAAGCCTGTACCATTCCCCAGCCTCTGATAAAACTCTGATAAAACTGTTAAATCTTCAGTCCGCCTCCCGCGTCTGCATTTGGGTTCAATTGCCAGTATACATCATGACACACACGTGTTCTCAAAGGAATACCGAAAGCAGAAACACATAAAGCATGACAAGAGAGTTGTTTATGTGGAAGTAAAGACATCCCTCACATAATTTACCATTTTCACTAACGCCTCCAGACGATGGCACATAATCAATTGCAACACTTAAGGGGATATTCATTTAGGCGGAAGCGATAGAAAGGCAAAGGTCGATGCAATATATAATTTAATCAATAGCCTGAACTTAATTAATGTATCTACGAGGGAAAGCAATGTTTGCAAAATGAATCAAATAATGATCAAGTGATCATTATGGATCTTTGGTTGGTGTAATACTGTATCCCCAGCAGAAGGATGCAATCAATGTCTTCTGCTAAATTGGTCTGTTGATGAACTGAGCCTTACAACGTGAAACATACACCCCGCCACCATTATTCATCAATGTATTGAAAAAGAAAAGCATGAATAATTCCTATCATTTTTCTCTCTGTTATGGTTGCTGTCGTCATCTGTCAACCTCACTTGGACAGGGGATCTCCGTCACACTTGCTGAGCCATTGCCCATAACTGACCCACTAAAACGCTGGACCACAAAATCTCTCTCTCTCTCTCTCTCTCTCTCTCTTTCTCTCTTTCTCTCTCTCTCTCTCTCTCTCTCTCTCAGTGTCGGTGGAATACATTAATAGCTATTCTAGTTTTAGCAAGTGAGGAGCACTGGAGAAGTCCTGGGGTTTTCCACATAGCGGAACACAGGGCTCAGAGGGAAGTCAGTCATGTTTATCCCTCTGGTTATCCCGGCATCTAGATCCTTCCTCCCACTGATGATGAGGCTCTGGGGGACACGCTGCTCCCCGGGGACCACTGCATATTTCATGCCCCCAAGTCCTTACCTCCCCTCTTTCTCTGTCTCATCTGTCTTATCTCTATCTCTCTCACTCTCTAACCATCTATCTTCCCGCACTGTTTTTTCCCCTTTTTCTCCCCTTTCCTCCCTCTGTGTGTGTGTGTGTGTGTGTGTGTGTGTGTGTGTGTGTCAGCCTCCTTGAAGGTCTGCTCTGGAACAGCAATTTTCTCCCCGAGACTTGCCCCCCCACCACCAGCGTAACAACCACACCCCCAGCAGTCATCATTCCACTCCTCCCGGGGCAGGGGCTCTGCTGGCAGTCTCTCACAGCGAGCGCCTGGCCTTTTTAGACCGCACCGCTATCGACAGTGAGGCAGCTGTACGCGGCGCCCGCTGCTTTTCGCTTTATCTAAAAAGCCAGAGCATTTACATCACAACGGCCGCGGGCCCCACAGTGGCGTCCGTCATTTAGATGGACACTCATCACTTAGGAGCGCAACATCATTAGAGCAGCTCTGCACATCAAACACGAGTCTCTGCTCATTGCATATCCCATCATTTGGTTGTCTGACATAGCCATTAAAATCGGGGGGATTGTGAAAACAATGAGGCGATATTGTGTGTGTGTGTGTATGTGTGTGTGTGCTTCAATGGGTAGGGGGCGGAGATAAAATCATCAAAAGAGACATTCAAATGGAAATGGAACAGGTGAGTCATCCACAGTTCAGCATTTGTAGTTATTTCAACTTTGAACTTCTGTGAGGCTGCGAAACAGGCTCAGCATTTGTGTTCGGTGGAGGTATTTCCTGTTCGCTACAGATTGGATTTCTTTCTTTCTTTCTTACAAACAGATGTATGTTCTATTTCAGCATTCAGTCATGTGTTTTGTTCCCCAAGTGTGTGTGCGTGTGTGTGTGTGTGTGTGTGTGTGTGTGTGTGTGTGTGTGTGTGTGTGTGTGTGTGTGTGTGTGCGTGCGTGCGTGCGTTTGTGTGTGTGTGTGTGTGTGTGTGTGTGAAGGGAGTTATACACCAGTGTCATCATCAGCATATTATTTCTGGTGTGTTTACCTGGAGGCATGCAGGCGCCCGGCCATGTGGTTTGTTGACGTCCACAGCTACAAGCTGCCATCCCCCGGCAGCGTCTTCATGGAACATCTGCGACACAGGGACAGTACTTGAGAAGTCACGCAAATTCACTTGCCCGCAGACACACACACACACACACACACACACACACACACACACACACACACACACACACACACACACACACACACACACACACACACACACACAGTGGACATAACTCCAACACACAAACACTCTTGAGCTACGTCTTCGTGTGACATCTGGCTCAGAGAAAAAAGGCTACACATACACTTAACATAACATATATGATATGGATATATATATATATATATATATATATATATATATTTTTTTTTTTTTTTTTTTTTTTTCCTTTTTTCTTTCAGGACCAGGACCTACCAAAGGGAAATAAACCCATACAGCCATACTGACAAACATCAATCACACTTCTAACACAAACACACAGACCGGATATCCCCACCATTACATTGTTTTTCAGAGCTTAGTAGTCATACCCATATGCTTTGGTAAATGTATGTGCAAATACAGAGGTCAAGAGCCGAGGTCATCTTCTTTGTTTTTTTATATACATGTTTCTAATGCAGTCACTAGTGGGACAGCTGCTCATATTTCTGTGTGCCAAACACAGTACCAGAGATCTGATACAACTCCCATTATGTGGGCAGGTTGCCTTGGCGCTGGGTGAAACAGCTTTAAGCAATTCAGCTGCAGTGCTATGTGGCTCGGCCAGGCAGTGACAATGACAGAGAGAGGGCTGGCTGAGCGGCAGACCAGCAGCCAGGCTGGTACACAGGCGGAAATATACACGGGAGACGCGCAGGGCGAAGATCATTAAATGATAAATGAAGATCATTGTAAACGGTTACTGTTTGGTTTCCATTTTGGCTTTGTCACCAGGCCCTCTTCCGCAATTCATATTCTTCTCCCGTGCAAGAAGCAGCCTGCTCTCCTCAATAGCTTTTATTAATCCAGTATTTTCCCTATCACCGTTTACTTTCACTATCATTGGTGCAGGATGTATCAGTGACAAACAGTAATCATCCTACTGTACACTAATCCAATCAGACCACAATGTAATCCAACGGAGCTCTCAAGTTCACTTTGGCTGAAAAATTCTTACGAGTGTCTAAATCTTTAAAAGTCAAGTGAAGACAAAAACAATGTTCATTTATAAGGAGCTTCCAGAAGGCTGCTTCCATCTTGTGACACTAGAGCAGCGCTAAGGACCAAGAAGTGCAGTAATGGGTCCCGTCCCCTCGGACCATATCCTCCCACCCCTGCTCCCCTCAAAGGCATTAGGGGGACAGGGCTCATTGTTTCAGCCTCTGTGACTGACAGATAAGTGTTATGTTCAGGCTAATTACTTTTTCTCCCTCTAAGATAAAGATTGGGGCATGACGTTGTGATTATAATTAAATGTGATATTAACAGCAATTGTTATCAAGGTCGTACCACTGTCTTCATGCCATGGGCACAAACCCAAATGCCGGCAACGACCTCCTGCAGTAGAATATTGTGTTCTATATTTTCCAGCCAACAACCTATTACAGATTATTAATGCAAACTCTAAAATATGTTGATACACTGTAAGCAATGATATGAGGTTATTTTGATTTTTAAAAACAAAATTGAAAAAGCCCATTAATACTGTAGAGATATGTAAAAAGAAATCCCATATTTGATAGCTGTACAGCGATCAGTCAAAGAGAAAGGACGAAGGTAAAACTGGATGAAACATTGCGCTTTCGAATGGACTTCTGGGATGCTTAATTGATTCAACACAGACGATTTTATATATTTCGACTTGAATAAGGGAAAATTAAAGACAACTTAAAAGTCTTGATAGGCTTCATTGTCAAATTAATTGCCCGAAAGGCAATGATTTCAGCTATAAACTGCATCAACCATGACAGCAAGTAACACAAAGTCAAGCCACACAATTATAATGTTGTTACAGTATGAGGATCCAAATGGCGCCTTATAGAGACTTACTGTAGGCCGTAGTGCAGTCCAAAATGTATGTATGTATTTATTTAAGTATTTGGAAAAATATTTTATCAAAAAATATAAAACCTGTAAGTTCTAACATTACAATGTAACACTCCTTAGAATAATACTTTCACTAGATGTTCAAAGAAAAAAAGCTTTGCTACGTGACTTTTCACGATGACCTACACTCTTGCAATTGAGCGTAAAAACACCCCATTGCTGGTTAGGCCAAGCTCATCACGGATTAAGAACTCAATTATGTGATGAAACAGGCAGAGGGCTTCTTAACAAATGCATTTCATTCTTGTTTTCACAGAACACTAACTCCGTTTAGCGCGTTAAAGAGATAGAGTTACCATCAATTTAACATTCCAGCAGGAGGTATGCCTCCAGTCAATATAAAAGACCTGTGATGCCTTTTGATTTAACCTCCCTCCGAAAAGGACAGCACACAGCTATGTGGGTGTAGTATAATGATCAATAATATAATAATCTAGCACTAGAAAATTCTAAATAATACAGTATGAAACAATAAGTTTTGGGCATATTATGCATGTGGCAGAATGGATGGGGCACGTGACCTATTGACTTTCTATGCGATGATTCACTTAAGTCCAAGGAAGGTCACATATCTGCTTGTATTTAGATAAGAGGAATTAAGATTCTATATTTGTCACACAGCACACACCACTATACATGCACCCCTGCGACAACATCGGCCAACACACACACACATGCTTCAAATGGTGTCCGTTGAAACTTGTTCTCTGTATGTAACCCATCCCGGCTAGTCCTTTCTCCAGCCAGGACCAGTGGGCAGCATACAGCGAAGTGCCCAGGGACCATATTCAAACGCCCATCGCATCATTGGTGGGGGTCCTTACTGATGTTATAAACTCCATGTGAGCACATGCAAACTCCACACAGAAAGGCCCTGATCGGGAGATAACCCACCGGAGCACAGCGCCGACAGGCGGGAATTGAACCCAGGACTTTCTTGCTGTGAGGCAGTAAGCCCTGTGCCACTGCACTGTGCCCACAGCACAGCACATGTTGCATTATCAGATAAATATGATTATTGGTAGAACAAAAGCATTTCTGAATGCAATATATTCCCCATGACAGGCCACTGGGGTCATCTCCAGCCATGTAAACTAACAGCATGTCATACATCCACATCTGACCTCTCAGCCTGCAAGGATTTTATTGGTTGAAGCTGTGTCTCAAGGGTAAAACAGCCTTCCATTGCATAGAGTTACTTATTGCTCTGCCCTCAGGTGGAGAATAAGAGAATTTTTTTAAATGGTGAAGACAAATGTACATCATGTTTTAGAGTGTAGTAATAGTTAATAGTAAATAAATATCTGTAATATACTTTTGTGCTGTTATATTTTATAAATATGCCGCCACAATTAATTCCAAGACGAGGAGCATTTGCCGATCTCTTTCTTGTTATCTTTATTGTTTTTGGACTCGTGTATTCACAAAACAGGCATTTCTGTGAGCCATTTATCCACCCTCTTTGTGAGATGTCTAAATGGTGCAATCAAAAGCTTGTCCAATCATTGGGAAAATGAGCATTACTGAAGAAGAGAAACAAAAAGCCTTCACACAGAACCTGTAGAGAACTTTGTTTTTGTGCATGTGTATGACTGGTACGGTAATAAATAGTACATTTCTCTCTTTTTCCTGTATAAAAGGGGGCTCCAGGCTTGATGAACTGCCTTATTTTCTAATAACTGGCCAAGATCAAAGTGCAGTGTCGTGTCTGTCAATGAGACACGACACTACAGGGTTAAAGGTGAGTTTGCAGCATGCTGGCGGGATGCAACATAATTGCATGCTAGTCCATTATGTAGAGTGTGTGTGTGTGTGTGTGTGCGTGTGTGTGTGTGTGTGTGTGTGTGTGTGTGTGCGTGCGTGCGTGCGTGCGTGCGTGCGTGCGCCCAAGTGCGTGATAAAGCCCTACTTGTGTCGTAGCCGTAGAGGTGGTGCTGCTCCTTGAACCCCACATCTGCTGGAACTGCACTCTGATCTCAGCAAAAGTTTCGATGATGACAGCGATGAAGACATTCTGAGAGGGAGAGGGAAAGAGAGAGAGCGAGGGAGGCAGAGATAGATAGAGACAAAGATGAGTTTTCAGGCTTCCATGACATGAGCGCGGAATATAATGTTTCTCTCATTAGCCAGGAGGCGCTTATTCTTCCCAGCTGTCAGAGTCGTTACTTTCAGTGGGCCGCGGCTGATTGGGCAGTGTCAATTCTCTCGATTTTATCACCAAAAACCTTGTGAGGACGCGGAGAAGTGTGGGAGAGAGGGTGACAGGGTCTGCCTCTTACCTTGACGAGCCAGGCCAGGAAGAAGATGAGCGTGATGAAGTAGAAGTAGGATCGCCAGCGAGGGAAACTGTCGATGGCTCTGTACATGAGGAACACCCAGCCCTCCTGAGACGCCGCCTCGTACACAGTGAAAATACTCGTACCTGCGGCAGGAGAAGGAGAACCGGAGAGCGATTGAGATAGACACAGACAGGCAGACAGACAGGCGGACAGATGAAAACAAAAGGTCTCTGTTGAACAAAGGTGTAACCACCCTTCGCCCCGAAGGTTTTCCCGCGAGCCCCGCTGCAATTAACGTGGCTCCTCTCAGTTGGAGCCTTTCGACAGACAGCTTCAGTTTTCATCTATAATTGAAAGCGTATCCTGACAACGCAAAAAGAGTCCAGATCCTCCGGTGAAGGAATGAGGATTCCCACATTTTTGGTTCCTCGTTAATCAAGGGTAATCAAACACGGTTTCACTCAATATCTCGGATCGTTTTCTTCGCAGAGTTAGGACACATGATCTTATGTGATATTGAAACGTCTCTAAAGAAATGTCTCTTGGTAGGCGCCTATTTCAACACCATTTTAGTTTTTCTTGCCCGGCGTTATGCGGCATGTGTGAACGCATGTCTGAATCAGTTGGAGTGGACATTAAACACCCAGCCAGCACCCTAGTACAAAGTCTGTGTAATGTCCGATTGAGCGGTATGTGTGAAAAGAGCAGGTGATTGTCCGGAGAATTCACTGCGAACGAGTGGGTATTTTGCATGATGATGACGTCTCTATCACGCAACTGCCGCATGATAGTGACGTCATCAACGCGGCCACTTGCCAAGGGTGAAGAAGGGTTGGAGTGTAACTGCTTAGTACTCCTTTCTGCTTTCCTTAATACTCTTTTCGCCTCTTTCGTTTATACACGTCCAAATGCAGAGTATCAACGCAAAAAAAAAGTCACAACTACTGATAAAGTTGGTAGCCTCGTCCGCCATCTTGCGTGTGTTGTAAAACCCGGTCTCTATTAAGGTATTCACTGCAAGCACTGTTAAGCTCTCATTCTCCTTCACAACAATTTAAAGATTAAAGCCACTGCACTGTGTAGTGACACTGGATTTAGACCCAACTCAGGCGATAAGATTGCAGCACACTGCTAAGCCTGTGTACTCAGTGCCAGGTTCCTCACTTCCTCCCTCACCGCCTTTCTCACGTCCACGTTTCCCCCTTACAGCAGCACAATATGGATATTATACTGCATGATAACGGTTATTTTTCCGGGAATAAATCACGTGTGTTTACCACTGCCCCCAGTCGTATATCGACACAGATGCGTTTTTCTGTGAGAAAATTATTTCTGGGAGTGTGGATGTGATAAATGTATTTCCCAGCATCTGTCGATAAGAACATGTTGGTGTGTGCATGTGTGCGTCAGAGTATCTGAGAGTCTATCTGTATTGTGTTAGGCCAATGGGCTAGCATGACTGTAGCCCAGGGCACAATCAAATAAATAGGCTTTTTTTTTTTTGCATGTTCTCCCCGTGCTCTCATGGGGTTTCCTCCACCTCCCGTCAGTAAGGACCCCCACCAAAAACATGCACACATCATCGTCTGATCCAGCAATGGACACTCGTCACCAGGTGCCCGGGCGCGTCGACGAATGCTGCCCACTGCTCCTGGCTGCCCCCCCGGAGGAAGGACAAGCCAGGATGGGTTAAATGCAGAGGCCTCATTTCACCGGCCACCATCCAAAGCATGTGCATGTGTGTGTGTGTGTGTATGTGTTGTAGTGTGGTGTGTTGCGTGATAATTAATGATTCTTCTTCTTCTTCTTCTTCTTCTTCTAAATGAAACACAATTTTCAGAGCTTAGAACCTCCCAGCAAATTGTGGCGAGCTATTGAAGATTCAGTGCAAAAATATTACTGGAAGGTGCCGCAAGAAGCAAAAGAAAATAAATAAATAAATCACAGTGAAACTGGAAAAAGAATCTGAATTAAATGGGAACATCCCAAAAATACCTAAATACTTCACCCCTTCTGATAAAAAGGGGAAATGGGGCAGCGCCAGTTGAGCGAGAGTGAGGGGGTATGCTGATATTAAAGCGAGATAATGAAGCCAGGAAGATGACATCAATGGTAAGCAACATTTTTCTATCCTTGGTTCTATCTTTGGTTCTACTGTTGCACTGCCTACTGCCTGAGAGTAAATGTAAACAATTTTGTGCATTTATTTTGGTGTAATGAATTTGGTGCATGTGTGATTCCTACCAAGCTCATTGAAGCCACTGTAGCCCAGCTCCTGCCTACTGAGGCCCAGGTCTTCAAGGTTCACACATTTGAAGCCCAGAGGACATTGGTAGCCCTCTCCATTTGGGGAGCAGTGGGTATCTGGAATGGCCAGACTATTCCAAGACACATTCCTGAACAAAGAGGGGAAAAAACAATATATATGGTCATCAAACAGAAATAAAGAGTACGGTATATGAACCAAATTGATCCTTTTACTGTATCACAATAGATTCGATTGGACACGACGAGCCTTCCCAGAGTTATCAAATTTTCATTTTAATGTCACTCGTCATTACATTATGAAAATTGCTCAGCTTATTTGAGCTCGCAATAAGTGCAAGGACTGAGGGAAAATCAAGCCAGCATCAAATGAAAATCATAGATATTAGATAAGATAATCAGAAACACACACACATGTTACCCCACCTGCCACTGCCTCCATATCTTTAAGCCACAGATGTTATTCCAGGAGTAGCTTGATTTCGCTAATGAAAATTAATGCATTTCAATTGGCCAAACAGACATTCATCCAAATTGTTTATTAAAGGGTACAGGATGAGAAGGATAATTTATTGCAGCATTACAAAGGGCAGTTGCAGGCACAGTGCTGAATCCTGATGCAGCTAATTATACAGATACACTGTGCCTTATCAAAGAAATCACCGTTCTTCATAACAAAAGGATGATAAATGATGCGCTGAATTACAGATGTAAGGTCCACTAAAAGCCATGAAAAAGATAATTTGTCACGTCAAACAGGAAAACCAAATGTGTTTGACATTCATAATTAATCAACTTATTTTTCTCCACCGAACAGGTAAAGTCAAACTGAGAAGGGAAATTCATATGATCTCACGATCTCATACAGTATTAGAAATGTAAGTTGCTGTCTAACCCATGCATT
The DNA here is from genome assembly GCF_960531495.2 of Zeus faber. NCBI lineage: Eukaryota > Metazoa > Chordata > Actinopteri > Zeiformes > Zeidae > Zeus > Zeus faber. Next base: position 11,241,820 of record NC_137210.1, on the reverse strand, counting down.
TAATTATACAATACACACACCAAAAAATACAGCACATAAGAGTGAATTTAAGTTTACCGCCCCTTAAAATGGCTCGAGCCAACAATTTTTGTGCATGCACTGCATGCATGGTACTGTCGCTGTATTCTGTCATCTCACTCATTCAAATTCACTGTCCATCCGGCTCACTTTTGCTCCGTTTACTCTCATTTGTTTTGGAAATTTATGAGAAAGGTGGGATATCCATTGCGATGCAGATCTGACCAAAATATATCTGGAATAAATGTGAAACTCTGTATTTAATATGATTTACACGTTATAATCTTAAAGGGATGCTCCAGCTTTTCGGGAACTTGACTTTTTGTCTCTTACCCAGTTGCTGCCGGTGTTGATGCAGCTACATGCACAATACATTTTGATGTATAACAGTATATCCATCCAAGCTTGGGTTGCCAGTTCCGTCAAATGAGTTATGTTGAGGGTAATCTTCTGATGCGAGGCATTGCAATTTGTACCTGGCAACCCCCAACTCATTTGAAGCGCCCGTCACAGTTAGTAATCATGGGTGGATAAATGGTTATGCATGAAATAGTTCCAAATGTAGCCAAATTTAAAACAACTCTCAATTTGTACTTTAATTTTTACTTGTCATAAAGACACACAAAGCATATTTTCCCCATTCTCATTTCACATTGAGATTTCACGTTCATTCCAGTTATCATTTGATCAAATGTGGATAACAATGGACGTCCCGCTTCTGGAATTAAACTCAGCAGAGTACTCACCCAGAAGACTCCACAATGCACTCGTGTTCAAAATCCCCTCCCACTGGGTAGATGCTATACAATATACTGTATGTAACTCAACAGGTTTGTTCATGCAAGGTGAAATGAAATGATCTTGACATGTGGAATAAGAGTTAAGAGCCCCATAAATCCAAGATCCCTTTTATCTAATACAAATACCCATACCAGTCAAATGCTCCCCTGCCATTTCACTTCCAATCAACCAAATCCCCTCTGTGTCAATGGCTGTGAAGCTTTGACTTTGTACCAAGGGCACATGACTGATAATATTTGACATACCATGCCAAATATCTAAAACCCTCCATTAAAAGCACATATAACACATATACACACACACACACATAGAGCTGTAAATATATGAAGAAAAAAAAAGGAAATCAGCTTGATACAAATGAAATGCACACCATCCACACTGTCTTTTTCTGCAGAGGGATGTGAGAATGTTCTCTCCTGTCTTTCCTGATAGTAAGGGTCAATGTATGCAGCGTCCCCGGGGGCACTGAGGCACCCGTCAATGAGATAGACAGATCGAGGGCAGGATGTGGAGCAGGAACGTATCCTTACCGCAAAGCCCAGACAATGTGGGAAATGTTAATTATTATGATTAGTGCTTGTCCGCTGTGTAGCTGGCAGCCCTAACTATTATGGCTGCACCCGCACACGCGCACGCACACACACACACACACACACACACACACACACACACACACACACACACACACACACACACACACACACACACACACACCCTTTCTCCCAAAGGGCTACTGCCCTCCTCATCACATTCTCAAAAAATGCCATCACTTCCATACAGATTAATTATAGCATACATGCATAGCATACATCTCCTTAGTCCAATTAATGATTGGGTGCAGCGTGAGGCATTGCCATAGCTTTCACTAATTTCCATTTATGATGTTTTTTAAATAAGGGTATGATGATGTGATGCATGCTGAGAATTAAATATTGAATGCAGATCAGGGTATAGCGCCACCTATACAACACACTCAGTATAATACTGTATGTGTATAATGCAAAAACATACACTGACCTTTTAAGGTTTTTATAGACAGGAATCCTTCCCAGAGGGACTCACATTCATAATTCATTTTCATAGAAAAATAATGAAACCAGCTTATGGCAATTCATCTGTCATTTCGCCAAATATTATTCTTTTGTTTGGCCATTTTTGTTTTATTTTTATGCACTCAAAAGGATTTAAATTGTACAGTTTGCTTTGGGGATTAGCATGTCATGTAATGGATGCGGTATTTACCCTTTCTCTGTGTCGTTGGTAACACAGTGATGGTTGAATGTTCCAAACATTTGAACTCCCAGAATTCCATAGAGCAGAAGGAAGAAGAGCAGAAAGATGGACACGCTCCAGATCTGTTCCCCTGAGCGCCTAGACACACAAAGTCGGGTTTTTGTGTCAGTATTTGAATTTAGGCGTTGTCACATGTACACGAGGCTGAGTCACAAAAGCACTTCACTTGAGGATGTTGGTGATACGCGAGCGTGGAAGCTCAAAGCGAAAGTAGATCCTGAAGGCGCGGATCATGATGAGCGCTCTGGGGATTCTCAGCATTCCCCAGGGAGACATCTGATCTACGAGCTCAGCAATCTCAAACACCTAAAACAAAGAGAGGTCGTGACTAACCAGGCGAAGCCTGAGCGCCGGCGACTCGTTATAGCGACGGGAACGGCAGAAATGTACCTGCAGCACCAGCGATACCCATATGAAAAACACCATGAACCCGTCAAACATACACCAGCGGTCCTTCACGTAGCAGTTATCCCCCTGGATGGAGAAACATGGACAGAAACAGGACAAAAATGAGGGGACAAAATGAGAGACAGAAAAAGCAAATGTTTGACTGGAAAGTAAAAAAAAATTAGACAAAAAACAACAGATTTTTATATACTATTGAGGTCATACACAGTTCACAGGTCACCGTTGCAAGAAAACGCTTTTTCTGCTTGGTCAAGCAGTCTTTAACGATAACATAACAACGCGACAAGTGGAAAGGGGACAAAACATTTACAAGACCCTTTAATTTACGGCATAAAAGGCATGCTACCCTGACAGAATTTGATGGAAAAATATTGTGAAGGGTATGAAAATACTGAAAGGGGACCTATTATGCTCCTTTTCACACCTAATATAGATCTCTGAGGTCCCCAAAACATGTTTTTGTAGTTTTTTGCTGAAATACCACTCAGATTGTGCATTCGAGCCATTAGGACATGCTTCTAAACCCGGACTGTTCAAAAACGGGCTGTTTCAGTGCGTGTAGCTTTAATTGTGAATGAGCAGCCAAGCCCCTAGTTCTGAGCAAATGGGGTTTGAGGACAAGTTCCTGGTTCTGTGGGCCAAGGGGGATTGAGCTTTACTCTGGGCTCCGTTATATTTACTTGGTAAACTTTCGCTGATTTCACCTCATCACCACACTAAAATCTATTTCAGATCAAATTTGAGGTGAGAAATAAGCAATCCAGTTGCTGAATCTTTACTGATATTAGATCTACCAGGCCCCATTTAAAAGTTAGATGGACTTTGGTCGCGGTGCCACTCTCACACATGCAGATTTTTTGTTTCACGTAAACGTCGGAAAATAAAATAAGATAAATAAATACATTGTGGCCGACCACAATGTGCTCCCTTCCAGTGGCCGCACAGCTGTCCCGAATCGGCTGAGCACTGCTGCTTGGTCCGAATCGGGGCAGGTAGGTTTTATTTTTTATTTATTTGTTTGTTTGTTTATTTATTTAAATAAGATGATTTATTTTTTTATTTTACCTGTGCTGTCAGCATGCTGGGCATACAAAACAGAGTATTTGTGCCATTGCATCTAGGACAGAGTTAGTCTGAAAGTGGAGTTCAAGTTCCCAACCTGCAATGCAACTCATTATTAATTCTTAAATCATCAAGAACTGCTGCAATAACTCCATCCATCATCCACTGTCCCGTGGATGATGATGTAGAATGACAAGAGCACAGTTTTTGGTTATAGAGAACTACCACCAACCCCCCTCTTTGGAGAACTATTAGTCATGTTTAAACAATTGATATAATAAACAATATATAAACAACTGATCACTACTCCAAGAGGGGGAGAATCACCACGGGTGAGACAAATAAACATAAAAAAAACAACAACATTTACACAAAACCATAAATATTGAACGATAACATCTATTGAAAAGCAGTTAATTAGGTCCATGAAAACTGAAACTACAACTGGCCACGTGGCCTCTTCCTGTCATAGTTATGGCAGTAAATGAGGGAGGTTAGGAGAGGAATGCAACCAGGAGGGTGCTGGGATGCACTCGAAGCAGGTGTGGTGGTGTGTGCTTGTGTGATGGGACCGCCTATATGTGTGTGTGTGTGTGTGTGTGTGTGTGTGTGTGTGTGTGTGTGTGTGTGTGTGTGTGTGTGTGTGTGTGTGTGTGTAAGATGTCCACCGGTGAGTGTACATGACTTATCCCCATTGGAACTGGTGTTGAAGGTCGGGTATAACGTCGCGCCGCCTTCAAGCAGCGGAAAGGGCCCCGAAGCCCCCCAAACTGGACAGCCCTGTAGACACCCTACGGCTGCAGAAAAGCCCTGAGTACCCTGCCCTGCGACCACAGAAGACCCCCGGGCCCCCAGAGAAGTCAGAGGTCCCAGTCTCAGCACCAGGGGTGCGAGAGCCAGAGATTCCTCCTGTGCCCCTAAAAAATGTATCCTTATTTGTTTATAGTTTTGGCCATTGAAGCCCTTAAGTTCAAGAGTATAAAAAAACGCATGCCGGACGGCACTGAACTCATCGGCCCTCTTCCTTCCTCCTCCATTCCGTTCTGGAAAATGACCAACCGGTCCCAAACATCTACAATAAAAACACACCAATTTTATTGGTTTTGTTTAGAGAAACGCAAAACGAATCGGATGGAGCAGATGACCATATAAAGAAATCCGTGATGAGCTGACGTCAGAGTGGAAAAAAACCTTTGAAAAACGAGTGTTCAGAGCGGTCATAAGTTACTTTGTCATTAGTTTACCTCATTATTTGACGCTTTAACCACTTCTCATATGAACACCCGACATTGTAATATTATATATATGACAGAAAATAAGGAAAAGCATAATAGGTCTAATACTAGGTTTAATACTGGACAAACACGTCTAGGCAAAAAGAAAATACTTCGACGATGAGTCTGAGCATAATTCTCAAACATCCCATTTGCATGTGGAAACGCATGTTCAAATAATGATTAAACACCCGAACGGCAAACAAACTGAAATGCCATGGGGCCGACAAACACGGCCACACTTAATTAACACTTAGGAGGTCTGTGAAAAGCTCTTAAGGGGTCAATTTTCCACAGGCTGAGCGGCTGCAAATAGAAGGGTATGCTCCAGAACACACAAAGACAAAATTGTGCAGTTAGCAAGCACTGCCTCTGTGAACGTCTCATTTGAGTCTCTTAATCAACTTTAAAATTGCAAAGGTACGCTTGGTCACTCTGGCAACCCAATCCTCGAAAAAACTGGTTGTGGATCCAAAAAGATGAACTCGCCGTGTTAGTGTGCATCTGTGTACACAAATCAATTATGTGACGTGAATGATGGCGTCACATTGAGTCAGTGCATGAATGTCTTCTGTTGATGGATAAGATCAGGGATGTACATTGTTCAGAACATTAACTCTATATGTCACGCCCAGGACAACCGGAAAAAGAAAACCTGTCGTTGAAGTTTTATCGCACAGGATTTGGTTCTTCAAATTCAAAGTAAAATCACGTGCGCCTGTTAGGTTCCCACGGCACCTCCCTGTCGCTCTACCTCCTCTATCCACAAATATGACTGTTCCAAAAAATAGAGTGTGACTGAGGGGAGCTGAGACATTTAGAAAATCTGGGAGCAATCAGGAAGGAAAGCTCTCGGGAAGTGCTGAGATACGTGTCAGCCTCTGTCAACATGGTTTAGAACGTGGGAAATATCAACAGAGAAACTGCAAGTTGTTAAAGAATCACGAATCGTTCCCTTGCATAGCACATTGTGTTGTCACGCTATGTTAAAATCAGAAATCCTTGTTGATTCACTGCTAGACAACGTTTGCGGACAACAAATGTGACTTTTTTTCACATCACTCAGGCCAAAAAAGGTCCTGAGTGATCGCTGTGTCTTTCCGATATGGCTCAGGTAAATGCCACAGAGCGTCAGTTAATGGCACAATCGATTCCCCCTGATGAGAGACTTGACGTGTTGCTGATGCCTTCATTGACACAAAGAGTCACATCTCACTGTTAGTCAACAGGGTTACCGCCACCGACTGAGGCCGATAGAGATTGATCACATATCCTTTGTTTTCCCCAATCAGGGATGATGAATGTGACGTCCAAGATGACAGCGGCTATGAATATGAGAAGCTACAAGCAATTGTTCTGTGAATATGCTTTCAGCATATAATAATATATAATATATATATATATATTTTTTTAATTGTGATGTAGAGAGCCGCTAAAAGTGTTCATCAATATCAGCACCCTCCCTGCACACTTTCTGCTGCGATACACTTACAATCTGTTATGTCTACTCGGTCACACTTGTAAAGAAACGTTAGTATTACATGACCGGAATTGATGTGTTTCATGAGAGAACCGTCACAGACTTCGGTTTACATATAGTCAGTTCAGAACTCAAAAAACATTTTCTCGTGGGCAGTACATCTTCAACTCAAACCCCAGGCTACTATCCTGTTTAAACAATGGCAATCTATCAATGGCTATCTTGGCGTTGAACTGGTGCATCCTTGCCTGCTGTTATACACAGCAGATGATATCTGCATTGATGCATTTGGTGATTCACAAAGAAATGACCTGTTGTCATTTCTTTGTGAACCACCAAATTAATGAGTGTAAGCAAAAACAAAAAGATGGCTAAATTGCTCGTTTGTTGGAATTGTTTTCACAGAATACACCCACGGATGCATATTAATGTTTTTAAGTGGCCACTTAAACATACAGTACGCTTTTTAACAGCTGAGGATGGCTTATTAGAATTGTTATTAGTTCAGTTCAGTTTCATGACGACGACAGCAGGTATGTGGGTGGAAGCAACTATCATCTTGGAGGGCAAACTCTTAGTGCCCATGTTAGAGGTTTATTTTGTTTATTTTAGTTAACTTAAAACTGTTCAATAGCGGTAGGTCGGTAACTCGTTTACAACCAAAAGTAACTGACGGGTGATCATAACAGTCGCAACAAACTGTAGGATAAAGAGGTGCACCAGGCTGCTCTGCTTTGTGGCGCCTTGAAAAGTCATCATTTGTGATCTGGGCCTAAGAAAGCTGTTGATGTGGTGCCAACACATTACTAACACATTGCAACTCTGAGAGAAAACACACCCGAGTGGGTGTACAACTATAATACGCAATAAAGCAAACAAATTAACTCTTGAACCAATCGGAATCCAGTATGGTGCCTGGACACAGTATCATTTTTTATAAAGGTTTTTATTGACCCAAAAATAGAGAAATGTCCAAATGACACTGCTGTTTTCCCCGTTCTGGACACTCTGCTTCAGTGTCCACCTCATGTCTCTGTCTGCGTGCGCTTGTTATCCTTGATTTGCCAATTAGGCTGTCCAAGCTTTTCATGGCTGTAATTAAGGGCCTTTCATCTGCCAGCTGCCTGGCTCTGGAAGATTCTACGGGACACTTGCTGTCTCTCTCTCTCTGATTCCCACTGTGTTGATGGATTAGAAGCTGCAGAACAAATAACAACATGCACGGTTCAGAGAAAGCAGTGTGGATAAAGCAGGCGGTCCTCTGACAGACACCCTTGTCTACGGTGGTAAACTGATTTAAGTCAATGGGGATAAAAAAAAAAAAATAAAAAAAAAAAAGAACAGATGCAGGAGAGGAAACGTCAACAATTCGAACTTGAAGCAAACAAGAATTTACATTTAGAATTATGCAGGTAATAGGCATCAAGTTTTGCTTTCAGAAACAACTTCAGATAAAATGCCCAGTTATCTGGCAATGCAGAGCATTTAATGAGCTACTTGATCAAGAACAGCGGCTACCTTGATGATTCCTCTGATGTGCATCTTGGCGATCATCTCGGCCGTGTAGAGGAACATGAGCAGCGTGTCCAGTGTGAAGGTCACATATTGCAGCGGAGGGTAGTGCTCGAACGTCTTGGGGGTGTTCATACACACTGAAATGACGCTGATGATGGCGCACGCCCGCAGCAGGGAGTGCACCCACTGAAAAGCACAGGGAGTAGTTCGGGGAGGGCAGGATAAAGGTTTACTTAACGATCCCTTTGGAAAAAATGATTCTTTACATTTCAAATGTATTTCCTTTGAGGAGATTTTTATTGTGAGATATGATTTAGTCTAAAATTAGGGAGATGAGAGTGAAACTCTGATCAAAACAGTAATTATTGTACATTCTAACATTTTGTCAAATAAATAACGGTGAAGTTTAACTATCAATCATTTTAGCTGGGGACCCCCTGGAACCTCATGAAGGACCCCAGCATCAGTACCATCGTACCAATGTAGACCTTATGCAGTATTCATAGACTGTCGAGACACTTATTTGATATTATTATTATATTATATTATTATTATTATTATTATTATTATTATATTTTTTGTTTAAGTTATCAGACCATTATTGATCATTCATGCACATGGAATCACAGCAACAGTGGGAGAAGTCGCCCAAATTGGACTCCGAATTATGTTTCAATAACATTTTGTAATTTCAGGCTACTGTGCCATGGGAACAAGCACACTCACTGGCTTGTTGATCCAGAAGATGTCGGCACTGTCTGCAAGGGTTTCATCAGGCCCAAAGTCTGTCATGGGCTGGGCCTCAACCCGAGAGCTCTGTTTCCTCTTCAGCATGCTTGGGCTAGCCGTGCTATACAGAGAGTGGATCTGACGGAGAGAGGAACGCGGACCACACAGTGACCAAAGCTAAAAGACCACATAGCGCACGCTGGCTGCATCCAAGTCTGAGCATTTACAGAACCCCGTTTGAAAATGCAATGTTGTGAATTACCTGAATTAACTTGTAATTGAGTTTTCTGTGCAACTAATGCGTCCCAGAGCAGAACCATTAGGCCTGATGCATAGGGGTACAATATCATTAAACAGGTTTTTCTTAGACTGGAAATGCAATGTTGTACCATGAATCAATACTTATCTTAATAACAATGTTAATATTACATTTTTAGATTACATTTGAATATCACAAAACAGTGTTTTTCATCCTCTACATGATGGCTTTTAATGATTTTTTTTAGCAGAGCTGTACTATGTTGTGCAGGAGCTACCCGGACTTGAATTGCCAGAACAGGGGTATGCTTTCAAAGCAAAGATATGTTGCATTGTTTAATGGCCACTGTGATACACAACATAGCACACATGAAACACAGAACGAATGTATTCACATCGGAACAGCTGCTGTAACTTACCACAGGGAAAGATCACACATGATCTTCATAATACTGAACGCCTAAAGTAGGTGCCAACAGATACTGTACACTAATATCAATACAGTAAGTAAGTGAGTACGTGGGTGCTGCTGTGTGTGTGTGTGTGTGTGTGTGTGTGTGTGTGTGTGTGTGTGTGTGTAAGCATGTGTGTGTGTGTGTGTGTGTGCGGGGGGGGGGGGGTTGCATAAAAAAATAAAGAAAATTAAAAGTGTTGAGGCCATTTCAACATAAGAACAAAAGAAGAAATGAAACCCTCGATGGAGACAAAGCGCACATACCAAAGGGAAAAGTAAAGCTGAAATTGCTCCAGCACTGCACATAACATGCGATCAGGCATACCCTGTAAATAACACACAACAGTTAGTCAACATCATGGCATATATGGTTTACAGTACACTACCAACATCTACAGTACGCTCATAGAGACAGGAACGCCCACCATGTCTGACACCGAGGCATATATGCAACACACTCTGTGAGTGAGTGAGTGAGTGATTGACTGAGTGACTTTGGTGTTGTGAAAGAGGATGGGCTGGGGGAGGATGGCAACACTCACTGTGAGGCTCCTCATTGGTGCGTTCATCCCCAGGTCACAGAGAGGTGGAGGGACCAACCAGAGAGAGACAGAGAGAGAGGTAGAGAAAGAGAGAGAGAGATACTAGAAAGGCAGGCGCGAGAGGACACTGGGCACGGAGGTCCTGCTGTAGCGGTCAGTGAGCGGTAAAAGGGGTAGAGAGAGAGAAATTGGCAGGTGTGGTAAAGTGAAGCTTCAACACACCTTTATGGCACAGATGTGATTAATGATGCAGTAGGACACTCTGTTATTCACCAACAGCAAAGTAACAAGGTTAGATCCCTATTGGGATGACAAGGGGAAAAAAATGAACATTGTAAATATGTCCAATTTGTGAATCTGAATACTCATATTGACAATTAAAGGTGCAGTGTGTAGAATTTAAGGAACGGATTTGGCAGAAATGGAATATAATATACATCAGTATGTTTAAATTAATGTATAATCCCATGAAAATAAGAATTGGTGGGTTTGTGTTACCTTACAACGAGCCCTTTTTATCTACACAGGGAGCAGGTACGCTTCCACAGAGGCCGCCATGTTTGACTGCCATATTTCTAAAGTAGTCCAGAATGGACAAACCAAACACTGTCTCTAGAGAGGGCTTTTCGCATCTTTCACGAGTTTTCTGGCCACGGTCTCTTCCAGGGAGGCCACCGTGTTTCACCGCCATGGGGAGGGGTTTTCATTTGGTTGCGATCTGCAACCCCACCACTAGATGGCACTAAAATATACACACTGCACCTTTAAGATTCTTACATTAAATATTTGTACAATACATTTGGCTGATAAATGAAACGAAAAATAATTGATATGTTGTATAGATTTCACCAGCAACATGACGGGGCAAAGCACTGATGATGATGACAACCAATGTAATTGTTTAGTTCTCTTATGTGCCATCACAGTCTATGGAAGCCAATAGGACCATCTGCAGCGTTTTTAGGAAATGTGGCATATTGATAGGGAACAGTCTACATTATCCTCTCACCAATTGTGGGATCCGTCCTTCAACCCTAAAAGTGCCACCTAGTTGGGCTTACTGAATATATGTATAGGTTTTGAACTGTTTGGTCTCGAATCATTATTCTTATTCACTCTGATTCTTTGAGCATCTTGAAAGATGTTGAATTCAGTGCACACAAGGGTTTAATTTACACTATAGTGAATTTCACATTAAAGTCTCCAAAAAAAGGTTGAAAAAACCCAATATATAACTAGTGTACATATATACTTTTATCAATTATAAAAATGTAGAAAATGTTTTGCAGTCTTTCGTGCCTTCTATGATTTCAAAATGAAAATCTGGGGCTTCAAGGTAGGCACTATGATGATTGGCCCTTACATTGCTGCTTTTCGATCACAACTTTGATTAAAAAAGACAAAAATTTGCCTAACTGCAAAAGAATATTTGGATCTTGTATCGAGTTACGATAAATTGCGTTTCACTTATGTTGGAGAAACTATCACTATTAATTAATTGCAGGTCATTATTTTTTCCACATCTGTCAACCATGATCAGGCAACTTCGCTTGGTAAACTTCCACTTAAAATCTGAACACGAGAATTTAAAAAAAACTTGTCAAGACGGACAATCCAAGGGAACAATGTAACGGCTTTGACCTTCTTCTTTTCTTTTATCATCTCAACAAGAAAAGAAAGTGTCCTACATACTCCAAGCCCCATGTAGTCAGAGGCAATTTGCAATGTAATTGCTACACTTAGCATATGCTGGTAGAGATTTGAGGAAGAGTGAAAACAAAATTACAGGGTATAAGTGCTATAATGTGGGAGTAAGATGACAAAGACTGCAATTAGTTTCCCATTTAGAGAGAGGACATATTCCTCATGGGCAGGATGCAATCACTGGGCAGATTAATTGTAACTTCAAGTATCTGTGGCTTTGAAAACTGAACAAATACTCAGTCAAACTTTATTTCGAAAAGTTTGTTGCTTCCTGATTTATACCTGGGTAGAAGAAAAATGATAGGCTATCATCATGTGGGGAGAGATGGGGGGGTTATAAATGTGCTTTATAATAAAGAAATATATAATAGTAAGGGTCCTTTCGCGCTTGTAGAAAACTATTAAAAAAAATCCAACCTCGTACCTGTACGTGTAAAGGCCATTTATGATGGATTTTAAAACACGTCTACTGTCGTTTTGAACTACTTTGTAGTTTTTAATGTTATGTTAACACACGGACCACCGACTCAAATTACAGATTTCCGAGTTCCCACGGAACGCAGCATCACTTCCTGCTGTTTCTAATCCACCTGAACCAGAGCGCGGGCAGCAGCCTTTATCAACAATGGAATAGAACTGGTGCAATAGATAATAAGGGAAACCAGCTGTTTCCACCAAAAAGTTGCGAAATAGAAAGCACAAACTAGGACGCCCATGATCTAAAAAACTCCCTTCTACGTGTCCATATATGGTCAATAACATCATGGCAAACCCGAGCCGGAGCTCGCAGCTTGTAAAGCTTATAATAAAAAGAAAAAAGTGAGCTCCGACTCAATAAAATATGATGGATTTTACAATATACCCACTTGATTTGTCCACTTGAGAGGGCAGAACAGAGTACTGGCAGCTTGTGAGAAGTGCCGTTGCACAAGAAAAAGTCCCGGTACGCCAAAGAGTAAAATGTAAAAGTACCGGTACCGTGTACCGCTGAATACTGACCCACTTCAAGCACTGTTCTGGCTGTAGTAAAATGGACTGGAAAATGGACAACCGCACTGCAATGCTGTGGGGTTTTTTTCCTTACTGGGACTACATTGATTCTGAGTTAGAACCCAAAATTGGGTTGTTGTGCTGTGCACACCAGTAACTTCTTTTTGATTTGTAATTTATGCAACTAGGAAATCTCAAATGACCTTGTGTGTTACTAAACCCTAACCTTTTTTATGAGTACATTGATTGATTGATACATGAGTTGGCCAGAATAGTCCGGTGATTCTCAACCTTTTTCATATCAAGGACCCTCAATTTGATATAGATTAGGCTATGAACCATCTGGGACCCCAATCTGCTATCTATGATTTGGTCTGAATCTCAACAGTGAAACTATGAACGCAACAGTCGTTCATTTACATTCACACATCAAAAATGAAATAACAGAACTATTGATCATTATGGGGAGCCCCTGGAACCTCTTGAAAGATATATAACAGTATACACTCCTAGATATGTCAGACACTAGGATGGGAAAATGCAGATAATTTATTTCCCTAGTACTAGTATACATTGTTATTATTATTATTATTATTATTATTATTATTATTATTATTATCATGGGCCTGGTCCTGCAGGGTTGCTATAGGCCTTTTTTAAATCATAGTGGAGCAAATCATAGTGGGGCAAAACTATTTCCTTCTCATTGCAGGAAAACGCTGCAAGCTGGCCACCGCGAGGCAGAACGGACACAAGCGACACAAGTAAAATGAAAACGAAAGTGAAAGTAAAGCGGCGCGATCGCAATTAGGAGACGCATTAGGGCCGAGCCAAGGTTACTATGGAAACGGACGGGAGCTAAGATGCTATGCTAGGCAGGGACAGGTAAAACACAACGCCTGACAGCGGGTGGAGCGTTGCTCTCGACAAACGCGATGAACAATATAAGCGACTGTAAATACAACAACATAAACCGAAAAAAAAAATAAAAAAAAATAAAAAAAAAAACAAAACAAAAACGCAAAGAGATGATGTGTTGTTAGGCCTCCCCCGAATCCCAGCGCCCGCACATCACTTCCTGGAGAGCGCGAGCCCAACGGGGAACGGGCAGTCGCGCGCGTTCGGTAACCGGTGGATAAGGCGTCCGGTCACCGCGCTGTTACTCACGCGGCGTGTGTTTCCCTTATGGCTCTTTCGCCGTGGCGTCCATGACATCAGCTGTTTTCCGGTGCGTTGTGACGGTATGGAGAGAGAGAGAGAGGGAGAGAGGGGGGGGGGGGGGGGGGTGACGGGAGCGCGATCACATCAGCAGCTGATGCGGCGGAGGCGCGTGCCCGTCCCCATAGCAACAAGCTACCGCTGGTGAAAAGATGAAGTGCCACCGTCTCACACGCTTGGAAAATTCCAACATTTCCTCAAGTCGTTCTTTCAAATAAAGTATGTGAGTTGTGTCTGAGCTCTATGATGTGTGTATCGTAGAGGGAACTTATTCTGAAAATGAAGTAATAGAGACATACATAGATAAATGATGATGATGATGATGATGATGATAACAATAATAACAACAACAACAACAATAATAATGATAATAGTAATAATTTAAAAACTACTACTACTAATAATAATAATAGATATAGCTGCAGGCAGCAATACACAGGGTCCAGGTTTAGTCGTGTTAGGTACGTCTCTACACACTGAGGAAAACCTTCCATGATCTACGCTGTTTTTTTGGGTTGTTTTTTTTTTTTTTTACATAGATTTAATGATCAGTAAATAAATTGTGTATAAATAAAGACATGGCATTTTTTGTCAGTTATTTTTGTAAAGTTTCAGACATGGCTTTAAGTATGTCGGTTACCGGTGCTTCATTGGCTCGTGCGTTCACACCGTCCAATCCTAGTGGACCTGCGTTTGGCCCTTACATCGCTGATTTTCCTCAAGGACAGGGTTTAAACAGTTACGGTCGGTCCTGGATCATGCAGTGCGGACACGAAAGAAAGGGACGGTTCCTTCGAAGGTTCTTAGAACTTCCTGCGGTGCCGGAACACTCTCTGTGACCGGTTACAGTTTCCGGGGTTTCGTGAAACGCAGCAGGGGTTACATTTTACCGAGTTTCCATTAAACGCAGCATCGTTTGTCTGTCTACGCCAGTGGTACTCAACCTTTCCCGGCTCAGGAGCCACATCAACAGTTTGTTGCCGAGAAATTTTCAGCGGTGGGCAAAGCAAACGCTATACATAGGGCGCATGTCGCTGCATGTGAATGACTTCTGAGAGACGAGGCTTGGACGTTAATAACTTCGGACAATGATGTCACAAAGCGTCCCGCTCTAGAAACAAATCAAACAAAGAGTTTTCACTCATTTCTGCTCCAAATGAAGATCGATATCGATCAAACTAGAACAACGAGATGTCTGAAACATCCCGGTTCCAGCGAGGCCTCAGCCATGTCTGTGCCTACCGCGGTTGCCGTGTTTCAGATACTCTTATCCCAAAAAATGCCAAGAAGATCAATAATAATAAAAATCTGATCTGCCTGTGGGCTGGCCCACTAATTATTATATTAGAAAATACAGTTATATGTATATGTATGTAGAGTATGCAGAAGTGTATACTGTATATGTACAGTGTGCAACCGCAAATAACTACATACAATGTACAACAGGGAAATAAATACGGTACACACTAGAGGTGTTATCCTCAGATGTACAGTTTTTCATAGTGAAAGGCATATACAGCATTAGCCCCCTTAATAGGTGATTTGTATTTATTTTTGAGAATGTCATATAATGGGTCATGCATCTGAATGCTGCCAAAGTGCCAAGTACAGTACACCCTAAAAGTGTAGTAAGTAGCCTAAAAATATCCAATCATAAGTTTTAAAGCATTTCTCCTTATATTGTACTTATTGTAATGCACTGGGTGGATGCACATTGGTGCGGTATTTGACTGACTTGTGAACTAAAAGACATGCGCAAGCCAAACATGTATACTGCAAAGTAACTATTTACATGCTGCCCCATCAGCTCTCTGTCAAAGTCAATGTGAAACTTTGTTTATTATTGTTGTTTGTTGATCTGTCCAAATCTGTCAGAATATTTTTCTGGCTTTACTGTGTCACATGCACACACTTTGCTTTGCATGACCACATTTTCTCTCTCATGCATTACTCTCAGCTGATTAGTGTTGCTGAATGGTCTGTATCTTAAACTGAAGGTGGTCAATTTTAGAAGGGTGTCTCAAATGTTGCACCATGAAAGTGAAATCCATTGCACAGTGCTGTAGTAGCCTAATAAACAACTATTAAAACATTTGGCCTACATTACATAAGATGTTGGCTATTTGGCAAACCATGAACTTTATCCAAACTTTTAAAACCCACAATGAACAGACTTGAGCAGTTTGGCACCGTCTATGTGGGTGTACGATGCATGTAACCAGCTAGAATCCGTGATACCCCTACTTTAATAAGTGGTTGGATCAATTTTAGTATTAAGGAGAATATCACAGATAGACCATGATGCGAGGGAAAGAAAAATAAAATATAAAAAAAATAAATAAATAAAAAGAGCAGTCTGTTTCTAATTATGTCTCCAACTGGTGACTAAACTTTTCTTTTTGGCAGGTTTCCCCGCTCCGGCTGCTGCCCGGGACGCTGTGCGAGAGTCAAGTCTAATCAAAGGCACTTGTACAGAGAGGAGTGTTGGCCTCTGCAGGGTTTGAGTCAGTTCAGGCCAGCCCGCCGCGCTCTCTCTCTCTCCTACCCTCTCTCTTTCTATACCCTTCTTTTCCCCCTCGTACTCTCTCTTTCCCTCTGTCCGCTACCAGAGAGAGAGGGGAAGAGAAAAAAAAGTTGGGGAATTCCTTCGAGCTACTTTACTTAAGGCTTCTCTGGGATTCCAACATGCACACTGGGGTTTTGGTACAGTCCATCTTGGCTCCGGTGCTTCTGATCCTGCTTTCCGCCGTTGAGGACACTTTGTTACAGTCGTTGAGGTGAGTTTTCAATACCCCCCCCCCCCCCCCCCCCCCACTCATCGATTCTTAAGGGGAGATCAGAGAATGGAAGACGTGTGAGAGCTGGAGAGTTGCTTTTTGCCGGAAGGGAAAACAGTCAGAGTGAGATGTGGCCGAACCTGTGGCTGCGAGTCGGTCTTTGTGTTGTTTATTTATCCATGAAGCTTTAGCTGTCGTCTTTCGAAAGATGGTGCTGTCAGTCAAATGCTTTTCCATTGCATTTTGTGTGTTTGTGTGTGTGTGTATTTGTGTGTATATGTGTGTGTGTGTTAACAGCAGCGGATGGCACCTTTTCTGTGTGTGTGTGTGTGTGTGTGTGTGTGTGTGTGTGTGTAGATGTGTGTGTGTTTGTGGGTGTGTGTGTGTGTGTGTGTGTGTGTGTTTGGTGTGTGTGTGTGTGTTTTTGGTGTGTTAAAAGCAGTGGCTTATGTCTATATGCAATACAGTGGTGTATATACAGTATAATTCCAATAAATGCTACTTAATGATGTCCCATATAAACAGCATGTTATAATAACAACATTAAAAAAGGATTTTGCAAAATGATGCAGCATGTTAAGACACCCACAAAATTCCTATTAACCCATTAAATCAATAGCAGGAATGACTAGAATGTGGATGTGGTGGCCTCATCTGCCTTCTGTCTTTCTTTCCCTTGGCCATTAACAAAAACTCTTTAAGTGTTTCCATCCGATGCAGGGTCTGTAAACCTGCCTCAGCTGCAGAGGAGGTGTTTACGCCGAGCAGGTGCACCCTGACTGTGCAGGAGCTGTGTGTGCGTGTGTGTGTGTGTGTGTGTGTGTGTGTGTGTGTGTGTGTGTGTGTGTGTGTGTGTGTGTGTGTGTGTGTGTGTGTGTGTGTGTGTGTGTGTGTGTGTGTGTGTGTGTGTGCGTGCATTTGTGTGTGTGTGTGTGTGTGTGTGTGTGTGTGTAATTCTGTTTGCCCTCCAATCTTGTGTTTACGGGACAATAGTGTCAAACCCACGCACGCGCGCCATTAAAAAAAAAAACGACAGCTTCCGGGACGCCAGGTGATTACAGCGCGGCGGCGCCGTGCTCTCAGTAGCAGGTCTGAACCCAATTCCCAACGTGTTTGTTTACCAATTAAGTCATCAAAACATTTGACAGGGTGAAAAGCAGTAGGTGTGAAACGTGCAGGAACTCAAATAAACCCCCCTGGGTGCCTCACTGTATCCCCGTGGGATACAGAACACATGCTGATGCTATACCTCCCTTGTAGAGAGAGAGAGACGAGGGAACACTTGATCTTCGGATGCTTTGAAATGGTGTCCGCTGTTCCCGAAACAGGAAAGCCGACCTGGGGCCGAACCGGGCCGGAATAGAAAGGAATGTCAGAAAGCAACCAAATGAAACAAATCTCTGGGAGAGCGCCCTCAGAGTAAAAACAAAGCTCAGCACCAGCTGCCGGAGACAATGGTGCGCTGTGTGATATATTGCCGCAGTCCTTTACACTCCATTTTGCTCCGACCCCAACTTTCTTTCGCCGAGCCGTGCCGTCGCGTGACCACGAGTCTTTTTTTTCTCATGCGTTTGTTTATCCTTTAAAACAGTTGACAAAACGGAAGCACTGTGGAAAAAATAACGGAAATATTTCCAACCAATACATGAGGGGTCATTCCACGTGTGGTTCCATATTATACCGTATCTTTAAAACAAGGTAAAAGCATAAATATATAATGAAGGATCTCTGTTTCGGCATTTCATTATTTCCTGAGATTCTCTTCCGGACCTGGACTCTGAAGAAAGAGCAGACACGCTTTTCCTGACGTTTTAAAGTGGTTTGAGAGAGGACAGAAAGAGAGAGGGGGCCGGGAGGCAAGGAGACAACGTCTGGTAGTAATTAAAACGGCAAAACGTAACTCCCCCTCACCTTTCACTGGAGAGTAGGGAAGGAATTTTTACATGAAATAACGGCCAGAAACTGGACAGGGGTACAAAAGTGTTTTGCCTCTGTCTATTTTAAAAATAATATATGGATGTCAACATTCAGAAGCACCGGGTCCTTTTGGCAAGTCAAGTTATGATTTTAGTTTTAGTGACAAAGCTCAATTTTAGACATAGATCATCTATGTGCAACTGATCCTATTGAACATATCTCCTGTTAGAAGTATTAAATTCGCATTTTTCATTTGTTGAAACAAATTACAAGCAGCTCATTCTGACGGGCCTCACAAAATCTCAACGGCATATTTGACGCTTGACTTTTCCCCAGACTGAGTGCTGACCGGGCCCTGTCTCTCTCTCTCTGTCTCCCTCTCTCTCTGTCTCCCTCTCTCTCTCTCTCTCTCCCAGCCCGGCAGCTGGTGCATGTAGGCTGTCCACAGAGTCGTCCCTGCGCCGCTGCCGGACCCCGGATGGCAAGACATGCAGCGGGAGAGGGGAATGCGACTGCGGGGTCTGCATCTGCCAGGCGACAGAACCGGGAAAGTTCTACGGCTCGCGGTGCGAGTGCCACGACTGGGTGTGCGCCGCACACAACGGACAATCCTGCAACGGTATGGGCCGACGACGTCACGATCGTCCAAACACAATGCCGGATCGATGGCCTTTCGCTTTTACTGGCACACTTTCCGTTCTGTGGAATTCCGTTGGCCGAAATGCGAGCGTCTCGGGGAGAGAGCAGAGGCGGGGGTTGGCTGTGACTCGGCGGTCGCACATGTGCCGGCACATGGCTCCGCACGTTTCGCCCCGACTGGAATCCCTATCATCTGGTCATTAGAGAGCGGCCAGTAAGTGATGCAGCAGATCGCCGCTCGTAGGGCTGACCCCAGAAGGATCTGGCTCACTCTCCTGCCAGGTGTGAGGGGAGAGCAGTGCAAAACTGGGAGCAGTCCTGAAGCAGCCGGCAAGAGTTGAGCCTTTGATGTTTGCAGTCATACGAGGAACCTTGCTTATTTAACGGTCAATGGGTGAATCAAGCAAAGAACCCATGTGGGCGTGAACTCAATGTTATTTGGCGCTTCAAGTGCTCGGGCGGCGCAGGGCATCGCTTCAAAAGATTCCGCTCCTAATAAACGGCTGGCTGTTCGCCTACATCACCAAGGCTTTTGTTGGGAGGCGCAGCTTTGAACCTGGCCAGTCGGCTGACATTTTAACAAGTTGCTCCGACAGATGCACTCACTCAATCCATGAATTCACCGCAAGGCTGACTGCACAATGCTCTCAGAAATAGCTTACCCAACGAGGCAACCTCCCCCGTTGACGGCATTGCTGCCGACATTCCGTCAGCCGCACAACACAACGAAATCAAACAAAACGCAGCAAAAAGCACTCTTAAACGGAACCAATGTACACACATTGGTTACGTTTAAGAGTGTTTTTTATGTTGTAAGTGGGAATGCAAACCTGTGATTTATTTGGCGTCAAGGCTGCTGGGCACCAACAAGTTTGATGCTGGGTGACTTTGACCATTTGTGCCACTACGGTTCTGCAGAATGTTTTTTGTTTTTTTTCATCCCCCCGGGCAGGGCACCGCCTCCTTACAGGGGAGTGAAGCCTGTGTATTCGTGCAATCATCTCCCCTTTTTGTTCAATCTCCATTGTAGTCAGTCAGCTGTGAGTGTCAAACAGGTCTAATGGAGATATTTGCGTGTGCATGAGTGTGTGTGTGTGTGTGTGTGTGTGTGTGTGTGTGTGTGTGTGTGTGTGTGTGTGTGTGTCTGTGTGTGTGTGTGTGTGTGTGTGTGTGTGTGTGTGTGTTTGATGCGCTTGTGCAGGGGAGAGTGATTTATTTGAGCAGACAAGTTGGCTGCTGTGAGGAGCTCATTATGGTTCATCGGTCTGGAGAGAGGAGACCCTGCTTCAGCCTGATAATGGGGTTTCACTCACTGCTACACACATGCTGCAAATGGAACCTAGATGCATCAGGAGACGGATGGGTATTCACAATCCACAATTCACACACACACACACACACACACACACACACACACACACACGCAGATCCACAACCCACACATACAGTACAGTACATGCACCTGTGGGTCATACGTTTTTTCACACGCGCACACACACACACACACACACACACACACACACACACACATGCACACACATGCACGCACGCACTCCTACACACTCACAAGCTAGTGCACCCACATATTCACACAAGCATTCCCATGAGTGTGTGACGCCCACCGAATATATTTCTAGAATTCTGAAAGGGATAAAATAGCAGTGGCACCATGCTGCACCCTCCCCCCACCTCCCCTTTATCTCTACCTCTCACAAATGCCCACTGATAAGAGCCGATGGATTTTTCTTCTGAGGGGTAAACCCGTGTGTGTTTTTCTTCCTCTGAAGACGTTTTGCTTTCCCTGGCATCGAGCTGTTCTTTTAATTTGTCCCCCAGATCGGGACTCGCGATTCTCTCACCAGCCGTGTTTTTTGAAATGGAAAACAAAGACAAACGGGACGAAAGTGAATCTGGTCTAGGTTCCTATCCCTTTCAAGTTGATGTTAATATTTTATTATGTATTTATTTTTTCAATCTAATTTCACTCCCCCTCACTTCCCCTGGAACGGTTGAATGAGAGGTTGATGGTTCCTCGGTGCCACGTTGTTTGTCTGCTGTCAACTTTTGGAGATACATTCCAAATAATATCTTTCTTTGCTTTAGTTCTTAAAGTAATGTTTAAGTCTGTATTGTTTTAAGGACAGTTGAGCAATTCGAATTTGTTTAAGGGTTGCTTTATAGGACTTATGTGGAGGGTGACCTACAGTACTAATGGCCCTTCTGGATTATGTTCCCCCTGTGTTTGTTAACCTTGTCTGTCTGAAACCTTTGCTGCTGTCTTGGCCAGGTCTCCCTTGCAAAAGCAACGGGACCACCCCGCCTGGTTAAATAGAGGTTTAATAAATAAATAAAATAAATCTGCAAAGAAAGACCCATTTAGACCGTTTTTCCCCTTGTGCAACCCTCCACGGATCACATAAGCTCTTACTTGAGCTCGAATGTCCCTGCTATCCAGCCAAATAACTTTAAACGACCGGAGGATGTTGCCTTTTTGGCATTTCGCACCTCGAGTTTCCTTTCATCTCAGAACAGTTTTCTCTCTTGCTGTTGAGAAACACACTGAGGTTTTTGTTCGGGCGCGCGTGCACATTTAACTTCACGAAAAAACGAGTATAACTTTGCTCAAATGCCGTTGTACCCACAAGACCTTAATGAATCTGAGGCGAAGAGCAGCCGAATATTGTCTTGAGAGAGTCTGTATTCAATTTGCGGGATCTCATGGGTCCCAAGGCTATCCTGAAACCCCCAGACAATAGTTTGAAAGGTCATTCAATCTTTCCAGTTGTGTGCGTGTGCATCTTCACGTGCTGTGTGTTTGTGTGAATGCTTGTCCACATGATTCATAGCAGATGGAAGGAAATAGTTCAAGAGAATAGATTTAGCACAATAAGGATAAAGCAATTGTGCTGGCAATCTTGTTTTCCCCCTCCGCCTCTGAATGCTACGATGACCTGGTGCTCCAGCTGCTCACCAGCTGGACAAAAAACTAAAGTCTACCTGTCATTTAACCCACTGGTTGAAATTTGACTCTGTGCTGTGCATACGTATATATATATTTTTTGTTATTTTTCTGAAATCTATGACAATTTATTTGTTTCTAGTTTTACACGTTTTTTTGACATATTTAAGTCAAGCTGTCCTGGTTGTATTATTCTTGGCGAAATTGGACCATTTCCAGCCATCTTCCTCGAGATGGGGCTCAGTGCAGTAGTATTTCCATCATACCATAGATTTCTAACAGCTCTGCCTTATTTTCCACCCATTTCGCAGCCACGTCTCCCTCCCCTCACTCTCGTTTCCTCTCTTCACCCCTCTATTATTTTTCTCGTCTCTCTCTTTCTCTCTCTCTCTCTCTGTCCCAGCCTCATTGCATTGAATTGAGCAGATTGTTCTGCTCTGTTTTTCGGCATATTCTCCAATAAGGCGTTTTCCGTTGCCAGATTCCTCAAGAATATCGCACCCAGGGAAGCAAAAAGCAAGCAGAGAAATTACACGTCAGCCAATACTGTGAGGACATGGAGCAGCATTACACCATGAGGGCTAAGACTGAACTCATTAGGGACTTATCATGTTGAAGAACAATCTTCATCGGAATTTAATGTCTCATTTATATGGGGGTTTCCATCAAATATTCATTGTACGGCAACTTATTACTCCCCACAAAATGTTTGAATTAAAGTCGTGTCAACAAGGCTCTTCACTGCATCTCCACTGAGATGCAGTGAAGATGGCACTGCAGCTGTCATCCTGCAGCTGCTCACCGGTTTTAGCCTGCAGGCCAAGTCGTATTTCCATTTATGATCTTGGTCCGCTTGATCGTGGCCATTCCTTTTCCCCCACATTAAAGGAGCCATTGTGGAGCATGGCAAGCGTGCGCAAGGTGTCGAAAACCTTCCTTTGTATTTGACAGAGTTTGTCATGGATCCTTTTAGTTCTCTCTCCCTTGAGCAGGGCTTGTGTTCCTTACTCGTCAAGGCCCCCAGCTTCGGCACCCTGACCAGATCCAGAAGGCATGTTACACCAGGGGAAGATAGAAAGTGACTTTGGCCAGCTTTGTTTCAAAGCAAATGACTTCTGATCTGCTCTTACGTAACATCACATGCCAGTAAGCCCTTGCAGGAGCAGACGTCATTATTAAACTAATGCCACCGGCTCTCAAACTCCTCCTCGGCTTCCCCTCACAATGAATGATCTCCTAATTGTGGAGGATATATGGACACACGGTGGAATGCAATTCCTAAACCGTTACAGCCCTTTATGTCAGATGTCCCAGCGGTTATTTTCTTTTTATTTCATTGCTATAATTCAAATGGTCTGAGCTCTGCTGTGCGGTGAGTTACTTAATGGCTCCAGTGTGGGCCGCGACTAAAGAATGCCACTCAAATTCTGCCCAATAAAGTGGTGCTTTTGACTGTGGCTGATTGTTTACCAGAGACGTAATGCAGAAAAAACAAGTGTTGGTGCCTCGCCGCCCGGCCCTGTGCCCCAGAGGCGTTACATCGAACAGGATGGAGTCCTTTAAGAAACAGATGGAACATCCAGGCACTGAATTTTAAATGTTCGGAGTGGCAAAACCCGGAAGGGTGGATGCTGGTCTCCCCGGTTCTGGAGGTATAGCACACACAGAGAATGAGTTATTACCTGCGACAGGTGTCTTCGAGCGCTCGCCAGCGAAACAAGAGCTGACAAGTGCTGTCGTTTCATGCTCCACAGCCCACAGGGAGAGGCGGGCAAAGAGGAAATAATTACTCCACTCAAATGAATATCATGTAGTATGGAGAACATGATCTAAACAAAGTGAAATGGGAAATGCCATCCACATACCAAATGTCAGCGGAAAGTAAATAAATGAGCTTGGAGATATTCTCAGATATCTTGGTACCAACGTGATTTTCAAAACAAGCTGTCGCAAATAAATGGGAGGAATTGTCATAAATGTCTGGAAAATTGCCTGGAACGTGGCGAAAATTATATGCAATTAATTCAGTGACAACAAATAGTCTTGATGCCGAACCGATGGGCGACACGGAAAACATTCATTAATGGGGATTGTATTTGGATGTGTCAAATGCATCTTATCTGTGTCCAGTATTAATATCTGACCTCATTCATCGCTCAATATTGCATCATTTTTCCTGCCCATGTTCCATTAAGACATATTTCCTTGTTTATCTATACCTCAGAGTAATATACTGTATACCGACACTAGAGAAGAGCTGTGAGAGGGATCCTAAACCCATGCAAATTAGCTCCACTGTATGAGTCACCGTCTTCTCCCCGTCAACAGTTTATCACGGTCATGCTACATCACCTTTTATTACCGCCATTCACCCTCTCCCTGACCCCGATTGGCTGTGACCACGAGCTGCCGGGGACTCAGTTGGCTTCACCGCATGTCCGTCAGAGCGGCGTGAGCGGTTCACAGACACCCCAAGGCTGATAAACCGATAGATAAACTGTGGACGGACGAGCGGCTTCCCACGCACATATAAACTTTCGCCCACCCGATAAAATGGACCCAATTTAAATGTCAGAGTGATTGTCAGGGCTTAACGGGGGCTGGTGGTTGGCGGCGGCTTCGTGATATCCTGTTGGAGGAAGTAGGCCGGGGGTGGGGAGGTGGGGATGTGAGGGTACAGGCTGGGACGGGTCTTTTGTGCATTTGTAATATTCTGGAAATATTCTATCCATTGCAGATAGTAATTCAGAAAAGGCACCACTAGAAAATGTGTTATTTTTAATACTACTACTACTACTACTACTACGACTACTACTACTACTACTACCATGTGGCCAAATGACTCCAAACCTTACAGGCCTCATTCCGGTCAGGTGTCATTTAATTCCATATCATTTTGCGCAAATTGTACTTCCTGTTTACGATGCGTTTTATGAAATTCCACTGGTCGTCAAATGCTACAGTATTATGCCTAATCAACCTGCAGAGTAATGCCTTTTAAAGACATTGGTCTCTAGATGCCCTACCACACCATTTAATGAGAATATGGCGAAAGGCTTTGGAGGAACGGGGAGAAATGAGGATTTGGGTTTGGCGGAAAATCCAATATGTCAGGCTTTGTGGGTCCGAACGGCATATTTGCTGTCCATGAGGAACCGCATTGCGGGGCACAGATTTTGTGAAAGGAGATGAAACGGTTCACAATTTTCTATTTGATGTACAGCATCGGCCAATGAAACACTGTGATTTCATTGGTTCATAATAACAATTCATAATTAAAAGATAATATCAAAACAATGATAGATTGCAAGCAGTGACTGTTGTTTTTGGTGTGTAAGACCGTTGAAGGTTATTTAAATAGAAGGTCGTGACAAGACTCTCTGTCGCGCGGGCCAGGTTGGACGAACGGATAAGAGGTTTCGAGTACAGTCAGGCTTTATTGTCCTTCCGATCGAAAGATCGCGCCTGCTCAGGCACTCCTGCACCCTCGAGGAACACAAAACACACCTTTTCAGGGGCGTTACATTCAATGCGCTGTACCCAGCCTCACTTTCAAAGAGAAGAGACACATGGCAGTTTTCCAAGCATCTGTCAATAAGTTCAACTGCCCGCTGCTGTGTCTGCTCCTTCCATCCCCCTGGCAGCAGACGCCCAACCACGCCCTCCGACCACAAACGTACATTTCTGAGGGTGTGTTTTGAGCCTCATGCGCCGACAGCTTCAACACCCAGAGAAGGAAGCATGAACGAGAATATGGTTCTAACACTGACGGAAAACAGCCGCCCGCACCCTAACCACCACAGCGTCGCGTTTTAGGAGCTCACGTGGCAAAAAATTTAACTATATACGACACAATATCATAATTATCTTTTATTTGCTTTTTATATCATTTTCTACTGTGCCGCATCAGTTCTTTTTCCACAGCCAATATACTGTAATTGTAGAATTTGGCAAGTTTATTGCTTTGACCAGACAGCTATAACAACGGAGATTCACAGATAACATAGATTCACTTTATATGTTTTTATTGTTACAGCAAGAATATCATTTTTAATATTTTAAAAATCAAATTACAGCAAGAATATAATTTTTAATATTTTAAAAATCATATACATTCCAATTATATCAATTTATCAATGTTTAATTAATATAATATAATATAATAATATATAAGTATAATTATTAATATCTAATTAATATTATTAATACTACTACTACTATTACTACCAATTTATAATAATAAACATATTATAATAGTAATAATAATAATAATAATATATAATTTATTTCTTATTCATAATTAATATAATCGTAATTATTCTGAAATTATTAGAGAAAAATTCATTAGAAAACAATATTTTATAACTATTTTGAATTAAGTAGGACCAGAAAGGTTCCCAAGGTATATGTACTGTAATATCAATCTAGTTTATTCTATTATCAGTCTACATTGTAGCACCTTACGGGGGATGGTAGCTCAGGCGGTAGAGCTGGTGGTCTAGTGATCTAAAGGTTGCTGGTTGGATCCCAGGCTCCTCCTGCTACCATGCTGTAGTGTCCTTGAGCAAGACAATTAACCCCTAATTGCTCCTGATGGCTGCGTCCGTCGGTGTTTGAACAATTGTAAGTCGCTTTGGATAAAAGCGTCTGCTAAATGACTAAATGTAATGTAAATGTACCTTGCCTTATTCCCCTTCCTTCCTTCTCCCGGCTGTTGATTCTCTCCTGGGACTCCTGGTTTATAATGAGGAGGGAGCAGGGATGCTCTATTGTTAAGGACTGATGGATAGCCCTTGAAGAGGACATTGAATTTACATGATGAATGAGACACAGAAATTATTGAAGGTGACGCACAAGGCCCCCTGCCGCAAAATGTAATGGGACCCACATTTATAATAACTTGTCAACAGCCTTATTTCTGTGATGTGATTTTCCATTGAATTCACATCACTCATCATTCCAGTTGCTTCCAGTGTATCACAAGCAGAAGATATATAATTCTGCAATTACAAGGAAACGTGCATTCTATTTGTCCAGTATTGCTAAATAATAATTGGTAATGGGATTTTTCACAATGCTTCTAACAGTAGTAGTACATCTGAATTATGTCAGATCCATTATTCATCCATATTTGTCTTGTTAGTTGGTCGAACTGTGCTCTGTAATGTTGCACATATTCACCTCACACCATGGTAACATAAACAATTAAATTAGGCAATATATTCATAGCAGGAATTGAAACTGTAGTGATTTTTTATTTTTTTTTGGCGTTCAAATCATGTTTCAATGGGTTTATAGATGAATGAAGCTTGGCCCTGTTTACTTCCATTATAACCAAATCATTTCTCATCCCAGGGGAATTTTTGATAAATGGACAAAATTTGAATTTTCTACTATCCCTACAAAGATGCAAAATATAACTTCATTCCACAGGCCCGGGAAAGCACTCTAATGTTATAAACAGTATGTTCAAACAGAGTACTCCCACACTCCAAATGCTTTGTTGTTCTGCAGATTATGCTGTGTTAAATCTGGCCTATGGTTTGTGTATTATATGTTGGATTTTAAGTACAGTTTTCAAATACAATGAATTCACCTGGACAGAAAACCATAACTTTCTAAAAAAGTAAATACAAAAATATACAGCATATACAAAATGTGATTCTATGCACAGGATAAATTAAATTAATAGGCTATAGCAGGGAAAGATTAATAAATATGCATCCAACAATAGGGACATGGATAACAACGGAAAAGTTAGTCTAAATGTTATGACTGATGTTTTCTTTCTTTCTCATTCTGTGGCGTCCGTCCCTGCAGACCGTGGCTACTGTGACTGTGGGAGCTGCGAGTGCGACGAGGGCTGGTACGGAGAGGCCTGCCAGTTCCAGGAGGAGTGCACCCTGTCCAGCAAGAAGAGCAGGGAGCTCTGCAGGAACCCACAGGGGGTAGTGTGCTCCAACGCAGGTGCACACACACACACACACACACACACACATACACACACACACACACACACACACACACACACACACACACACACACGCACGTTCAAACTCATTCATCCATACATTGCATACATGCTGTATACATATGGGTGTCTATATATACACAATATTTTCAAATTTCATTAATTGGTTCATGCTCTTGCACTGGCCTGTCTATCTCAAGAGATCTCTACCCCCCTCACTCTCCACTCTCTACCTCTAACTCTTCTCATGTTACTTATTCATATAGCTTTTAGCTGGCTGTGACTATGATAGTTTCGATGTAATTAATGTAACGTAATGAATGACCCTCATTGGGAAGATTGACATATTTGAGGTAACAATACTGCGAGTGAGCATTGATAATTCAGTTCGGTCTCCACGGAAGTCTTTGATGGGCACACGGCGTCCCGGCAAAGTCTCAGCTTGTGTATTTACCGACGTGGACTCATGTGGGTAAGCAGTGACAGATTGAAGACCCATGCTGGGAGGTGATGTTGGGGGTTAAGGCTATTTTCCTCACACTGACAGGCGTCTACGCACCTGGGCCTCGCTGCCCTGTCCCGCCTGAAGCTAAAGGCAGGATACATCTGTGTGTGCTACTGCTTCTGTCTGTGTGTGTGTGTGTGTGTGTTTATACATGTCTGTACAGTGTATTTGTGTTTGCGTCCATGCGTTTCAAAGCAGCTATGCATGTGTCAGCGTGAGTGAATGCAAATCTTTTTCACAGCGTGTCGTCCTCTGACTCCCGAACCCGCCCCTAAAGAATACCATTTGCAAAGTCCTTGTGCACACACACACACACGCACACACAAGCACCCACACACACACACACACACAAACACCACGTCGCCACCTTCGGTGCTCAAACAACAGCCAACAACCCCTCGCTGTCGCCCTGATGCACTGACGCTGTGTTGAAACGCACATCTGCAAGCCAGCTGGGTTCTTCACGCACACAAATCCACAAAAATCCCCCTGAAACCAACAAGACAGGAAAATAAATAATAATAATGATAATAAACTTTAATGTGTCGGCCCTCCTCATTCTAACAGATCCGTGAAAACTGTGTGTGATAGGCTTATGTGAGTGCGGCAGCTGCATGTGCCGCGACCCCCGCGGCCGGGGCCTGGTGACGGGACGCTTCTGCGAGTGCGACGACAGCGAATGTCTGGACGAAGACACCGGAGAGGTGTGTGGAGGTATGCCCCCCTCCCCCAGGTTTCCTGTCTCAGCCTCCCCCCTCTAAAAAAAAACAACAAAAAAATCTAAACACACATCACACACCTGAGCGCAAAGGCTGTCTTACCTTCTTTTTTCCCCCACTGTCTTGTTCGACACAGATCAAAATCCTTTTTCTGCCAGGCATTGTAACTGACACGAAGCCCACTATGTGCTCTGTTCCTGTTACACTTCCTGTTACATCATTTTTGCGTTTAGTAGTTTCAAAATGAGAGAAATTCAGAAATTCCCTTTATGCAAATAAATAAATGAAAACAAAGTTAATACAGAAATATACAAAACCTGTTTTAATGAAAATTCAAAATGTTTTATAAAGGTTATATAAAGGTTTTTATTTTTACAATTCACATGACAAAAGCAAGAATATCAATTTGTAATTAATGGAGCAATATTATAACTATTTTGCAGGGTTTTTTATTTGAATTAATTTGGACCAGATAGGCTGCCAAAGTATATAGGAATATTAAAATCTAATTTATTATATTATTACTCTACTTTTCAATCTCATCAGAAATGCCACATGTTGAGACAAGTTTTCATAATAATCATATCATATCATAATATATAAATAAATTAATAGAATCTGGGAGCTAAATGTTTCATAAAGGTTAATTGGAAGTTAATTGTAAATTTACCTCTTGACCTGTTGTTTCCGCTTGTCAATGTTAATTAACCATTCAGAAATGTCCAGATCCAAAAAAGTGAAACTGGGTGGAACTTTCAGTAACCGTGTTTAAATTTAGAGGGAATATTTTAAAAGGTCTTTTCCTGATTGTGAATTGAGTGAAAAATAATAATACATAAATATATATATATATATATATACATGTATGTATATAAATGTATTTAACAGTGTTTTGATCATAGTTCATGGTTTTGTTGGTCTGTGTTAGGATGTATTCTGTCACCGTGTATTTCTCCAATCTGAGAGGAAATTAAGGAAGAGATAAAGAAATGAGAAAGGAAATTTGTCTCTAATCACTCTTTATTTCACCTTTATCACAGCGATGCACGGCCGAGAAAGACTTATAAAAGATGAGTGAGACTACAGTGTTAAAGAGACTGCGTTACATATAGAAAGTGGAAATCAGTTCACATTTTACACTTGGAATTGCGCTGATACAAAACCTTAAGAGGTCTTTGACATCGTTTTCAAATGTCAATACTTATTTTTTACCGTTGGACGGGCAGACTTGGGTTCTACTGCTATTTGACATTGAAAGGCTATTTGAGCAAAGCGAATGATTAGCCTGAGCGTCATAAACGTTGTCAGATGATCCTCCTCTCCTTCTCAGCCGAATCCGTTAAACAGCACTAAAATATCGTCAGCTGATTCGAGTAGGTTCCGCCTGACTTCATTTTTTCGTCAGTGGAGATGAATAAACAACAAAAGAGTGGAGAACTTATGGCTTGTTTGTGAACGTGCATGCTCCTCTCCCTCCAGGACATGGCCAGTGTTACTGTGGAAACTGTTACTGTGCCGCTGGTTGGCATGGTGACAAATGCGAATTCCAGTGTGACATCAGCCCCTGGGAGAGCAAGAAGAGATGCACCTCTCCAGATGGCAAGATCTGCAGCAACAGAGGTGTGTGTTGGTGGGGTTGTCTGGGGGGGTTATAAGCTGCGAATATAATATTTTGTCATTCAGACACGATTGTGCCTTATAATTGAATTACTGTGATATCACAGACCCTGATCAGTCGGTGTAATTTTAAATTCGTTAGATAACGCTGTCTGTGTTTTGCCCTCCAAACGTGAAGGCTGAGCAAACCAAGGCCGCACGTACGACCGAGGAGAAGCGGCGTTTGGCACCGTTCCCGCACTCTCGGCTTTCCCCGGGACGAAGGGAAAAGCACGACAAATTAAAATGGAGCGAGCGCGAGAAAGAGAAATTCAGAAGCCTATATAAGATAGAGAGAGACGGGGAGGGGCAGAGAGAGGCAAAAACATACGCGGATGAAATGAGACGAGGGGTGTGGACAAACCAGACAGGTAATAAAATCCCTTTGTGTCATTTCCACTTTAAGTCATCAGAGGTCAGCAGACAGACAGTCAGAGGGAAAGCCTTGCCAGTCTAGCTGAAATCATTCCCGGAGGTTTTGGAAAAATGCTCTCTAAAATTAATTACCGTGCAGCGGCTGAGGGCTTGGCTAAGTGGTACGTGCACCGAGCCCCGTCGCTCAGCCGGGTTTTCGATTTTGTGGTCAAGTGCGCAGCTGACACAGTGTGAACAGCCGTCAACTGTACTCAAAGTATGGTGCAATATTCTGCCCTCCACCATTAAGCCGGACACTGCGGGGGTCCAGAAGACGGATCCAGGGGTCACTAGAGAACAAGAGGAGGTCATCACAGTGTGTCTGGAAGGAGGGAAACGGACCATGCTGGGATTTTCTGCAAGGTGTTCCGAAACCCTCTCCAAAACCAATCCTGGCGGGTAGTAGAGGGATAGAGCTCGCAAGTTTGCATCATCCTGTAGAGAAGATGTGAGGAGCACCTGAATGTGTTCCACCCCATCATGAACCACTTACCATGAGGCAACCAGCCCCTTCTCCCTCAGATGTGTGTGCTTTGACTGACACCACTTAGTAAATCCCTGCCAAACAGTTTCAATGCAATGGTTTTGCCTGCTCTATCCCTCAGGCTTTCCTCTGTTCTTAATCCAGGCAATAATACGGTCCAATTTAGCATATCATCGGGATTCTTACTTGCCTGCTGGTTCATGCTGAATGTGGGCGTCTATCTGTATAACGGATCCTCTAAACGCCCAAAAAAGACAGAAATAACGTGACTGAAATGCATCGAGTATACAAATAGATATGGCTGTTTTTTTAAACGAATAGCCGGCATCTCCCTCTGCACACGATGGGAAAAAAAATAAAGTAGGCTGAAGACATCCTACAGAATTTCTTTCTACCAAAACAAAAAGCTGGAAGCAAGTCTACGGTTAACTAAAGGCAGACAATTTATACAACTGGTTTGCACGGTGGATGGCGTGAGGCTCCAGGTGCCGCAATCTGCTGCTGCAGTGAAGCCAAGCGTGACATCAGCGGGGGACACAACGGAGCGCGTTTCCATAAATCCCGGACTCGATGGCTGCGAGCGGCACAGGGAAGACGGGGCCCAGGGCCCGTGGCCCGCGGCCCAGGGCCTGGACTGGGGACTGCTGTGTTGCCAGGCTCCAACCAGGGAGCTTTGCCAGCTGGCCTGGCTCCCCCGGGGCTCCCCCTGCTCTGTCACCGCTGATAAGAGGAAATGGGATTTCCACTGGCTCCCGCTTGACTGGTACAGGCACTCCACGGAAAGAGAGAGAGGGAGGGAGAGGAACTGACAGGGCCATACAAAGAGAGAGAGAGAGAGCGAGAGAAAGAGAGAGAGAGAGAGAGAGAGCATATAGAATACAAAGCACAGCATAGTACTACTCAGACATACAGAGACAGGGATGGCGTGAGTAATTCTCCTATTGTCCCTACCCAACCAGGTTTCTCCCACTGGCTTTTTCTGTTTCCACACTTTGTTTCGGAGCCTAAGAGCCAAACAGTTGCGGCGCTGGAGGGCTTTAGTCTGATTATGTTACGCCTGTAAGCCAAGATCTTCATTGGGCTCTGAAGCCTCCAGCTGAACAGGTCACGGCGCCGTCTTGCTCTGAGGTTTCCTGTGCTTTTCTCACAGTCGGCGATAATGAGTTGGCCGCCGCGGTGCTTGTTTTCAATTGAATCCCCCATAACGCTCTATTTGGTGTGTTCTGCTGGAGTCAGTACTTCTGGTTAGAATGCCGATTACCTACAAAAATTCATTGTGTGTTTGCGTGCATTGCAGGGACCTGCGTGTGCGGAGAGTGCACGTGCTACGACGTGGACCCATCGGGAGACTGGGGCGATATTCACGGAGACACTTGCGAGTGCGATGAGAGGAACTGTCACGCGACCTACGACCGATACACCGACGACTTCTGTTCAGGTCTGCTCTCTTTGTTTTGAGACACACGCGGCTGTCTGAATATTCCAACATAAGAACAGCAAATAGCTTTGTTGCGGACGCCGGGGTAAAGGGTTTTGATTCGCCAGCTAACGCACAAACAGCACTTCCTCTCCCGGATCTCGTGCAGTTTTATCCCGATGAAAGTTACCACTGAGGGGAGGGTGGGAATGACCTTTTCTTCTGTTACACTAACCAATTAATAAACAAAATGTGATGGATGATACAGCCCCGTGCTTGTTATTCACAAACCAAATGATTATTATTCCGGAAATTAATCTCAACTGTGCTGTCAGCGCTGCTTTGGAGCACGGCTCATTGCCAGAGAATACAGATACATACATGGATCACAGTCCACACACTCCTCTCTCTCTCTCTCTCTCTCTCTCTCTCTCTCTCTGTCTCTCTCTCTCTCTATTCAGACGAGGATGCAATGAATACTGGTCATCTAGCGGCTTATGCAATTACACAATATTTCTGTCTTTGATGGTCACCATGTCAGGTTTGGCGACGATAGTGGCATTTATTCTTGCCGTGTCTTGGTCAGGAGACTGGCAACTGTGCAAGTATGACGCAGACCAATCGTCGTTGCGCGAGTTCGTACTGTTGGTCGTTGGGGGGGAGGGAGGGTCAAGAAACTATCAACAAACATGGCCACAGAAGTGGTACGTGTGACGCTGGAGGCCTTGTGGTCCCATTCCAGTGTAGATGCGATCTGTGTCAGCAACAGACGTACAATCTCAATCTCGGTTTCGGCCCTTCCACCTCCCCTGTCCCTTGTCCCCGGAGACGCCCCAGCGCGCATGGCTAATTATTATGCAGAATGACATCATCAGACCTTCCCGGGTGCAATGCGACAGCAGCGTCCCTCTTTCTCTTTGCCATGTTTACATACAGGTATGTGCACCAGCGACTACTCTGCGTCTTTGGAATAGGCAGGAAAATACGAAACATGCTAGACTTTTCGTCTGGGTGCCGTGGGGGCCTCCGGCCACGACTAAATTGGATCACAATCGAGCTGAATTCGTGTAGTCTGATCCCAGCATTAGAGGCCACTAGAGGGCCATAGTCTGTTCAGCCAGTCATTGCTCTCGTAATGCTAAATTTCACTTTTCCTCTTTACCTGTCCTAGTCCAACGTGCACTATCCACCAATCTTCTCTCATCATCGTCCATACTTCTGTTCTGCATTATATTGTCTCCATCTCTCTCTCTCTCCCTCTCTCTCTCTCTCTCTCTCTCTCTCTCTGTCGCTTTACTGCCTCTCAAGTGCACACTTGTTCATTCCCTCCAACACCTTCATTCCCTGCAGGTCATGGCCAGTGTAACTGCGGCAGGTGTGACTGCAAGGAGGGCTGGACTGGGACCAAGTGTCAACATTCCGAGTCCTGCTCCCTGTCCCTGGAAAGCAGTCTGAAGAAGTGTCGGGGAACGTCCAATTTGCCCTGCTTCGGACGAGGTACCTCGCCGCCCCGTTCCTCCGTCCTGTTGCCATGGTTATCATGTCAGGCCTCCCCCTGCCACCAAAACCCGTGCTCGACTCCCACAGTAATGCTCGCCACGACGAGCGTTTCGGATCTCTTAACCCATCATGGAGATGGGCTCAGAAAAGCCAGTGTATGGCACATCTGAGTATGAGGGTGTATACAGTAGATGTGTTCTCATGCATATATTTGTTAGTTTGTGTCCCCTTACAAACTACATCTGAGTAACGAGCATGGACTGCCTTGTGAGAGCCAGGGCTAAGGTGGCTCTCTGAATGGCGCTAGCTGAGGGTCGATGTGTCGAGATTTATTACCGTGCACTACAGGCTTCACGAGCGTCTCTTCTGGGCGCTTGTTTTCGTAAAACCTCTGAAAAAGTCGGGCCTAATACTGATATCGGATTCCTGACTGAGCGAACACTGTGAGACCGTGGGGGGTAGGATAGATGTAAGGCAAACCTGCATCGTGTTCCAGCTGTTCCCAAAGACATGCTATACCGTTGATACCCACACAAATTACAAATGATATGAACCTACCAGCAA
Organism: Zeus faber; assembly: GCF_960531495.2. Taxonomy (NCBI): domain Eukaryota; kingdom Metazoa; phylum Chordata; class Actinopteri; order Zeiformes; family Zeidae; genus Zeus; species Zeus faber. The sequence goes on along the minus strand of NC_137210.1, from coordinate 11,206,552 downwards.
GGCACATCCGAGGGCTACCAAGAAAAAAAGGGCACCGCTTGACTGCGCGTGGCTACTTAAGCCACACAAAGCATATGTCAAAGCATATGCAGTGATATACCATATACCCAAGTTCATATTGAAGAATCAACCAAAGTAACAATACACCGGTTATCTTTTTTAATCAATAACACGAGTGTAGCATTTCACATATTGCTATAATCAGTGGAGCGCAAGTGGTTCAGACACCTTCAGCATTATTCACCGGTCCAAATATGTTAAAAAGCAACACTATCGTTACAGATTTTCAGTTCTCTTGAACAAAGCATATTCCCTAAGATCCTATCACTGCTAATATTGTTCTTAAGGTTAATGGCCACTTGCAAAAGTACAGTATGGCCATTTGTTCAAAGCACGGCTCTAGTAGTCCAGCAGATGCACTCTCAGAAGTTTTATAAAATATCTGTAGTATTTGAATTTTACAATGATGCAGCAGCCTTAATCAATCACTGGTACTGCACTGCATGTCCCATTGTTCAGGGGAGCTGTACACTGTACTCTTCTGGACATGAACATTGTTTTTGTTCTCTGGGGGAATACCTGGCATTGTTCTCCTACTGAAAGATTAAGCCACACATCCACATTGAAAAAAAAGCTACATAAAAAAGCCTGCTGTGCTCCACCGGCCACGTAGTAATTCAGCTTGATGTGACTTTTTTGAATTTGACTATTAAATGGCTGAGGGTTTGTCAATAATGTAGTTGCCGCAGGGGTCTATTAGAGGGAGCATAACCTGTTCGGCCTTGGGACTCCCTGGATTTACCTTGGGTATGTAAGGCATTGATTTTCTGTTGCATCTGAGTGTGGAGGAGGTCTATGGGGATCCCGCAGCTCGGGCCACTGCCGCTGCCGGGGCATACATGAGGAGACGGGGAACGCTCAAGCTGGTCCTCTGTACGTTTGTTGGTTGTTGTTATTCAGATCATGGCTGTTCCTCATCGCTGGAAAATAGAGGGGTGCCACTGGCCAAGACAAGGTGGGTTATGACCGCAGTCCCAACAACACCAACAGTACCAGACGTCTCAAGCTGGCGAGACCGATTTCAGGGAGATTTGAGGGAGACTATTGATACCACACATTTTCTGGAGTTGCTGACCTGCTGAACTGCCAGCACAAATTAAAAGTAAATACAGAAGTAAATACAATTACTACTGTCGTCCCTCGGTTTTCTTTAACTCTTTATAATCCGACATTTCCCTGTGTTTTCCAAAGGCTGTTAAAATTCACAAAACGAAACTATCAAAACGATCTGGCCGCTCACGCTGTATGCACATATACGACAGCATCAAATTAGTCGATATTGACAGATTGATAGCCAAAAGGTGTCCAGGCAGCTGGAGCTGCACGTACCCCAAGGTTACATGCAGCTTAATCCAGGTTCATCTGCGCTAGGGATAGCGCAGGAGAAGTTTATCTTCAAAAAGAATAAAGCCAAAAAAACTGCAGGTGCCTTAGAAGTTATTATTCATTTGCAGGAGACTCACGGCAAACGTGGGGTCCCTCTGCATTGCAAAGTGCAAGCCAACATCACCCTGACCCAGTTATGCATCATTTAGAAAAAGTCCTCAAAGCCCAACCTGGAACGCCCTGCGAATCAAAAGCAGAGAACAGCATTTGAATCCCAGAAGTTCGACACACACACGTTCATCAGCGTGTTTGTTCCGCGTCAGAAACTAGTTCTGTCCGCCTAAAAACTAATTCCACAACAACAGGGTAATATAGGCAAGTAATGAAACAGCGAAGATTAACTTGCGCTTGGAGAGTTAATTAGCTTTAATTCCTTCAGCTGTACCTTTAAATTATCTCAAATTGCTGCTGCAAAATGGCACTTTAAATTGCCCTGTGCATAGGAACAATTAATAGGATCCATAAATTCTTCTATTTTTACAGTGCACATTTATTTTTTTCAAACCACCCACAGTGCCATAGCCTATAAATGCCACAGCAGTGAGAGGAAGACACTTTCTTAGTGAACAGCACAACATAAACGGAGCCTGCAAAGCACCTGAAATGGATAGATTTTAGTGTTTTAATGGGGTTGGACATCTAAAACTGGCAGATACCGTTTCAGGAAAGTCTTTATGTCTCAATTCTGTCGTCTCAGATTCCCAGTTGTGTGGAGGCCAGAACATGATCGCTGTGTGTATTTGTGTGTGTGTATGTGTGCGTGCGTGCGTACGTGCGGCATGCGTGTGACTGCAGGGTGAATGAGCGTGGCTGGGACGAGCACTAACACAGCGAGCGTCTGTTGGAGAGTCCTGAAATTGGAAACAGCGGCGGGATGGAGTTTTTTTCTTCCTGAGAGGAGAAACTCACAGATCGCACATTCTTCGCCCCGTGGTATTTCCTCAAGGAAACACCTGCTTTCATAATCTTTCTGCTGATTCCTGAGATTTCTCTCCATTCCCTGTGAAGTCTGCGCTCCAGGGAAAAAAAAAAATGATTAACTGTATCTGCTCGCCTGCTCCTGTAATAGCTACTGCCACACATAGAAGGTTTGTGCTCAGACTTCCGCAGTTTTCTTTGCTGCTAAATGATGGTCTTCTATCGGGACGAGGTCTTTGGGTACAATATGTACGAGTGCGTATATGCCTCACTCTGCTAACGAGGCATTGAATGTTAGTGGTTGATGTTGTGGCTGTCAAAACCTCTTTATGGATTGATGAGCCCACTGACGCATTGCACTCTGTGTTTCTGATTCAAACTCATAAGTGATGAATGTTGAATACACTCTGATTATTCACACGTTCCAGTCATTTACTCATTTTACAGCATCTTGGCTCTCTGATATTAATTCGATGCTGGAGTGAAATAACCTTTCCTAACCCGTAAAGAGGACCTACTGAGGTCCCCAAAACATGTTTTTGAAGTTTTGTTTTTTTCTGAAAATACCACTTAGATTATGCATTCCAGCCATGATAATATGCCTCTGAATCCATCGTGTTCCTGACGCTCTGTTTGGTGGATGGAGCCTCCCTCCTGAGGCCCCTAGTTCTGTGAGCCGATAGGGTTCTAGCACAAGCTTCGGGTTCTGTGAGCCAATGGGGTTTGAGCTTTACCACAGGTTCCGTTGCTTTCGCTTGGTAAACTTTCACTGATTTCACCTTATCAGCACACTAAAATCTTTTTTTGAACAAGTTTGAGGCGAGAAATGAGCGATCCAGTTGCTGAATCTTCACTCATATTAGATCTACAAGGCCTCATCTAAAAGTTCATTCCGTTTCGTTTTCACTGCGGTGTCAGGAGTAGTATGAAGGTTGGAGCAGGAGAGAGTGAGGCTTGGGGCTTTTTTGTATCATTCAATTGCGGAAACATCGGAAAATAAAATAAAATTAAATAAATACATCTTCGGTTTTGTTTGGAGAAACGCAGAGGGGATCACGAAATTTGAAACACACAGCAAATTCTACATTTCCATCGTTGGCAGTTTTGTCACCGACAGTTTTAATTCCAGTATTAATTACTCTTTCTTTTAAAAGATTTGTGCTGGTCTGTGAGCCCAGAGCACTTCCTGTGATTAGCTCTTAGCTCTGTTGCTAGCGGGTCTGGTCGCGCTCCAGGCGTGGGTGGAGTTACTCAGATGGAGGACGGTTCTTATTCTACAGAAGTGACGTATATTACTGCAATGCCGTTTATAAGGGCAGCAAAGCTGAATGGTTGGTTTTAGGACATGTTTTCTGAAACAGACAGCTCCCAAAAAACTGGGATGACTTATTTCACAGTTGGTGTTATTAGGCCCATCAGCTCAAATGTAGAGTGTATTGGTGCACAAGCACTGAAAAAGTGAGTTTTGCATTATAGGTATATGCATTATAGGTCCCTTTTAATCGTCATCGTCTGACCAGCGATGGACACTGATCACCTGGTCCCCGGGCGCGTCCACGTATGCTGCCCACTGCTCCTGGCTGTGCCCCCGGTGGAAGGACAAGCCAGGATGGGTTAAATGCAGAGGAACCATTTCACCGGCCACCATCAAAGCATGTGTGTGTGTGTGTGCAAGCATGTGTTGTAGTGTGGTGTGTTGTGTGACAAATAAAGACTGTTTCTTCTTCTTCTTTCTAAAGCTCCATAGGGGTACGGTGGCACAGTGCATTGCACTGCTGCCTCACAGCAACAAGGTCCTGCGTTTGATTCCTACCTGGCGGAATCTAGTTTTCTCCCAATTAGGAGCCTTTCTGTGTGGAATTTGCATGTTCTCCCCCTCCTCACATAGGGTTTCCTCCTTGTAACATCAAAGACAAGGACCCTCACCAAAAACATGCAGAACCTCCTCGTCTGACCAGCGATGGACGTTTGAAAATTGGTCCCCGGGCACGTTGCTATATGATGCCCACTGCTCCTGGCTGCCCCCCGGAGGAAGGACAAGCCAGGCTGGGTTAAAAGCAGAGAACTCATTTCACCGGCCACCATTTGAAGCGTGTGTGTGTGTGTGTGTGTGTGTGTTGGTCGCCGTTGCTACATGAGTGCATGTGGTGTGTGTGCCCTGTGATAAAAAATCAAGATTCTTCATTGAGTGAAATTCATGGAAATGACCCCCTGCCTCCGACACAATTCCTCCATCAATATGATGCATCTGATATGTCAATGCAATATCTCTGAGGGACCATCAAAAAGAAAACAGTTAGCCGAAAAGCACATGTATCAGGAGATGAGGGAGATGATTCTCATGGTGACTGACAGTATTTGGCGATCCATGGTGTTACAGGGAGTCTTCCGACTCAACTCGATGAGCAGGAATATCGCTTGACGCAGCTTTAATAATAATTTGTTGTTATTTACATGAAAGAAACAGTGAATAATAGTGACACAGTGAAACAGCGAGTGAAATAAAAACATCAACAATTTGTTTTTGTTTTTTCTTTCCCATCCCCTCATCCGGGATGTCGTTTTTTGACCTTTAACGTCCTGCTGCTGCTGTTTGACACGAAGGCTCTGAGACACATCACTGTATGTTGTACGTCAACATCAATCTTTTCAGGACAGAAAGACAGAAAAGAAAAAATAGGAACAGAATTGGAGGGTACGTCCATTGAAACCGAAAGCCAATGAAAGAGAGGACTACACGGGTGGTGGGAGCAGGGTGGATCCATGAATAAAACTGTTATTCATTAATGCCAAAAGCCTTATGTAGTTATATTCCTCTCATACAACGCTTAACAGTCCTGATTTTGAGTAAACATTGACCTCAGCTATGGCTGTAAATTGGTAGCTACCGTCTCTCCATGCCTTTCAAAGTGTCGCGTTAACTTTGATTTAAAGTTATTTTGACGAATAACCCCACACAGTTCCTTCTCGGGGGGTTCTCTCGTCAGTTAAATCTCCGGCCCGCTTGCTCTGTTGGAAAGCACTTTATAGAAAGCAATATTTTGAGCAAATACAAGGGGACAGGTGATGCATTTGCCATTTAACCAGCAGTACGCTGCCGGGTGTTTATTTCTGAGGTATCTTGTGTTTCGCAGACAGGACAATGACAGACCTGTCGAGCCGTCTTAGGACGGCGAGAGGTATAAGGCGCTTGTTTTTCTAACTCCATGATAAATGCGGGTTGCTAATGGACTGCTTTGGCTCAGGAGGTTTTTCGTTGAGGGCTTCGAAGGAGATGCAGCGCAGAGGGGGGCGGTTGTTAAATAGAATTTATCGCGCTTGTGGTGCGGTGCCGGACCCGCCGCTGGCTGTCACAACAGACAAAACCGAATCAAAGGCGGCTGGATGGGCGAGGAGCTTTGGAGATAACAAGGCTGATGAACCGGTGCTGAAGCCACGGATCAATGTTGTGAAATGACAAGCGTCTTTGAGGAAACCTCTGTCAAAGGTTTTGAAATCCTTTTCACTCGCACCGCCACCACCGCCACCACGGAGCTGGTTTGGGTTTAAACCTGGTCTCTTATGATTGTTGGTTCCCCTTGGTCTAGATCAATGGCGGCTTCATGGAAAGGATGTCTGTGGAAACGGCTGTAGGGAAGTTCATTATTCAAGGTTTAACACCTTCAGCCCTCATGTTCCTGGCCTGTGCAGATGGAGTCATACCGTTTCAGACCTCTGCCCACTGATGGCACCTTGTCATTAAGGTGTTATTTACCTCTGTTTAGAGAGCGGAACAAAGCGCACACACACAGACACTTAGATGCACTGGAAACAGGGGACTATGACGACCACAGAGATAATCGATAAGGCGGGGGTGTTGTGACATCACTGGTTGCTAGGGTAACTGAGCCCCAGAGAACCCAGCGGTGCGCTATCTTTGAGGGTGGATGGAGAGGTTGCTAGACAGTTAGAGAGTCTGTGTGTGTGTGTGTGTGTGTGTGTGTGTGTGTGTGTGTGTGTGTGTGTGTGTGTGTGTGTGTGTGTGTGTGTGTGTGTGTGTGTGTGTGTGTGTGTGTGTGTGTGTGTGTGTGTGTGTGTGTGTGTGTGTGTGTGTGTGTGTGTGTGTGTGCACATGTTTCTGAAGATGTGAGATGTGTGCACTCATATGCTGATGCTGTCAATTGGGGGGCTGTACGATAAATTCATGTTTTTCGCTGTTTGCATCCCATGCACTGACCTTGACCATCCCACTTCGACACAATGAGTCATCCCAAGACAATGGGAGACACAAGTTGTAGATTATTTATTAGCACCACACACCAAATGTGCTCAGTGGACCCCATGCAAATGGGGAAAGCTCAAAACGAGAAACTACTGCACAAGCAGAAAACACAGCTTGATAAGAATAGAAGGAAGCAGGCAGCAGCCTTCAGAAATCATGTGTTTAAAACATCTTCATTAAGCGCAATAATGCCTCTTGCATCTACATATATCGGTTTTCTGCTGGACACAGTACAATATGCTTCCTGATTTGTCAAATTAGGCCCATGAGATTAGTAATTTTAGTGAAATAAATTAATCAATGAAACAATAAATCAATGAATTAATTTATTAATTAAAGAAAAATTAATCCAAACCCGCAACCGAAGTGTGTTTTTCAAGACCATTCACAATCGAAACGGAATAAAATCAGATTTATTTTTTAAATTTGTCGTAGAACAAAACCAAACACAGTTTTGTAAAGGTCTTGTCTTGTACGTATGAAGGCTTGAGAGATTTCAGTGGACCCTTAACTGAGACATTGACCTTTGAACCCTGACCAGAGGTCACCTTTGAAGCTCTAAAATATCCCAGTAATTAAACCAAAATAAGTCAACTGTTTTGGACAGCTCTGGACATGTACTTTTAGGGGGATTAACCCCTAGTAACATGTGCATGTAGTTTTTCACCCATACCTTTTTTTTTCCTTTTTCGGTTTGTCATAATATATAACTACCTTACCCATGAGGTCATTGCATCCAGATGCATAAAAAACGGCGCAGACTTGTAGTTTTTGTAGTTTTTAGGGTAAGGATTACCGTTAGGGCTGCAAACGTTTATAAATAACTGCGTAAATATTACACAATGTATATAACAATTTTATTGTCTGTATGGTATCGACCATGTTTTCAGAAAATCATGTTATATTTGCGATATCATAGAGAACTACTACACCACTTATACTTCTACTACTTCTACTACTTCTACTAATTGTAACAGCGACATATCTGATTGGTGGAGTTCGCTGTTACCATGGAAATGTTTACGCACTGGCTGATGGGTACATTCAAATTTTCAGCCAGAGGCGCAAACGCTGACATTTATATCCAGTTAAATTGCAGCTATAAATGAATTGCATACTGAGGGTATGACCCTACCTTGAATTTAATTTCAATACCATTCAATAAAGAAATAGAGAAACCAGGATGCCGCTTTCATTTTGTGATAGTCAGAACTAAATTTTAACCCATGCATTTAAAATCTTAATACATCCATGCCCCCTCCCCGCCCTGCCCCGCCCCTCAGATAAAACAGGTACAGCATGCGTACAGTCATGTTAAAGGTGGATGAAAACAGCATCTGTATTGACATTGTTGGCTTTCAATAAGCCACTTCGTAACATTTTACTTATATTAATAATAGGATGGGGACTCTCTGATTGACTGTAGTACTGAATTCCATCGATGTGATGCTCCGAAGGAAAAGAAGAAGACCTGGCTAAATGCAGTTTTTCTAAGTGGGGTTGTGCAGTCTCCCCTAGCTGCACCTCTAGTCGGTCTGGGTATTGATACAAAAAAAAGGAAAATACACATTTAAGTTCCTGTATTTTAAGGCTGTAGCTTGTGTCGTTTTGTAAACATCGGAAGAAAATGCATTTTTATGACAGGTAATGCTGGGATTTTACAGATTACGTAAATATCTCCCCTCTCATGTCTTAGTGGGCACATTATATACTCAGAATTGTTACAGCTCAGTGAGGAAGCTTTTGAAATGATCAGTGAGATGGTAGGCTGTACGACTCCGATGACAGCTTAGACAGTTTCTGGAATAGATTATGTGTTTCTAATGAGTTTCACCATTAGCCACATTCACTCTGCATGTTCCCCTGTGGCCACCCTGACTAGAAGTTCACTGATTGAAGTGGGATAGGACCCTCGTTGGCTGTGTGTGTGTGTACATGTGTGTGTCTGTCTTTGTATGCGTGCGTATGTTCGTGCGTGCGTGCGTGCGTGCGTGCGTGCACGCTTGCTTGCACGTGTGCACTTATGTTAAACTATGTGTAAGCCTGTGCCGGAGTGACTGATTTACATATGAGATAGCCTGGTGTGGCCAGAGGAGACAATGTGAGGGAGGGATTAACTCTAGTTAAAAATCACTTATTGCTCGGGTCCGGGAATGCAAATAACCCTTTTGATTGAGGTGCTGACAAAAATGTATCCCCCCCCCCCCCCCCCTCATTCATATGAACAGATCTGTTTTGGAATACTTAACAATGCAGATCTCTGTCTGTAGGCCAGTGCCAATGTGGACAATGTACGTGCCATCCACCTGGAGAGAGTCGTATCTACGGCAAAAGCTGTGAGTGTGATGACCGTCAGTGTGAGGACATCAATGGGGAGATCTGTGGAGGTGAGGACACACACACACGCACGCACACACACACACACACACACACACACACACACACACACACACCCATCCACACATACGTCCACCAACAGAAACCCACACTTTCAGAAATTCTTCACAAATTCTGTTTCTATGAAGGCAGAGAGCAGTTGCAGGAATAAAGGATGGATGGGTAAAAAGTGGTATTAGCCAGATGGCAAATCCACATCTTGAGGTTTGTGTTCATGCCATCCTTCATTTTAGAGGCTTTTCCACAGTAACTCTTCCACAGTAAATCCTCATATAAAGGAAAGTGCTCAGCCTCATTCTGAGCTGTCGTCTGTTATTCCCTTCTGCTTTATTCTCTTTTCGAGGGGTTAAAATGCTCGTCCATACCTAGACACACATACACACACACACACACACACACACACACACACACACACACACACACACACACACACACACACACACACACACACACACACACACACACACACACACACACACACACACACGCGCACAGACACACAGGGCTCACAGATTCAACCCCCACTTTGAAATGATGCCAGGACCAGACACTGATTTTGAAGATCAATGCCATGCGATCCTTTCTGTTCTCTTTCATATCCACCGGCACACCCCTCTCCTGCACACCCTACTCAGAATTGGATTTGAGAAAGATCACTACCCCCTCCCTTTGAAGTCACACCTTTCTCTTCTGTGGAAGATTGGTCTCTTAATTTGCACCATTTAGCCACTGCCACTGTAATGGATGTAGATGATAATAATCCAGCCTCTCTCAGATGGCAGCGAGTAAGCCCCTTTCACGCATAGTTCCTGGTAAATTACTGGGATTGTGGCACCGCTGGTGAGTTTCGCTATTCACACATGCAGCTACATTCATGAACAGGAACATTTCCTTCTTGCACCTTCTGCTCACATGCCATGATAATGCCGGAATAGATGGAGCCATGGACATGGACAGTCAGACGGATGTAACTCTTTAAGTGCTTGTCCCGGCAATGTTACTGCTTCCATTCTCAACACAGCCGTACCCGCATTCTGGGACCAGATTTCCTGGAATAGCGATCCCTGCTCCTATTCACACATGACCCCATGCAGGAAATGTTCCGGAACATTTCAGGGATACACTGCATGTGTAAAAGGGGATTCCTCTCTTCCACCCACTCCCTATCTTTCCTATCTATCTATTGCCTCCATGCCGGCCTGGGAGACTGTATGGTCGCAAGACTCCCTTGAGCTCCCATGAATTCTTTGTTGAGGCTAGTGATGAGGCGTTTCAGGTTATTGTTCTGAACCTGCTTGGAACCTCTTTGATCAGAAGGAGCCAGAGGAAGGATGGAAGGAGGGAGGATGGCATAATGGTATATCCAGGTCTTGAACTTGCCAGACGGGCCTGACTTCTCCACAGCAGCTAACCAGGCTTCCAGCTCCTGATGCCCGGATGGATGCTGTTTCCCTCAGGCTGCAGTGGAACACCGTAGCCAGGTTCCCCTGTAAAATGATTGGATAGTGCTGTCAAAGAAGACTGTCAAACAAAGTGGAATTTGTTGACAATCTTCCCTGTTCAACACCAGGGATCTGGATTTTGCTGGCTCGAATCTCATGCGAGTGATCAGCTTATGCAAACCCTTCAGGATCCACCTGCTCCTTGAGACCGATGTTGCTGTCACGGTCAGATCATCCATGAAGGCCCCGATGAGCGTTTCACGACACGGTACAAACAGTGATGATCCCCTTCTTGAGCTTGGGCTACTCTGATGTTGTGGACTCGAAGGAGGCTCAAGCTGTTGTAGAGCCACTTGGGGGACCACACCAGTCTGCTCCAGGCATCCTGGATCTCCACCCCGGTACATTTGAGACCCCATTTGAGATGTAGGAGGTTCTTAGGGGGTATTCTGTCAGACACCGAGCAATAATGCTGAATAATATGTTTCCTTTAACACTGGGCAGCCAGGCGGTCCTCAACTGATCAATATCCTTCGACTTCCTCTTCGGAATCTACACCCTTTCTGCTCATCTCCACTGATCAGTGACCTTGCCCCTCCTCCAGATACCTTCAGAATTATCGAGAGCCTGTGGAGTAGCCTTGTGCAGGGCTTGAGAGCCAGCGCAAGAGGGACCCTAATTACCTCCATGTGATCAGAGGTCAGAGAGCACCAAATCCTCTTTTTTAAAATGCTTTGGTTGGGAGCATGACTCCAATGCACATTTTGTGATTTTTTTTTTTTATGTATTATTTGTTCCAAGGGAGAATCCTCTCCCAAATGCGAAAACCCTTAGACTAGCCCTCCTCAACTGGACATCCCCATCCTCTATATAACCACACATTCCCTACACTCATACACATAATGTTTCACACCATCCACCTTTTTTAAGAAGTGCACTGTCATATATTTTCCGTGAGCTGTGCCATTTTCCATAACTGGTGCATTGCGGTGTCTGAGGGCAAGTTGCTGCTTTAAGGGGATGTAATATTTATGTGAATGCATTTGCTGGGGCTTATTGTGTGTTGGGCTGTAGCAAGACAATGCTTCAGTAGACTGCCAGGGAGACTCAGGGAGTAACAAGGAAGCACACACACGCTCACAAGCGCACACACGCCCACACAAACACGCCCACACACACACACACACACACACACACACACACACACACACACACACACAGACACACACACACACATACACACGCACATACACACACACACACACACACACACACACGCCCACTCACACACACACGCACACACACACACACACACACACACACACACACACACACACACAGATGAACATCCACACACATGCATAAAGATGAACACATGCACAAAACTCACACAACCCCAAAGACACACATGCACGCACAAGCACACACACACACACACACACACACACACACACACACACACACACACACACACACACACACACACACACACACACACACTTCCGTACAGGCGAACACATAGAACAGTGCTGTTCAGCCTTGCTGTCAAGCTGCCATCCTTTGGACTTTCAACTCTTGTGTTTTTGTGTGTGTATGTGTGTTTGTTCATGCGCATGTGTGTGTATGTGTGGCCAGCTGGGCAGGGCATGTCAGGCTGCCGAGGCAGATTTTAAACTTCCACTGTGTTCCTCTTTGTTGGCTTTCTTCTTCTCTTTTCCCTGTAGTCTTCCTCCAGCCTCCTGTCACTGACCTCCTAAACTCTGACAGCTCTCATTCTAAAGTCTCCTCTGGGTTGAATATCGGGTTAGTATAGTGGCACACCACCACGGCCTCCTAGCGTTAGAGTCGGGTCTGGCTCCCTAAGCTGCCGCGCTGTGTAATGAGTGCGCTGTGGAAGGCAGGTGCAGACTAATTGAAAGAGGTTTAGGGTGCTGCTCCTCCAAAGCAATTAACTGATCTTGCAGCCCGACTGATTGAGGCAGCCATGCGCGGCCCATTCCAGAGCTGCCACTCCACTCCCCCTGAGTGACAAACCCAATGTAGCTCCCCTGTTACACACCCCACACACCAGCCACCATCACCCAAATACACACCCACACAGGTGCACCCACACCACCAACAGCAACAGCAACAGCAACAGCAACAGCAACACCAACAGCGATCACATCCTCTATCTCCACCGGCGGGTAGACAGGCCGAGGGATGTAGAATGGAAGACAGAGAGAGAGAGAGAGAGAGAGAGAGAGAGAGAAAAGATCCAATCTGAGAGGAAGAGATGAAGAGATGAGGTTGAGTAGTGTGGCGCTACATAAACTGAATATAAATGTGTTTTCTGGAGCTGGGGCAAGATTCTCTATGTACACGATATTCATCTCAAATATGTTTCTTTTAAGATATCTAGAAGATTTGAACCCCCCCCCCCCCACACACACACACAAACACACAAACACACACACACACACACACACACACACACACACCATTTGCTATGAAAAACCATCAACAACAATCAACATTTTTAATATGTTGGTCTTTTACATTTTGGGGTAGATTCATACACTGAAAAAGCAATTATTTCCTATTAGTTTCCAGCATGGAATAACCCACCACAGGATTTACGGTCGAATTAAGAGTTGGATGATAAAACATGCCCTTTTTTATGATCGCTTCCCATGACGGGACATTGTGAGAAGATGGAATCATTCAGCGACACAGCTTCCTTGACATGACATGATTTAAATTAGATTGAGGTCCTCATGAGTGATCCATAAAGTTCTATTGAAGATGAAAGAGGGCGCTGGCGTGTGCCCGCTCGTTTGCACTGTATATGTGTGTGTGTTCGTGTGTGTGTGTGTGTGTGTGTGTTTGTGTGTGTGTGTGTGTGAGTGAGTGAGTGAGTGAGTGAGTGAGTGAGTGAGTGAGTGAGTGAGTGTGTGTGTGTGTGTGTGTGTGTGTGTGAGTGAGCATATGTGGGCACTAAAACGTCTGTGATGCTGACGGCCCATTAAGTCACCCTAGAGCCTAACTGCCTCTTTCAACCAATTAGATGTCCCGCTTGTGTGGTGTGTGTACTGTGTGTGTGTCCATGTGTGTGTGTGTGTGTGTGTGTGTGTGTGTGTGTGTGTTTGTCTTCCATAGCTTTTCTTTTATCCCAAATGTTTTTCCTGCTCTTTTGAAGTGCTGGAGGTTTATTAAGGAGAGGACAAGCCCAGCGATGACAGTTCCTTTCATGTCTCCTGGGAGGAACACAATAAGCTGGGAGAGTGTCTTTTGTCTTCCTACGGCTCTGTCTCCTTGTACTGCTTATTAGTGCCAAGGTTCAATGTCTTCACTGTCACCTCCTTGTTCCTTTCCACTTTCACTTTCTGTCCTCAGATGCTTTTCAAGAGCCCCCCCCACCCAACCCCCTTTACCTAATTAACTTTGATTATATCTTATAATTTGGTTTCTGGTCTATCTCATCTTTCCTCACTGTTACATCCACCGTCCTGTGTTCACTTTTGAAAACGTCTGCCTCTGTTCCCTCCAGGTCACGGCTACTGTTCCTGCGGACGGTGTATCTGCGAGAAGGGCTGGTTTGGCAAGCTGTGCCAGTTCCCCCGGAGCTGTGAAATGACCGAGGCCCAGAGCAAGGAGCTGTGCGAGACCCAGGACGGAGTCTTGTGCAGCGGGAAAGGTTGTATCAAACTATCAGTTTATCCTGCGAAATTGCCTTTTCACAGCCTTTTCACAAGCTTTCACATTTCGATTCTCTCTAAACATTTTTTCTGCTCCATCCTATTCCACAATTCCAGATTTTTGTCAGCTTCTGGACCGCGTCAGATCCTTCAAGTGAAACATTAGCGCAGTGGTTAAGTGGTTAGAGGTTAAGTTCAAATTTCCGGTAAAGGGAGCGATACCAGCACTCACATAAACACACAGAAACAATATAAAGAATGTCTAATTTATGCCCTCATTTAGTAGGTACTTGAGATTGATGACAGAGCTGTTTCACAAACTACTGCACTCCACAAATCAACATTTTTCAGTGAATTCTGCACATAGTGGGTTATTTCTATGTATTCATTAGCAGTAAATTAGAGCTGTTGGGCGGTGGTGAAGTGAAATCCAGCTGCAGAGTGTCTGCCGTGTTCATCCCACAAGCACAAGAACTCTCTCCCGCAGCTCTTTTTCATTACTTTTCCACCCCGTCATCCATCTAGTTTTCTACCCTAGTCTCTCCCCTCCCCACCTCTCTCTCCCTTTCGTTCTGTTTGCAAATTCAGAGTCAAGTGTGTGCTTGCCTCCGCTGCTGCCTCTGCAGCCCGACCCGTGATGAAAGCGGAGGAGATTGACAAGGGGCCCCTGGGTTTAATCTTTAATAAAAAATTAAATAAAAAAAGCCAGATACCGGTCGATGTGTTTGTCTCCCGTCCACCTGCCTTTCTACTGAATGATCAACAGCTACCGCTGAACAAAGAAGTCACGAATGCTGACACACGTTAAAGGCAATTGAAAGTTAACTCTCCCATTTGAGGGAGATTTGGGAGTAGGTACGCCTATATCCAAGCTCATCTTCTAAGAAAAATTTAAATAATCCCAATATTAACAATTGTGGCAGTAGGGAGTGGTTTTGGCGGTATCTGCAGGTAGTGAGAGCCAGCCCTGGCACCCAAAAGGGGATGCACCTGCAGGAGATTGAGGTAATTAACAGACTGTTTAAAAGCTGTTGTGTTTTCACCTCTCTCTCTCCCTCTCTCTCTCTCGCTCTCGCTTTCTCTCTCTCTCCTGACAGCGAGGCTGGTCTCCCACTAAATTGTCTTTACTTTTGTTTAAATAAATGCCTGCCTGTGAAGGCTGTTTTTGTTCTAAATGCCCCCTGGTCCATCTTTGCTCCCAGAAACCGATAAGAGACTTTATACAGTGGCGTAGTAGGCAGGATCAGTGAACAGACAAACAGGAGGACAGAGGGAATCTCCACTTGGGGAGGCTCTTCGCTGCCTAGTGGAGGTACAGGAGAAGAACCGTGATGCCCAGCAGCAGCAGCTGTCGGCGCTGGAGGTGCAGGATGAGGAGCTGCACACACTGAGACAGGAGTGCCTGAGCCTCCAACCAGTCCTACCAGACCCAGATGGAGCTCAGTGTGGAGCGGCTGAACCAGAACCCCCCTCCTACCAACCCTTCTGACTGGATCCCCACCAGCCGGGAAGCATTCTTTACCATAGCAGAAATGAAGGAAGGTAGACAGCAGCCCG
This sequence comes from Zeus faber, assembly GCF_960531495.2. Classification (NCBI taxonomy): domain Eukaryota; kingdom Metazoa; phylum Chordata; class Actinopteri; order Zeiformes; family Zeidae; genus Zeus; species Zeus faber. The sequence goes on along the minus strand of NC_137210.1, from coordinate 11,190,854 downwards.
CATCAGCAGCTCAGTCATTGCTGGGGTCAGAGGTCCAGCCATCACCAGAGTCAGCGCCAGCAGCCCAGCTGTCGTCAGAGTCAACACCATCATCCAGACTCCCACCAGTTCCAAGGAAGAGCTGCCATGGGAGCACCCACACTCCTAATTTTGTTTCCCCATTCACTCCCTTCCTCCCCACAGGGCCCATCCTCAGCATCATTTGCTTTGGACCCACAGGGGGCACCTGAGACACCAGGACAGGTGAGCTGGCGTTGCCATCGGCCTGGACACAAGGAGTGTCCCCTGATGGCGGTGGGACAAGTGGTCCGGGTCGTTGGCGAGCCGGCCCACTCTCCCCGTCCAGAAGGGGCGTAGAGTATAACAGTAAATATACAGGGGGGACACACCTGGCTCTGTTGGATTTGGGCTGTACGTAGACCCTGATCCACAGCATCTGGTTCGACCCGGGGCCCTAGTGGAGGCGTCGTGGGTGAGGATAAGTTGTGTGCATGGGAATATTCACCCAGTAGTTCCAGTGAAAATTCACTGTAAGGGGAAAAAGCATAGAGTGAAGGTTGCGGTTAGCTCCCAGCTCACCGATGCCACTACCGGACCTGTTGTCAGGAACTGATTCGTCTGAGTTTAATAGGCTAGTTAGGGAGGTAGTGGGCCGCGTTCACAACCGGTGGAGACGTGTGAGTGATTCACGGTAGTCAGTGGAGGGCCTCAGAGGGAGAGCGCAGAGGCTCCTGAGGTCAGCCCCATGGCAGATTGCCTGCTCGACCAGATGATAAAAATCAATGGACAACTGGTGTCCGCTGGTACAGCTCCCACTCACCCGTACTGCTGCGTAATCCAGGATAAACTGTGTTGTTTGTTTCGTGACACTCAAACAGGAGGAGGTTACAAAATTGCTTGTGCCGAAAAGCCATCGGGAAATGGTTTTCCAGGCGGCTCATCGCCAACCTATGGCCTGTCACCTGGGTAACGACAAAACACTGAACCGTATAATGGCCCGTTTCTATTGGGATTCGCGCAGGTGTGCAACAGTGGTGTGCGTCCTGCCGTGAATGCCAGTTAGTCAATCCGCAGCCACCACAAAAGCGACATTTTGCCCCATTCCCTTAGCTGAGGCTTTGTGTTAGTCCAGGTGCATTATGCAACACAGCAGTTCCCCTGCATAGCATTTCTGTAAAAAGTGTTTCAAAGGCTTGGTTTCATGTTATCTCCTGAGTCAGAATCCCGAAAGAGATTCTGACTGAACAAGCACATCATTTATGTCACGCACACTCAAGGAACTGTATGAATTGTTGGGTGTTCGCTCCATTTCGACCAGCGTGTACCATCCCCAGATAGATGGAATGGTTCAATAAAACGATGAAGAACATGGTTCGTAAGTTCGTTCACAAGGATAGCCGAAATTGGGATAGGTGGTTGGATCCTCTGTTACTTGCAATGCGGGAGGTTCCCCAGCCCTTGAAAGAATTTTCTCCCTGTGAGCTTTTTTTCTGTAGAAAGCCCAAGTGTGTGTTTGACATACTTAAGGAAAGCTGGGAGGGAGGTCCAAGCACAAGTAAAAATGAAGTTTAGTACATCCTGGACCTGAGAGATGTCGCGGGATAATTTGCTCCACGCACAACGGCATCAGTGGGCTCAGCTGAGGCATTTCTCACCAGGAGATAAGGTCTTCATTTTACTTCCCACGTCTAGCTCTAAATTACTCGCCAAGTGGCATTGTGGTCACGCGGAGAGTGGGAGATGTTGATTATGAGGTTGTACACTCAGACGGTGGGGGGCTACCCAAATTTACCACCTCATCCTCCTAAAAGCATGGAGGGCGGCCGCCCCTGTCTCTCTGGCAACAACAGTAGTGGAGAGAGATGAGTTGGGAATGTCGAAACCACGTTGAAACATCAATGTCATCACTTGCCTGAGCACAAACGAAAGTTGGTGCAGGCAGAGATCAAGGCCATGATGTCTGACATGGGAGTGATTGAAGAGTCCAACAGAAAATGGTAGCTTCATCATGCTGGTATCGAAGCCTGATGAGTCTATATGTTTCTGTGTGGGCTATCGCAGAGTGAATGATGTGTCAAAGTTTGATGCAAAATCCTGGGTTGGCTTGGCCTGGCGCTGTGGATTTGAAATTGGATTTGACCAAGGGCTACTGGCATATTTCCTTGTCTCCAGGGTCTAGGGAAAAAATGGTCTTCTCCATTCCGGACAGTTTGTACCAGTTTCGCACACATCCGTTCGGGTTGTTTGGGGCCCAAGCCATTTTCCAGAGCCTCATGGACTGGGTGCTGGGCCCACATGCAGCATATTCTGCTGCATACATGGATGATGTTATAATCCACAGTCATACCTGGGAGCAGCATATGCAGCAGGTAGGGGGCGATCCTGGGGTCCTTGAGGTGGGCCGAGCTGACAGCCAACCCAAAGAAGTGTCTAGTTGGACGAAAGGGAGGTACGGTATCTGGGGTACCACTTGGGCGGCGGGAAGGTGCATCCTCAGAGACAAGGAAGCGGCCTGCCCAAGGCTCAAGACAAAAAAACAGGTGAGGAGATTTTTGGGTGGCAGGCTATTATAGGCGCTTTATTTTGAACTTTTCAGTGCTGACCAATACCCTAACAGACCTCACCTGGAAGGCTGCCTCAGATCCAGCCGGTCGATGAGGCTGTGCCAGCTGGCGTTGGAGAGGGTTAAACAGGCCTTCTGTTGGGAGCCAGTGCTCCATACACTTAACTTTGCTCTCCTTTTTGTCCTGCAGACAGACGCCTCGAATGGAGGGTTGGGCGCCGTTTTGACCCAGGAGGTGGACGGGGCTGAACACACGGTGCTGTACATCAGCAGAAAGCTCTTCCAGTGGGAGACAAAGTACAGCACCGTGGGGAATGAATGCCTGGCGGTCAAGTGGGCGATCAGCGCTCTACGTTATTACCTCCTGGGGAGCCCGTTCACCCTCTATTCGGACCACGCCCCACTACAATGGCTTCACCGCATGAAGGATGCTTGGATCACAAGGTGGAACCTGGCTTTCTAGCCTTTTAAAATCAAAGTGATCCATAGGCCGGGGGCTAAGATGATGGTGGCTGATTTCCTCCCTTACTTTGGGGAGGAGTTGTCCGGGCAGTTCCCCGGCTTAAGTTCGGTGGTGGGGGTATGTGGCAGTGGGGAGTGGTTCTGGCAGCATCTGCAGGTGGAGAGAGCCAGAACTGGCCGAAAGTGGAAAGTGGACGCACCTGCAGGAGATCGAAGTAATATGTAGAGTGTTTAAAAGCTGCTGTGTTTTCACCTCTCTCTCTCTCTCCCCCTCCCTCCCTCCCTCCCTCTCCTGACAGCGAGGCTGGTCTCCCACTGCACACTGCAAGTGTTACATATACAGTATGTTTGTCTGAAAAGACAAACGTCTTGACTTTTGATTAAATAAATGTTTACCTCCAAAGGCTGTTTTTGTTATACCTGCCTCCTGGTCCATCTCTGCCCCAGAAACAACAAGAGACTTGTTATAATAACATTGTGAGAAATATTGTAACCATCAAGCGGGAAAAGATGAAAGGGAACACAAATATATGTCCCATTAAAAGCATCACTTTGCTCGGGACAGAGTGTTTTGAGCGAAAATGTGAAAGAAGCAAACAAGCCTCTGTGATTACACACAAATAATCTCTTGAATTTTGTTGACAACAGTTTACTCCTGACTTATTTAGGGAGATTTGCGGAGGGAAAATTTCCAATTTCTATTATGATTATTATTATTATTATTATTATTATTATTATTATTATTATTATTAGTCCTCATATCTTGATTTCTGTGTGAATCAGAGCTGTTACAATTGTTACGTAATCGCCTGATCACAATTAATTCAGCAGATCGCAATCTTTTATCTAACATCAATATCACAATCCATACAAATTTAAGGGGAATTTTAAACCAATGTTAAAAATGTTGCTATAAATAGAATAAGTTATAATCTACACAACTAGCTACACAAGTAGTTATGTCTACACAATATTTTATGTTCCAATCATCAATGCCACGTATTGTTACAAGTTTTATTTAATGGCGCTAAAAAATCGATACAATTTTTAATTGCAGTTGTTGACAATTAATCAACTAAAATGTCATGCTCATAACAGCCCTATGGATCTCATACTCTCATATGAGAGTATGAGAAGAGTGACTCACCCAGTAGTGAACACTCTAGTCTCACCTAGTTTATTCATGTGTGTGTGTGTGTGTGTGTGTTTGTGTGTGTGTGTGTGTGTGTCTGTGTGCGTGTGTGTGCTTGTGTGTGTGTGCGTGTGTGTGTTTGTGTGTGTGTGTCCGTGCGGGCTCTTGTTTTGGCAGGGTCCTGTCACTGCGGCCGTTGTATCTGTTCTCCTCAGGAGTGGTGGGTGTCCGGGGAAGACTGCGAGTGTGATGACCGGGAGTGTGACCAACATGACGGCCTCGTCTGCACAGGTAGTGCAGGACACACACACACACGCATGCACACACGCACGCACGCACGCACGCACACACACACGCACACACACACACACACACACACACACACAGTAATCTCTTTTTCTCCCCCTCTACTTTTAGCGGCTCTGGCTGTGTTATGTAAAATAATACAAACTCAGACAGATGCACACACATACATAAAACACTCACATACTTTTGTGTGGATTGCCTCTAATCCTGTCTTTTCGCGCCCACTCATAATGGAAGCCTCTGTGCATTTTCATAATCATTCTTGCCCCAGGGCAGCTAGCATTTGGACAGCTGTTTAGAAGTGTTTCTTTTTCCAGACATCATGACTTTGAATGTCAGCTTCAGTCTCACTCAAATAAGCATCTGTGGCTCAAGATGAAGACAAACTGCCTCTAAAGACAGAGCTCCAGGATGCGACAAGTTTGGTCGCACATGCAACCAAAAATCTGTGTGACTAAATATTTTCATTGGTCGCACCTGAAATTTAAAAGAAAGTATAAAAATATTTTTACAACAAACAGCAACTGGGTGTGCAGACATTTGCCTTTGAGCAAATATTATAAACATAGCCTATTTTCTTGAGATTATTTTGTCAGTGTATAGCAGGATTTTATGTACATTAGCCCATGTGCCATGCATGTCTTGCGTGCATGCCATTCAAATTAAACTTGGGTGGGCCGCCCAGGTATATTAATGGCCGCCAAAGTATATTTGCCGACCGGTTTTAGCTTTTTTATTTCTATTTTTTTTGATTTGTGCGAGAGAACGACTCCATCTGCGATCGATTAACTAGCGGATCTGTTCTCTGGTGTAACATTCAAGGACGCGTACACGGCTCTCTGGCTCAGGTGGATAAGAAAGCGTGCCAAATTGTATCGGGTCGAGAGAGAGCAGGAAGTGGTGCTGCATTCACCGGAACTCGGAAAACTGTAATTCGTGTTGGCAGTGATGCTGCGTTCCTCGGGAACTCGAAAAAACTGGGAAACACTGCAATTGATTATTTTTTCATTTTGTTTCGTTACACCTGCCCCCCGCCCTGAAAGACCCAGCCCAGACCCGACATCATCGACTGAGGTTACTGTTACACCTATATCCCCTGTCCCTGGTCCTAAGATGTCTAATCATGGCCTAAAACATTTTAGGTGCACCTAAATGATGTGCCGGTGCACCTTAATAAAAAAGTAAGGCGCACCAGTGCCAACAATTTAAAAAGTTCGTCTGGAGCCCTGGTAGGCGACCGAAGAAAACAAAAAATGAAAGGTGAAGTTTATGGCTATGCAAGTTAAATGTTTCCAATTATCATATCACTAATTGGGGCATATGTGGCTCCATATTATGGATAATTATATTGATTACATTTGTTTTATTTATTTGTTTGTTTTGTTTGTTTTTTAGTAGAGTTGAGGCTTAAATGGAAAAAAAAAAAGACACACACTTGTCCCAAGGTAGCAGTGATGCACTCAACCATGTCAATTTTAATGATGCCAAAGATTTGTAAGCCAAGTTTGATAATAATTTGCTCTGCATCCAGATATTTCATGGATTCTTCAAAGCTGTATATTCTCATTTCGAATACAATTGATGAGTGATGTGGAAAATTCAATGTATTAGGAATGCCTCATGATTAATTTCATGCACCAAAGATGATCATTTCTGTAACGGTCTCAGCTGGGAGACACACACACCCTTCTCACTTCTACACAGAGGTAAAAGTCTGTCAAATTAATTAAATCCATCAATCTCCATAAAACACCGCAAATGTGGTTGTCAGGGGCATGTTCATCAATTTGTTGAGAAAAAAAAAACTAAAAAGGAATGAAAGATTTTCTGTTTTGCTTTCACATACCACCGCAATTATCACCATCACCTAAGAGGTTAATGATTTATGATTACAATTACAAAATTGCTCGCTGGTTTGCCACGATGGGACCAGAAACATGTCCTCCCACAGGGATGCAGGGAACCAGAGTGCTGCTCCCTGGACCGTCTTTATTTAAATTTTATTTTTATTTTTATTTTTATTTTTATCTTATTACATGGTTTTATTTCCATGTTTAAGACCCAGCGGATCACTAAAACTAAGATATATCTTCCGGAGCAGTGATTCCCAAACTGGAGAGCTAGACCCCACGAGGGGGATGCCAGGGGCCTGGCCTTGGACTTGGATTTAAGCCATATTTGCTATTCGTCACACAATGGTTCAAAAATCCACAGCGTGGGTGGATTTTTCTGCCCCGTTTTTAAATCGAAGTCTCCTTGTGTCTCTGTAGCCCCCACACGCCGGCAGTGAGGCGCGGCTGTGGACGAGTCTCCTTTGCCGTGTGACAGGCAGACAGCGGAAGGGCACTTCTTGACTCCGCCGCCTTCCCCCCGCTCTGACAGCGAGGCGCTCCGTACGCTGGGAGGGGAAACACCCAGAACAGGAAGTTATCACCCCCGGTTCAGAATGGAAGGGTGTAATGATACACAAAACCCACGGCTGGTGCGATTGTTTTTAGATATTTCTCATGACATAGGCGACAGCTGTCATCGATAACGACGCACGCAAAGTCTGATCCACCATAATGTTCCCCAACAGGGTGCCTAAATAATGGGGTGAGCTTCAACAGTTCTCCATACTGGTGTGACTGGCTTATAGGGATGTTGACTTGTTATCGTGATTTTACAAAAAATAACTAAGGTCTCACATCTAAGCTTTATGTTCTTATCTACCTCACCAGTAAGCTGTTGAGCTCAAATTTGGGGGGCATGGTTATATCTTACGATCAAGGCTCCGGAAGTATTTTTTCAAAGCGGCTTTTGGACAGGCATGAATGAATCGCTAAATAGTCAACACAATTCACCACGACAATTTAGACACGGCACACGGCTGTGTACTCACCAGCTTTGGGAGGTCGGTCACTTCCAAGTTCCGAAGAGCATCACGTCAAGAATCATCCAATCACCAAGCTCCATTGCGCATGCCAGTAGAGCTTGAGTCTCAAGGGAAATTTCTAAATATGATCAACAAACTTTTAGACTAGCCACTGTAGATTGGAAAGGAATCACAATTTAGCAACTCCATGGCCTGATTCTCACCTCAGATGATTCTCAGGAGAAAAATTTGCAACCAGTCAGACGGTTCAGACCAAATGGCGAGATACTGGCAAGAATAATTTGAATGCTGCAGTCCTGCCCAGGGTTACTGTAGCGGTAGCTGAGCGCGTTTCCAGGCATCAAATCCGATTCTGGATAAACACAGTTTATGTTTTACAGTTTCTGGAAAGAAGCTGAAACATTAAATGTTTTCAGCTTTTACCAAATTTTGGTAACCAAGGGCCATTGCGTCATCCTTTCATATAGTTTCATCATGCAGGAAAACCTCTGGGATTCCGCACAACGTGATGTTGAAGAAATCATTTTAAATATAATCTCCTAGGGGGAAAACATTTGTGAAAATACTTCTGGAACCAAAGGCCATGGCTGTGTTTTAGCACTATTTGCTGAAATGAAATGAAATATATATACTGTATATATGAAGTTGTTGTCTTTAGTTGGTCAGTCTGCTGCATAGGTTATGTGAACAGGTTGTCCTACATCCCTCCACCATTTTCCCTGGCTGCTTGGTGGAACAGAGTTACCGCACCACATAACGATCTCGGCAGCGGAGGCTGCATCAGGCCCGGTACCCAGGGAAGCAAAGTGCGAAAAGAGGAACCTTGTTAAAGGTCAGGCATGATGGAGCAGCGCTCTGCCAATTCACAGCTTCTCTTCTCACCTCCTCTCGCAGGGAACGGAGTGTGCAATTGCGGCAACTGCGACTGCTGGGACGGCTGGACGGGAAACGCGTGCGAGATCTGGGTTGGAACAGAGTACTGAGGGAGGGGAGGGGACGGGGACTCTGACGTCCTGGGAGAGACCCCCCACCTCCCCCCTGCCCGCACTGTGCCAAAACACCACAGCCTGTGAGGGATGGAGGGCGGGACCAGGAGCCAAAAACAAAATCTGGGTGTACTTCAGTTCCTGCAGTATCACTTGTGTACAAGTAATCATTCATCCATTGTACTGGTTACAAATTATCTTTATTAAAACCGTGTTTTGTATGCAAGAAAGAAACAATCATGGAAGCAGAAAGTATTTTCTTTTTTTCTGATTATAACACATTACAATGTAACCCTTTTTAATATGATTCCAATACAACTATATGTATGAAGATTGTATATATAGGAATGCTTACATAGACCAGAGAGCGACACATAATAGAATGCAGGTACATAAACAGAATTCAGACGTGGAAAACAAAATGTTTTTTGTTATTAATGTGTGTTGTTAACTGCGGGATAATGGCGGGGGCGGTTATTTGGTACGCTGACGATCAGTTACTCACTGTAGAGAGTGCTTTTCTGACAAATTGGACTCAAAAGCTCACCCTGCAGCCAAGTCAGAGGTATCATTTGAGGATTTTTATTTCCTTTTTGATAATAAAACATTAAATGTGCCGCATGACACAACATTTTGCATGGAAAACGAGGCGAAGACCTTAATCATACATAGTTATAAATCTGTATTAACATGGCATAAATCCAAATGGGCATACTTGCAATGGTATATTTATATCATATATATATTTGAAAATAAATCTTTAAATAGTGCCTATTCCTTTCCTCCTTAAATAAAAAAAAAAACAACAACTATAATAACAATCTGCTGGGTACAGTGTCGCCCACTGTGCCCCTGGTACACAAGACAAGACATTTCTCTCTCAGTCTCAACTCATACTGGTGATAATGTTAGATTGAATGTGGCAGGAACAAAGAGAGGACATACATAGTTCAGTTGTGGCATGCTGGACGCTTCCAAAAAGGTGGTTATCGGGGGACGAGAGCTGCATTGACACAAGAGCTCAATCACCACTTGAAAAGAGGACCCATAAGAAGTCACAAAGAAAATTTAATGTAAATTCTACTTTGGCCTTTTTCATGCTTTTTAGTACAAGCCAAACCCTCTGTTTTATTTGTCCCATCGAAATGACAGGTGCAATAATATACTGCACTTTATATTGCATTAAGTATGTTACTGACTTTACAGTACACCTTTATATAAATATTTTATTCATTATGTTGTATGTGTATACAACAAACACAAACTGTACAGTGCAGACAAACTCGTTGCATATATGTAAAATTAGCTGTACATACCAACAGTTCTTGATAGACATAGCCTACTACATGCAGTTCATCAATGCCGTCCTCTCCCATGCAACAAATGGGACAATGTACAACAGAAAGAAAAACAAAACAAAACAAAAAAAACGTCAGAAACAGAGGCACGAGAAAAAAAGAAAATCCTTCGCCAGGTGGTTCTCCTTGTAAAACAAACTTTTCCGAATCAAGAAGACGACATCACAGAAAAAACCCATAATGCGAGAGAAATGGAAAGGGGACAAACAAAGGGACAAACAAAACGGCGACTACAGAGCTCAAACAGAGATGAACATTTACACACCAGTCATTTACAAAAATAAAGTCAGCCTCGGAGGAGCCGCGGGGCCGGCGTGGCCAGCCCAGCATGTAGAGTTCATCGTTGAGGGGGAGATAAACTTTTATTGGTTTTAATGAGTAAGGTGGACGTCGACCCCAAATAGACCTACAACTATAATGGTTTGCAGCTCCTTTGTGTATAGTATGCCATTTCCATTATAGCATTAACAGCTTTATACAGACAAATATTAAAAGTAGAACTAATGTGCTTCATCATCATCATCATCATCATCATCATCATCATGTCATAAGAAATGGTTCCTCGCAACCCCCAGCAAACTCAGGAAATCGTGTTCATCAAATCAAATTGTCTTAATATAGTTGCAATTTTAGCAGCATAGAGTAGCATCACTTTACCTAACATTCTAAATCTTATCTACCAAACCTAGTAGGAAAATTGATAAAGCAAGGCGAATAAATTGGTTGATAGAATCCGAGAGAACTTTGATAAAATTGCTAACAGTCGTGATGGAAATGGGAACAGAAGGTGCCGTTGCTTTTCTCCTAGAGTATCTACAAGTGTACCACAGCCTATAACATGCCCATTCAACGCCCCCAACCCAAGTACGGTGCTTAACCTTTCCATAGCAGGGCAGTGCTTCACCCAGACTTCATCCCTTTTAGAAATACATGCATGTGAATAATTCAAGATGTCCCTCGCGTCTCCAAATGACAACAGTCAGGACCTTTAAGAGATTCACACAAATGGCTTATGCAGAGTGGATTCTTGCAGGACTCTTATTTGGATGGAATAAATACTATCACAGTGAAAGCTTTGATAAGTTAAATCACAAAAGATGAATTAGATTGGATTTTCCCTTTCGTTAAAGAATCAGTTCTTCTCGGGTTGAAAAAAGGACTTTGGTCATTTCAGAATTGATCGATCTGATGTGAGATGTGACGGTCGTTGGTTTAAGTGGATTATGCTACGTGTCCTCTACTGGATGACGGACTGGGTGAGTGAGGCACCTTGGGCCCAGTGGCGACTGGGAACCTGTTTTTGCATGCCGGGGGATCAAGGTCCAAACAGGCACATAATAGGCCAAGATGATCAGTACTGGACTCTGCATGCTGAGCTAGGAGGCAAATCCTCTCATAATATCTAGTCATTTTAAAAAGTAATATCTTTATTTTTTTTTAAACATAATTTTGCCTATTTTTATACAGTAAAATTGTTACAATATAAGCCATCTCTTGTATTACTGCTGCAATTAGAGAGAACACAATACTAACCTTGACCATGCTTTAGTTTTGCTCAACAAAATGGGGGGTGCAGCCGGTATGGATGTTGCCTATTTTTACTCAGCCATGTTCCCACTCCGGCTCCAAGTAAACGCTGCCGTGAGATGGCTGCCAGTGCTGTAGTTATAGACCGTCTGAGTCAAAGCCACAAGCCTCGCCTCGTAGCTAAGAGAAGTGAGGGACAGAGGCCTACAAGGCCTAGAGATATTCCTAGAGCCCACGCTCCGAAATAAGATTAAAGAAAAATAGACTTCAGGTTTCTATTTACCAGAGGAGGCGGACTGAGCCGCTGGTGGGATTTAGATTGTGATATGTATACACCACTCCTTACAGCGCTCTCCCACACAGACGCACATCCGTGTATCAGTGTGTCTGCGTGTGTGTGTGTGTGCGTGTGTGTGTGTGTATGTGTGTGTGTGTGTGTGTGTGTGTGTGTGTGTATGTTTGTATGTCTGGGGCGCTCCTTGCATTGATTGCAGTGGGGGTAATTAGCACTTCATCAGCTATGATTGCGGGAGCTCTCTCCCAGGCCCCAGTGTGTTTTTATCTCGCAGTAAAAAGCAACACTAAGACTCTGATTTTACCCTCCCCACAGCCTGTGTGCGGTTGCGTGTGTGTCTATGTATGTGTGTCTGTGTTTGGCTTGTGTGTGTGTGTTTGTGTGTGTGTGTGTGTGTGTGTCTGTGTTTGGCTTGTGTGTGTGTGTTTGTGTGTGTGTGTGTGTGTGTTGTACAATTGACAAGAAGAATATTAGCGTTCTCTACATGTGTTTTGCTGTTTATACCGCATCAGCGTGAATCGTATCGTGTATCATAGAAAATCACACGCCGCCGTTCCAAAATGTTTTTTTTTTCTTTTTTTTTTTTTCGTTTGTTTGTTTCTTTTCTAAATCACTTGACAACGAGAAAAGTGTGTGACTAGAGATAGAAAGAGAAGGAGACTGGAACGTACTTGTAAAAAATAGAGGATGACAGTCCGTGTTTTACTCTAATCGTACAGTCTCTACCCCAGGACAAGGCTGGTGCACTGTGGTATAGAAAATAGATCTGAAATTAGACAGACTCTGCTGTGACGGGGCATCCTAGAGGGGGTTGGGGGCGGGGGTGGGGGTGGTCTTAGATGAACCATCAGCAAACAAGGTACCACATGTGTGACCGTGAAAGCGCGCGTCATTCTCATAGATTTTCGCAGGAAGGCGTTCCACGTCTGGCCGTGCATTCCGTGCCCAGAGTTCTCCCCCCACCCCCCTCCCCCTCCTCTGCCTGCCGATGCCGGGGATGCTCGGCCGCCCTTAAGAATTTGTCCGAGCCCAAGCTCAGTGAGACCGCCGGAGTGAGAGAGGAGCAAGAGGAAGGGTGGAGGAGAAGAGGAAATAAGGGTTGCCTGGATCTGATCCCCCGGAAGGAAGAAAGAGGGTCTGGAGTCTAATGAGGAGGAGCCCCGCCTCCATTGTGTCTCCCCCTCCCCCTGCCCCCTCCCATGGCGCGCCTGACGCCTCCGAGCACGCACTCTCTCACATATACACACACACACACACACACACACACACACACACACACACGCACACACACACTGAGCGCTGGTCAGGTGTGGCTATGTGGTGGGCTTGTCGGGCTTGCTGACTGGTTTGCCGCCGTTCATCACCGCAGGCTCGCTTGTGCTTTTACTGGGGGGCACCGCCGCCTTGGGCACCGTCTCTCCGACGTCATGCAACGACGGCTCTCTGTACATGGCAACTGCAGAGGAGAGGAAGCGGAGGAAGACAGAATGTGTTAGAGACCCCTAGGGGAGAATCCATCTCCCGTCCTCTCCTGCACTCGAAAATTTGCACCAGTCGGTCCGGACGGTTGACTCTGGCGTCTCGGTCACAGTACTCTATGCAGCTGACCACTGTCGTCCCCCCCCCCCCCGAGATATGGGGGTTAGGGAGGAGGGGACGGTGTTGGCAGAGGACCAAACCATACCATCCCAGGAGTACCAGGAAGGAAGTCAACGTCACTGAAGTCAGGCAGCGTTGTCACACTAGGAAAACAAAACTCAAAAAAAAAAAAACTTTCCATTTGGGCTCCATGGTGTATGTCAGTCGTCTTTAACCGTGTCACGCAAACCCGAGTCGAAACAATCAATTTTGTTCACCGTTGCTTCCGAAGCCTAATGTCTGACCAGTCTGGTCCAAGTTGGATTGATTTTCTGTAGTATAATGTAAGACTAATGTTGTAACTCTCATACTTTTTAACCTGAGCCTTATTTTTCGATCATTATGAGTCTCAACCACGTTCTTTGGCAACGCTATTGGCCCATTGGAGGGTAGTCGGCTAAAGCTAATTCCTCAATACTGGATCAATTTAAAACACTGGGGTAGACTCCTAATGATCGAAAAAAAAAAGGTTTGGATTAAAGGTTGTTTATTTGTCTATTAAATTCGAATGACAAAACTCTGAGCAAGGCTTTGCAACCACGGACGCATAGCTCCTTTACTGTCCTTTTAACAAGTTCACCTTGATTCTGTGTAAAAACAAAATGGATACATCTCTGCTTGAAGGTGATAAAAGTGATTGATGCATCTGTTGGAACACCGTTGAACAGCACCGCGTTGTGTTACACTGATGGATTTGCTATTCTCACAGGTTCAATTATGAACCATGAGACGAATACAAATGACATGTAAAGGAGCTGCGTTCACTGCTCCAAACGCAGCAGTGCTTTTATCCAGGGTTTGATCATGTCTTTAGCAGGTACTAGTCTTCCCTTTGACCGATCTTCAGGATAGCCGCATACATCCACGTTTTTAATCCACCCATTCCAAGAGCAGGCTGATTTCACTTATTATGGTGTAGGTTTACTCATTGGGCTGTGCTCTCTTGCAAATCCAAGATGGTCAACATCCTGAGGAGGACTTTCTACATCTAGATGTTCTATCGCATAACAATATCGTTACCACCTCCCATTAGCCCTAAAAACTTACCTTCTAATGGCTTGGGCAGGAAGTGAGCAGCTGGTTTGGTTTTTTTCACTCGATTCCCTTTCATGGCCTGGCCCTCTTTGTTGAGTCCCAGGAACCAAGCTCTCCCCGACTCCTGTTGTCTGTACAGCATGGACGAATAGATCACATAGTAGTTCTCAAACACAGACTCTTTGAACTTGCATTCCGCCGTAAAGAGCTCCTGCAGAGACAAGACACAAGGAACAGAAATCACAACTGGGGCTTCTGCGAAAATACAAAGAATAAAAAACACAAACAACCACAAGAGGTGTCATTTCACTGCAGGAAACCATGAACTGGGTCTTGATTTATTATTCATGCATAGCACGGGACAGGAAAAAGGCTGGAATCCTGCACAATGTGAGATTTATTATTGATATGATCACATGACCCTACAGTTCTAGGCCTATGGAGGTCACGAGGACGAATGCCACCTCCATTTCATGCTTGTGGAATACAGATTAATGCTATGGCAATAGCAGAAACTGCTTCGCCAGGTGAAGTAGGAACCATACCTCTACCTGATAAGACCTGATAAGGACAAAGGCAGTGGTAGTGCTCGGAGCTTTATATATGGCCGAGAGCCTAACTGGATACAATCTTTGTCCGTTTCAAGCCTGCCGTAATGACCTGCGCTGGTGAAATGCGACACTCATTTTCTCCTTGGCCCTATCCTTGACATCAGATATTGGAGCTCAGGTTTGGCCAATTAGCGCATGATCCCTGTAGAATACATTGTTAGGCGAAGACCCCAGCATCGATACAATTAGCCAGGTTTCTCCAAAAAGTTTGCAAAACACTTGCGCTCATGTCGCTTTTGTTCTGCTGTTTATATAATTCCGAAATGCAGGTAGATTATTAACAAAATGGACAAATAAATGAATAAGGTATTCTTTCTCAGGTAATACCTCAAGTAACAATTTATCCAGCGCCGCCTTTCTATACCATGTGAATAATGATATAAGCTATCTTCCGACTTCCCCATCCTTTACACCCCAATTTGTCAATGACAAATGAACGCTGAAGTACCATAGCTCTCTCTGCTGTTCCCCATTTATCTCCAACCAGAAGGGTAATAAAAAACGTTCCCACATTGTCTGCCCTGCCTGGCTAAAAGTTTCATTGGGGTGTATTAATCAAGCAGGCTGATCACCATGGAAGAGATACATATGTTGTGGGGAATTTCCCTTCGACTTGCAAATAAATAACTAAATAAATAAAACACCTGTGGGAGCCTGTTATATGGCCCCCCCCCCCGGGCTGCACCTGAAATGCCGGCTCTTTGGATGAAGGTGGGGAGGGATTCACGTAGGGTGGATACATCACTGAAATCAAAGCGTGTTCTATACCTAAAAATAATTTTTAGTGAATCATTTGCATGCTATCAGATGAGGCTGAAGGCTCCTGCGGTCATCAGACAAGGTTAACTCCCTAAGGAAGAGCCCGGTAATTCTGGCAGAGCTATTGCGGTCTATTTACAGGCTAAATGCTCAGTTTTACACATGATGCACCGCCACGTTGTAATAGCGGTTATTAGCCCGTTAAATTACTCCTGTCAAAGCCAAACCACAAGGCACTGTTCAGCTGAAGACGGCACTTTGCCGGAAAAGAATGACTGAATACATACTTTGCCTCTCCCATAATGACCGGGAGAAGCAGCCAGCTGTATTTAAAAACGGCTCCTTGCTCTATCATGGACGTTCCTGAGAGGAGGGCGCATCACACGATAAACCAACCGCAATAGTGACACACTAAACACCAAGGTTAGGAGTGTTGTGAAGTATGGAGAAGTCTGGGTGGCTCATAATGACACTGTCAAGTCGTCATTATTGCCACATCAGCTGCCATTGAGCCTTCCACAAAAGGCATCCGCTGCGAGTTAAGACACATCTTAAATATGACTTTTATCTATAAAGCCAATGACAATATCACACCAGCGCATTATCTCAAGACATTCCATGGAAGATAATTATACGGTGCTTAGATTAGGATCGCAATTTCTAGTCTCGCGACGGCAACACATGACACACACTGCGACGAACAGCCCGTCAACCGGCACACCCACACATCACAGGCCGGTGTTATAAAGAGAGCCTTACATGATTAAACCCCTTCCCAGCATGTCTTCTATCAAATTAATAAACATTCCCCCCTGGACTATTCCAGGCCCAGCCCCATTACTATTCATTTTCTGACACCCATTAGGATTTATAGTGTGTCAACAACAGCCAACAGCGGTTTATCAGAGGCCTGCTTATCATGGCCAGGTTGTCAAAGAGGCAAGCCTGTCTTCCGTCTCCCAGGACAGGCAGGGTGAGTGGAAAGGCTGCAACACAACGTACAACACTTTGCAGATAACATGTTGCGTGTTGCCGGTCTGATCTAAAGGAGAAACTAGTTGAGAGTAGGGGCTGCAAGATTTCTGGTCGAATGAACAATGGCTAGGCTGTGGATCAGCCCATTATTGCATAGTGTGATACCGAAATGGAAAGCTGAGAAACATGATTTGAGCGTTCAGCTTGTGGTTACGGGGTGATATAACCAAACACATTTCTTAATCGCGATGCTTCATTCGTTGGACCAAAGACTGCGGGAAGTGCCTGTCTCATTGAAGCCAACCAGATGTGCTTTAACTTAACTTATGTGTCTGTATGCCGTCATCGTCATGGTTCGAATTTCGGTGGGGGGAATGGGTGGGGTCTGACCCCCCTAATTAAAACTTGGACCCCCCCCAAAACAGGTCAAAACAACAGGTCGGGGGGGTCGAAACATTTATAAATCCTTCTTACCTGTAATCGTACACATTGCAATATATTTCCCATATTCATGCCTGGAAGAATATTGTAATACCATTTCAGACACCCCCTAAGTGGACCGTACCATTACGCCGAGCATCGCGCTCCGCAGCTCAAAACAGAGACATCTTTTTTTACAAACAAAGCTAATAAAAAAATTGTGTTTTTATTGTCAATTTATTGTCATTTTTTTCCCTCCGCTTTCTACCTGAATGAAACAAAAAAAGCCCAGTGCGTAATACCCTCCCCCCCTGGAAAAAATTGATTCCTCGATTGTCATTGTATAATTCACACCCTGATCTGAAAATCACTTGCAAACATAAACAATCCTTGGCATTGCAATTTACTGGAGTGGAGTTGTCTACGCATTTTATAGATCAGCGATTGAAACACATAATCTGCATTCGCCCAGTATGGTGTCTAAAAGCGCATTAAAAAATCATCTTTCAGAGTCAAGGAAGGCGCCGTCTCTGAGACGATTAAAAGGCAAACAGTTTGGTTCCCTGAGTCACTTCACTGAGTTCATTCATTCCACTTGTTCCTCGTAGTGAGCGGCGTTTCGGGTTGGCTTGCCGCCGTAATTAGACGCTTTATTCCTATGCTGGTCTCGATGAGGCCCGGCTCTGATTAAACACGAGACACCTCCCTGCTTCCACAAACAGCCCTGAGCCCGAGCAATCACACTACCTGATGCCAACCCATAATTACAGCTAATCAAAGACCTAGAGATCTTTATGCAAACACACGGAATGTCAACCTGTGTTTTTTTTGGTCTGAACAAGGAGATTGGGTTGGTTTTTAATGGAAGGGAACAGGTGGTTAGTGATGTAATTAGATGTAATGAGTCATCAATAATCTGTCAATCACCAATAATCACTTTAATCACTTGATGTTGATTGCAACTCGGCGTCAACACAGCCCCAACGCCTTTTCTCGTGTTTTTTTGGTTGTTTTTTTCTCAACCTGAGAACCTTGATTGTGGTTGTCAGTTGTGCTGTTGTTGTTTTTCTATATCTTCTTTGGTGGATTTTTCTGCCATCACTCAATCTATTATTTTAAAGTTGTCAAGATCCGGATCCCGACACTGATGCAGACGCTGAGCGGAGCGGCGGCAGCGGTGCCGGAGGCTGAAGTCCTCACTCTGTACTTTGATCTGCAAACTTTATTGAGGTGAAAGGAGCTCCGCTCCCCGCTGACGGCTGTTGCCAGTTTTTTTTTCCTTGACAAGCTTGTTCCTTCTTCGCGCTCGCCCCACCTTATTTTTATTTTCCCTCCGCGCTTCTTCTCCTTCATGACACATACCTTTGGTCTCGGTTTCCATGGTAACAGAGAGGAGCTCCGAGGTAGCAATGTGTTATTGGAAGGGACTGGGCATCCCCGATGCATCTATACTCACAAACCCAGTCCCGGGGAAGGGGGCGGCGGACAAAATCAGCTGTTGTATTCTGCTGCACTATGAGTAACACTATGAGTATGATCAAATGTCCTTCTTTTAAAATATTGAAAAATATTTTGTTGCATGACATCTGATCTTCCAATTGTCGCTATTGGTGTCGGAAGATCAAGGTAAGCCGTGATAAAAAGGTTATAGAAAAAATTGCATTGTACGGAACGACACGACAACAAGTGAACCACAAACCAAAGGATGTCTCAGAATGTCGCCTCGGAAGAAGAAAAGTCATCCAACCCCGTGCTTATCTGTTTGGATAAATATAGGTGACATTGAGAGCGAGACAGCGGCGCAGCTCACACGTTCACACCGGTGGCAAATCAAATCATTTTCGAGGCACCAAACGGTTGATTTTCTCCCCTCTCAATTCCCCGTCCAACACCTACCCCCACCATCGCACCCACCACCCCACTCACCCCGCCTGCCGATTCACATCAGTGGCTCCCGGCACCTGATTGGCCATGGAATGGAAGGCCGTAATTGACCTTGGCCACAGAGCGAGAGAGCGAGGGAACCAGAACGGCTCAACCCCACAAAATCAGCTCAGTCACAAAAGCAAAGAGACGGGTGCAGAGCAAGGGAGGGGCGGGATGTGGTGGGGCAGCAGGGAGGAAAGAAGGGATCCAGCCCCCTCCAGAGAAACGCTAAAAGATAAAGAGAGACAAACAAATAGGCGGAGACAGGCGGACAGCGCGGGGGAAAACAGGAGCGAGGGTGTGGAGAGATGGATATAAAGGAAGAGAGAGCGGGAGAGAGCATGTATAAAACAAACAACCCTCCAGAAAAAAAACAAAAAAAAGAAAATATCGGACAAGTCGTGGCTACCGGCGGAGACGGGGACCGGCGTGGGGAGGTGAAGAGGGGTGAGGTGGGGTGGGGGTCAACATCAACATGCACAGCGATTGCTCACTTACCACTGTGTGGAAACAAAGAAATTGTTTATTAATGCTGCCGGCATAAAGCCTATTAATCGGTGGAAAAAAGGTCAACCTGCAGGAGGCTGAGCTGCATCCACAATGCTGAGCTGCTCTCATATGCAGCAGAGTCACGTCAACACTGAAAGCAGACAATGGCAGCTTGGGTAGACCTGTCTGATTACCCAGCCAATAGACAGCCAGGAGACAGGGGCCAAATGAAGAGAGAGCCAGCAGCACACCACTGGCTATGGTGTGTGTGTGTGTGTGTGTGTGTGTGTGTGTCTGGCGTGCATGTGCATGCGTGCTTGCGTGTGTGTTTTTTTGTGTGTGTGCGTATGTGTGCGAGTGTGTGCATGTGTGTGTGTGCGTGTACCTGCGCGTGCGTGTGCAATAGTTTACAGGCACTTCAAATGGCTCGGCGGTGGGATTTGTGTTTACTTAAATTTAAAGCGTGGCGCGGAGCAGATGGTTGGCAGGGGATAACAGCTTCCCTCGTAACGTGACTTAAATCAGGGTTAAGCGCGGCTCGTTCCGACGATACGAAAGCGAATCATTTGGGAGCCGAGCGCAGGAAACATTGTTTTTATCTGTCGAGGACAAGTAAAAAAAAAAAAAAAAAAAGGAGAGCTCGGGTCGTTCCCTGCTCAGTGTCGAGCGGCCTCTTTCTCGCTTCACGTTCACGTCTTTCTAAACAACGGTGACAATGACTGAAAGAAGGACGATGGGATGTTCTGCACATTGTGACGACGGACTCTGCACCTGTTACAAAGCTTTGAGTATCGTTATTATCATTAACAATATTACTGAAGAACTGTTTTGCAATTAATAAGCAGCGTACCGTGTTAAACTATATTAGAAAACAATGTATAAATAATGGGTAAGCATATTTAGGCATGTGCCAAACATCATTAAGGGATAAAACAAAGAAAATGCTGACAAGCCACAAAGTGATATTAAAAGCCAAGATGAATATTTAAAAACAAATTTTGGTATTTGAAGTGCAAATAGCGCTTCCTGAACAAATAAGGGTTTAAGGCTCATAATGAAGCCTCTGGCATAAATTTTAGGGGGAGCCTTGGGGATCCTTTTGAAGTGTAGATCTAGATGGTACTGTATGTGGCTTTTTTGTACGGATAGTCTGTGTATAACTATTAATGAAATGATCTTTTGTACAGATGTACAGTACTTTGAAATAGATAACCCACACAAAGGTTTTAAATAAATGTTGTTTATTTTCTCTGTTTTCAATCGAGTAGACAGACCAAAGTCAAATAAAAAATTATCAATCCGAACTCCATATCAGCAGGAAACCCTTCATAAAGTTCGGATAAGGACATTCCATTTGCCCAACATCAGAGTCGCTGATTCTATTGGACATCCACACTACGTTAGTGATCTCTACTGAGCGAATCGTCGAGAAGCGAATCACGAAAAAAAGAGTCAAACCTTTCATTGCCACACTACATAATACGTACTCCCCCGATATATGTCTCATAAATAATCGATACTATCAATTATTTATGAGAATTATATCAGAGGATTTCAGTTTTATCGCCCGATCAATTTTGCGTCTCAAAAGTCTCAAGGTCCGTTAACCCCAATTTAACCGTATACTAATTTTGCGCATCCACCTTGATGTTCGCTTTGTGTCCGTGGGCTGCGGCGTCCATTCCTTTCACGGCAGCACCGTTGGTTTTGTGTGCTTTCTCCCCCTGGCCCGAGGCTTTCCTCCTCAGAAACGGAAAGGTCAACCTGTCCCTGATCCTAATTCCCCATTTTCTTATCCTCTTTGAACTCCGTCGTCATGGAGCGGTATCTCTTTGGTAGGTGGGGGGAGAGAAAATGGACTCATTTAAAGTGTTACCACCAGAGGCACTTAAGCTTTCAATAAGGTTTCCCTGAGGACGTTGACCTTTTAGCAGTGTTTAGATTTTTACTGTAGCCCTGCTGGGTAAACCCCACACACACACACACACACACACACACACATACACATACACATACACACAGACACACAGACACACACACACACACACAGACACATACACACGCACGCACACACGCAGGCACACACACACACACACACAGGTATAGGTGGTTTATAAAGTCAGAGAAAAACGTTTAAAAACAAGATTAGGCGCGATTATGTAGCCTTCAAAGAGCACTCAAAATGTTCGAGTCATGAGAGTAAATAAAAGAAAAGATTAAAAAAATAAAATAAAAAAATTAATAAATAAAACAAATAAAATATTTTGACAGTTTTAATCACTATAAAGCATTTTTATGGGGAAATTAATTATAAGGACAAAATTATGAGGTAAATTATGAGACGATGAGGACGATAAATGTGTCCTGCCGATACTCAAAGTCCTGATTAATGCTGGTGGGTATTCAGGTGGGTTGTCCTTTTAAATCATACATACACACATGCACACACACACGCGCGCACAAATACTAAGTATATTAATATTATAAGCATATTCACATGCACAGAAGTATGTGAAAACACACACCTCATCGAGAATCAAAATGCTTGAGGTGAAATTGCCGATAAATAAATCATCAACATTACGACGATTAAATTAACGACGAGTGTATCTTCAGTATCCTAATCTTTCCCTTAACGCCATCCATTTCCTGCTGGGCGTGGCGCTCTGCAGAAGGTCCGACCGCATGAATGATTCAACACGGCGGAGAGCTGCCGTGCCCTGGGCCAGACAGGACCCCGGTCACACAGCAGAACCACCACCCCGCCCCCACCACCCCTCCACCCCCACCCACGCACCACGCCCACCTCCACTAGGACTCCAGTCCCCACTCCCACTCCACGGGGACGCAGCGTCAGCCTAATGCAGTCCGACACCGCCGCGTCACGCCGGGACTGCGGGGAGCAAATCACAACATTTTGAATCGAGTCCTTTTGGAGCTACGTGGGCGCTGCGCCGGGTGGGGGTCAGTGTTCGGACAGTTGTGATGCAGCGTTTCAAAGGGCTGATTGCATCTTAAGACATCTTAGGGACGGCTTTTGTGTTTACCTGCATAGAACTGATTCATTCTTTTACCATCATGGCTCATAATGAAGATTATATCCTCTACATTGTATATGCCCTCATGTATGGATCCAGTCATTTTATGCATTTTATGCATTTTTATTACACTTATTAAAGCTATACAGTACTTAACCCATGTAGGTTTTACATGAATAATTTTATTTTCCCTTATTTTTGAACAAAAAATTCATTGATGTTTTTTGTTTTTTTTGCACTCTTGTTGGCCTGTATTTCCTTTCCAAAAATGTTCGAACCGCCGATACAGTAGTGAACTCCAATTTAAGCTGGTCGAACTGTGGTCACTTCAAAATGTCCAAATAGGAAACTGACACGTTGCCATGAAATGTTTGACTATTCTATGGAGTAAAATGAACACGCCATCGCACTATAAATAAAACTGCAAAACCCTGTCGCCCATCCATCCCCATCATCCATTTATCCATTTTAAACCTCTGATCCAACCGCGGTCCGTAGTGTGACGTTAACACAGGCAACTTTAGCTGGTGTCATGGTGTTAACTCATTAGCACGCCTCATCAAACCGTTGCCCTTTGGGAACTTCCTCAGGCTGGGAGTTGCAGGGATATGAAAGATTATTGTCGAAATAAGAAAAACAAAAAAATACTGCAAGAGTCCGCCGCAAAGTGCAGGCATAATTAAATGCAAAATGTCATTCCTCAGCATGTTTTTTGTTGTTTTTAGTGTGCAATGAGGCATCCAGCGGCCTCTCATATTGCATACGCTGCGGGCTCTCCGTACGGAACTTTGTGAACTTTATTCGAACATTAATTCAAATTGGGAAAAACGAAAACGCAATTACAATGCGCTTCGTGTAATTTGCTGCCTGGCGCGCAAATCCCTCCTCGTGTCGATTTGAAGACCCTTTTATCCGGAACGGCAGCTCAGACCCTACATCTCAGTGTGTGTGTGTGTGTGTGCGTGTGTGTGTGTGTGTGTGTGTGTGTGTGTGTGTGTGTGTGTGTGTGTGTGTGTGTGCGTGTGTGCGCGTGTGTGCGCGTGTGTGTGTGTGTGTCTCCGTCCTCCGTCGTCGCGCTGATCTCTAAATTGGTGCCAGATTGGTGTCAAGACGGGCAAGATTCCTGTGAGATTCGGCCAGTCATCTCTCGTGGAGCAACCGAGCGCCGGCTGCCTCTAACAAGCTGACAAGCATATCTCCCGAAAACACACACGCACACACACACACACACACACACACACACACACACACACACACACACACACACACACACACACACACACACACACACACACACACACACACACACACACACACACACACACACACACACACACTTCCACAGAAGAGCAAAACCTTACATTATATCACACGCCTGCATTGCACTGCGGAGGTAAACTGTAAAAAGGCAGAAGGAGAGAAATTTTAGCTGCGTCTTCAAGCTTAAAGCTTGTCCTCTCTCTTTCTCTCTCTCCCACGTTTGTCTTTGCTTTTATTTTCCTTCTCCGTTTCCCGTCCCGGCGTCCCACTTTTTTCAAAGCGCGTATGTACACCACTTCCCTCGCACATTTTATTCTCGTCGACGAAACGCTCCCGCTCGCTTTCTTCTCCTTGCGCCTTCCGCTCCCCTTCCGCGCTCATCCTCACGCCGCGTTAGCGCCGCCCGTGACTCCTGAGGCTTAATGTGCTGAAATACATCGTCGCTCTGAGAAAGAGCGTGTTTACTCAAGGTTGAACCAGCGTCTGGGTGCGGCAGCCGCTGTCGCCGCCGCGCCTTCGCAGCGGATGAGTGAGACGCCGCCGCTTTGCCGCACGTCGGCTCATTAACCCACAACACTTTTTTTTTTTGCTGCTGGTGCGACTAGGAAATATGTGTAAATTAAAAAAAAGTCTGTGTGGGCCTGAGTTTAAATAATGGTTTGAGCAAATATTTTATAGGTGTGTGTGTGTGTGTGTGTGTGTGTGTGTGTGTGTGTGTGTGTGTGTGTGTGTGTGAAAGCAAGAGAGAGCGATAGATAGATAGATAGATAGATAGATAGATAGATAGATAGATAGATAGATACGTGCCTATTTAAACAAAATGTTAAAGAATATATGGTGTTCTCAGATGACTGCTACACATATAATACTACTACTAATAATAATAATAATAATTATAATAATACAAAAACTACTACTACTACTATGACTACTACTACTACTACTACTACTACTACTACTAATAATAATAATAATAATAATAATAATAATAATAACAAGCTCTCCCTTCTATCTTTGGAGCGATCTTCACCTGTTAGTTTCATTTTTCATTTTCTCAGGTTTATAACCCCCTGTGTTATACTGTACTCTCCTTGATGATTATGTTGTGTTAATCCCTCAGGGGTGTGGGTATAACCTCAGTTCTGTGGCCAAAGGCCCTTCTGTTCACGTTCCTAAATATAGCTTTGAGACAGGAGACAGCGTCCACTCCGTCAGGGCGCCTCCTCCCAGGAATGCCCTCTCAGCGGAACTCGGGCCGGCAGAGCCAACGTCATCCTTTAAATTACTTAAGAGCTTTTTTTTTTTTTTCTGTTTTCGCCCCCCCCCCCCCCCCCCCCCCCCCCACTGTGCTCTTCCTTATTCACATTATTTTACCTGTCAACCTTTAAAATGCTTTTGCGCTATTCCATGTTATTTCATTGCCATATTGCCGTATTTTGTTATTGACATATTCATACCGTACTTTATTTTTTCCCCGTGAGATTGGTTTAAAGATCGGAGAGAATAATTACTGTGATTAGGCTTAAGATAACAGAACACGCCTCCGAAAAAGGAAAAGGAAGAAGATCTTTGGTTATCGTTCGTTTATATTTTATGAGGTGATTACATTCAGAGACTTAAGATGGGCCTCTGTGGTCTTCCGTCCTTGCAGTGAAAGAAGCCATTTTGCGGCGCTCGTCTCTTAGGAAAGTCTGTGTGCTGGGAAAGGACAGCAGAGGATTCCCCGGCAGCCCACCCTGTCTCCCTCTCTCTCGCTCCCTTTCTCGCTCCCTCTCTCTCTCTCTCTCTCGCTCCCTCTCTGAGCCAACAGGGATATCGCGTGGCACGGCTACAGTTGGACAGCTCAGCCAGTCGACATTTAGCCAAACCAGTCGGCCAGAAAGGAAACACCAACAGCCCGCCGATCAGACAGACAGCCTTCCAGCCATTTTGCCAAGAACCACATACATTGTCACATATTGGAGTCGATCAACAGAGACTGGAGCGCAGGAATACAACTCCACTAAGCACTGTGGCTTATAAATCGATCAGAGCGATGATGCACGACGTGTGTGTGTGTGTGTGTGTGTGTGTGCGTGCGTGCATGCGTGTGTGTTTGTGTGTGGCTGGGTGGGTAGGGGCGCTGCTGTCATATCTTATCTGGGGAGGATATGAGCAATTCCCTTCCTTATCGCCAGCGGCTGAATGCGACGGCGTGTTTATGGGTTTATGATTCCGATAGGATTCCGATAATCTGTCTCCCTATCAAAAAGCGCCAAAACACAGTGGCGGCGGCCGCCGCAGCAGGGCGTGGCGCGGCGTTGTGATCAACGCTGTGGGGAAAGTCGCCTCAGAGTTGTAACAATGGGGTGTTCACTCATGTGGTTCGGTTTTAAATTAATTCCTCAGGGCATATTGTCCTATCGCACATTGGACGTCCCGCGGGCTCGTTGACAATCTTACAGTGCGCCCTTATCAGCGCGTCCACGCTGGACCGCGGGAGTCAAATTGCTTTTTGTTTGAAACCTGCCGCTAATCAATTCTATTCATTTTGTCCAACACATATAAAAACCACTGTCACGGTTTAATCCCGAGCGCACGCTGGGCCGGCACCAGAATTCCCCTCCGTGATGTCCACAAGTACTGGCCAGCGGTGCGGAGGATTTTGATGGAAATGTTCCACACCAGAAGAGGATTGTGAGTGTGACCTGGTTTTCAAAGAGCTGAAATAAAACCGTTTTAAATATCTATTCAATGTTAGACATCCGCAGTAGAGTTTCCAGATCCCAACCGGAATCATGTGTGTTTGTGGGCATGTTGGAACATTATCAGATAGAGTCTTTCAACCAGTAAAAGTGTGTGGGCTGTACATCCACCTCTGGCTTCGGCGGATGTACAGCTGTGGTGAACAGCAGCTTCTATTTAAACCACTACAAATACTATAGAAAGCAAATCGACAACAATAAGACAAAATGTCAAAGTAATTGGAATAATTAAAAATAAATAATAATGAATTAATAATAATTAATAATAATAACCGAGAAGTGGGGAAGTGCTTTCTGCATACTAGCGAAAGCCAATAAGTCATTATTATTGTTTTTTTTGTTTGTTTGTTTTTGTGGTATCGCATTGTGTACTGTCCTATTATGATAAATAAAGCTGTTTTTGTTTGAGATGCTTTACTTAAATTTACTGTACATGTACTGTACCTCAGTCTAATTCTTGAACACGGGCTCTCATATTCTGATATCCAGTGCTATTATTATCATGGTAATAGAAATGATTTGATATTTCCCAGCCTGACTGCATAGATTACACGCACCTGACGCGGTTTCTCGGTTTATCGGTTCCCTGATGGATCACGAGTCATCAGCGCATTTTGTGCAGCGCCGTGCGCCTGACACTGATGAATACGACGCTTTGCAGGACGGCGCATTCACGAGCGCGCAGTCGGGCAACGACAGGTGTGTCTGCAAACATGCCTCCGTTCTCTCTCGTCCTCTCGAAACACACACTCACACACGCACGGACACACAAACAAACACATCTGTCCGCCGAAACGGTGGCTCCCGGTTCTCCCTCAGCAGCCGTCGTGTTGAATGGCTCTCGGAGTTGAGGGGGACCGGGGTCTGAGCGCCGGGGCTTAGTGAAGATTGAAGAGATTGAATTTTTCATGATTCACAACCTTTCTGTAAGAGCTCTCACTCTATTGATTTTTTTTTATTTATTTTATTTTTTTTACAACTGCAGGCGTGAAGCTTGATAAAATGTGACTTTCATTTCGTGTGTGGAAGTAGAAAAGGACACAATGGGATGCTCGCGGAGGAAAGGCGAGGACCGGCCTTATTACTGTCTCACGCAAGGCGGGGTGAGCTGCCGAGGGCCGCGCTGTCACGGCGCGCTGAGCCGCCAATCGTTCAAAATAGCCCTCGCCGCCACATTACCGCCTGACGTAGGCGCAGCACCGAGTGAGGCTTGACCCCTTCAAACCTGCGGGCGCGCTACGAAGGCCTTCCTCAGAGGTTTGGCCATTTTTTTACGAAATAGCCACAGCAATCCTGTGTTGCCTTGGTAGTACCGCTGTTTACCGCATCCCTGTGCCACTGC
Organism: Zeus faber; assembly: GCF_960531495.2. Classification (NCBI taxonomy): domain Eukaryota; kingdom Metazoa; phylum Chordata; class Actinopteri; order Zeiformes; family Zeidae; genus Zeus; species Zeus faber. Next base: position 11,163,113 of record NC_137210.1, on the reverse strand, counting down.
GCCGTGGCTTCCCTCAGTTTTTCCTTAACCTTCCCTATTTTCGGGATTTGTCAACATGTTTTGTTGTCTTCGTCGTCTGCATAATAATGAGAGTTTTTCCCCGGCGGTACACACACAATTACGACTTGGACACGGAGTTTCTGAAGAATACTTGCGGTGTGACAAGTGCCTGTGCTCACACTGCTCATTTGCAAATTATATTGTACTCGAGGCAACAACCACAAGTGCACCATTTGTATTTGTAAGGTGTTTGACATTTACACACTCGAAGCAATTATGCCGACATTAGGGTCATTAATACACGAAACAGACCGGATGTGTCCGCTCATATAAGCGCTCGCACAGCGTGTTCATGGGGAAACGAGGAGATGAGGATGGCATGCGTACGTACTTAACATGTTTAGCTGCCACAAAGGGACACAAAAATAAATGTGTACATTCTACCGCTCTCACTAGTATTCCATCAGCCACTGCTCTTATTTTTATCCCCGAGCACACACACACACACACACACACACACACACACACACACACACACACACACACACACACACACACACACACACACACACACACACACACACACACACACACACACACACACACACACACACACACACACACGTACAAATAAGCACAGAAAAAGCAAAAAGCCCATTCAAACTCGCAACTATTTGTCTACAGTAGTCAAAACAAGAGAAGACGTTTTTCAACTTCTACGCTTTTCCTTGAGGCGCATTGTGATCCGGGCAAGGCGGTTCGAAAAACAGAGGATTTAACGAAGGGCTCATTATCTTCGATACGGTTCGGCTTTTGCCGCGAGTCTAAGCAAATTTTTAGGCAAAGGGGAGCAGGTGAAATCCCAGGTGAAATGTGAATGAGTCCGTAAATGCTGAACCTCGCTCTCTATCGCCGCAAACGATCTGCGAGAATAGACGGCGTTCCTTAAAGGTCACCGCCTCCATCACTCACTGTGGTTCGTGCTGACAAACTATTCCATGTGGTTCCAACTATTCCAACAGAGAGCACATTTTCCTGGAGCTTTTTGCGCAGCAGGTTAAGCTGGCGAATACTTAAGCGCTAATTGGCAAAAACTTTGATGTATCGCATGAAAATGCAAACATAAGCTACGCTCCCTCCATCAGGAGAGAGAGAGTACACCGACTCCCCAGAGCCAAAAACAGTCCCAGAGTAATGATCGGAATCAGAGCGCCGTATTGGCAGTATCTCTAAAGGTCACAAACTGCAGTAAATTCTAATCTGAATAGATTAGGAAGCCTTTATGCAAATTCATTTTACTAAAGATTGCCTTTTAAAGGTAATCCTAGAGATTGATAATATGTTCAGCTGTTGTGGGCGTAAAAAGTCCACACTGGAACCCTATTTGCCTGAAAACAGGCAAATGCCTGAGATCCTTTCATTCGCTCACTCCAATGAACACAAACGATACCCCATTTTGAAGTCCATCCATGTTTGTTTCTCAGCTTGTTGGTGCTTTTTCTCGTTGAGAAATGAATCGATCAATATTCTTGTGTGAAATTTGCACTTTTTTTTTTTTTGGTTGGACGATTCATTAGGGCCCAGAATGGTGAAGGTCTTCAAGAGCAGGCACATTAGTCAAAAGGCGCACAGCGTGGAGGTTTAACCATGCAAGACTGATTCTATTGACCACCACGGGGTTTTCCTGGGCAGACATGGCTGATGCTCGCCGGAACCACCTCCCCGATTCTCTGCATCCCATCTGAACGATGCACTGTTCTTTCCGGTGTCCTGCTTTTCTCATAATCTGTCCAAAGGCGCGCGTCTACACATTATAACGTGGCTCCTCCAGCTTGCATACAGCTTTGCCGTCGCATGCTTAAGTGTCTTATTTTCATATTGATGTCCTGTCGGAAATTCTCCCCTAAGGGATGCAGGTGGAGGGAGGAACTTAGTCAGAACAATGCCTTATTGATCAATTCTCGCCGTTGAGTGCCAAAATATGAGGCCAATTCCACTGGAGGGGGGTAGCCTACCCGACCCACCAGAGATCAGAAGGCCACAGGTGGGTAGGCTGAACTCCAGATCCAACGGCTTTGGAATTAGCAGGCAAGTGCATTTCATTCAAATTAATTTTAGAGGTTAAGGATAGGTTAGGACTGGGTATGTTCCTGCAGCCAGCAAATGCCGGCTAAAAGATACAAGCTCCCACCCAAGAGAACACTGCATACGCTGGTCGGGTCATGGAGAGGTTTTGGACTAAGAGCATCGACTCTCTTCATCCATCAAACATCCTCCCTGCCTCATCCCTGCACCGTCGCCCACAACGCCACTCTGCTGTACACCATAAATATGTCACTGGTGAACCAGTGATTCGGAAAACAGCTGCACGCACCTTTTTCTAACGCTTTAATTATCTTGAATAAACAGGGGAATAAGACAATGGCTGGAGAACCGGGGGTGTATTGAAAATGACCTTAAACTGTTGACCCAGAAGGCGGAGGCATACTTTAAAAGACATCAGAACAAAACACATAAGAACCACCGAACCACCGATGTCACACAACACCGTTGTCAGAATACTCAATAAGAACTCTGTTTACTTCTTTGTATATCATTCCATGCCACCGGGGAGCGCCTATTTACAAGGCAAGTTGCCGGAAACAGAAAAAAGCCGAGCAACACAACAATGTTGAAAGAACCAGGAATGGAATGCGACAGCGAGAGGAGTTGGCAGCGGCCTTGCTTTATAAAAAGATGAAAAAAATAAAAAGTATTTATTGACAGTGTATCCAAAACATGCTCCAAATATTATGCCACTGGAAAAAAACAAGCTTGTTGAGCCGGAAAAGCAGAAGATTGACCAGGGAAGGGAGGTTGAAGTCCGTCACCTGTCACGACGCTACAGCATTTGGACCAATCGCGACAAGGGGAGGTCTCAGCGTCGGAAAAAGACAAAAGACCAAGTTCACCTCTGTGGCTTGCGAACACCACAAGAACCCAGATCACCGCGTCAGTTCGCTCTTATCTTGTTCTGATCACGTCTTATTGTCAAAAACTTCTACTTTTTAAGTACGCCTCCACCTAGAGAGGGGTAGAGGACATATCACCAGGTGCCTTATTTGTATGAAATATTGTTCAGGGAGGCATGAATCCCAGCGGTGGAGCCAGAAGCAGTGGAAAAGAAACTGGATGCCTGACGGGAAGAGCCCCTGCCTCGCGGTGAATTACTCTGCTTAGAGGCCAGTGGAAATGCAAAACTCCTCGTTCCATCTTTCCAGCACAAACTGCAGCTGGAACGCCCTTGGGGAACGGTCCAATGGCCCATGTACTCACATTAAAAGGCGACTTTTCAAAATCCGGACAAAGCAGAGCGCTTGACAACTTCATTATGGTCTAAAAGCTGTTAAAATACAATCTATAAATATTTCACTGATATATTGAGCAAGTCATTTTCGAAGATAGTGCCCATACGGTGCAGATTGGCCAAAAAAATAGTTTGTCTATTCTGAGCTCCTTCTGGCTTTTTGGCCTCTGGTTGCCTCGGTCCAGCGTTCCAGGTGTTTTATATAACTTTACTACTTAAAGTTTGTAGTATTTACAGAAATTTCGATTCGCAGGGGTTTTCAAGCATGGGGCTTTGAATTTTTCCACAGGTTAGTAAACAACACCAATAAAGCAGGTTAACACAAAGCCATCTGCTGGACCGCAAGACATGTTGCGTGCAAAGATGTGTGTATATACATGAACACACAAACACATGCGCACACACACACACACACACACACACACACACACACACACACACACACACACACACAGACACGCACACACACAGTCTTCCTTTTCACAGAGTATTAATGTGCTACGAGCGCTAGACTGTGATACAGCTCCACAACTGATTTAATTTTCATATAATTACACACTAACAGCGGTATTTACATTACGCCCATCATACTCTGTTTACCCAGACTAGAGGTTTTCCTTACTATGTTATGCCGGCTGCAGATGCCTACACGTTAGATTTCATTAATTCGCAGTAGAATTTCTGCAAGGACCCTCTGAAGATGAATAAAGTCTATCTATCTAAATTCAAAGGATGACAAAGTGGAACCTGGATTTATTCACATCTCGAGCTGTGTACTACACTTCTGATCTTGGACCTTTTAAAACGTATCCTTTGCGTCACACTTTTAAATGTCTCTTCAATACCAGGTGAATGCTCGGCCTTTTTCAAAATCTCGGAGTGGGACAGTGGGAACGGCCAGCAGAAATGCCATGTCTTTGAAAAAGACATGGGGATGAAAGCAAAGGCACATAAGGGGCCCATATAAGGGCATCTTTAATAGGCAAGACTTGAGGGTAGCGTGGCCCAGGAGAAAAGAATGATGAATAAAATAGATATTATAGTTATTACAATTATCAAAAATGCCTCCTGACATCCTCGGAAGAATGCCACTTCACTGTTCCAGATTGGGCCTCTCAAGGATTTCACTTCTATAAGGTCCACTCAGTTGATGTGGTAAGTCAATTTGACAATCATGAAAGGTAGCACTAACAAGTGCCGGGACCCGATGAAGAAAGCCGGCAGTGAGAGACTCCAGTGAAGTGAAGAAAATGGCGACCGGCTCTAAAGAAAACCAACCGACCGTGAAATGCCCAACTTTTACACCAGGGAGATGGTGGGAGACTGTATTAGCAGGACTAAAAACCACATCAGCAATGGCCAGAGAGTTACGTTCTCCGGCGCAGGCATTTCATCATGACCAGCAAAGCTCAACAAGCCAACACTTCCCAAGGCATCTCCAAAATACTGATGTCCCCCGGGTCATTTTCAAAGATTTTCATGAATTAGACTGGGTTTTCAGTTTTCCGTCAAAAACGTGCTTCTACAACACGAGGGGAGAAACCAGCGGCCACGGACACCGTAGGAGGAACGAGCCGGGAGTTTTCTGGCCCTGTTACGATGAAGGTAGACTGAAAGACGGGTGAGGTGATTGAACACCCTCTTATTCCGTGGTGAGCCCTTTGTATCAGGCTGCACAGTCCCTCTGATGTTATCGCCCGCTCCCTTTCTCTCTAGTTCCGAGCAGAACCCGGGGTTCCTTACACAAAGGAATATGATGCAATACCAAAGGCCTTGAATGGGCTTCCCGTCCCTTTTCTCTTTTCTGAAGGACTAGCACTCTCTCTCTCTTTTGTTCATCCAGTCTGTTAAGAAATGGAATGCCGCTCGTTATCAAAGTGTGTCATCGTGGCAAAAGCTTTGGGGCTTGATTAATTATTGAAAATGAATAACAATACGGCGTATTAAATCTAATCTCATCAAATGACCTGGGATGGAATTAGAAGACGAAATAACTATGCAAAGGACACATTAATTTGAAGCCTTCACCGCTTGGCCTGTCTCCCCAGACCACTCGAAAACACAGAGTTCCTCCTCCGCGTCGGGGTAATCCTCAAGGTGTTCTCTGAAAATGTAAGTGCACTGTAATCAAATACAACTAATGCGCAGAAAAGGTCGGCGGTGAGTCTCTCGCTAACAAAGGGATGGATAGGTGCACCCGGAGTGAAGGACGGAGGAGACGGCGGCGGAGGAGGAGGAGTGGGAGGATGAGGAAGTGCGTTTTTTTCTTGTCTTTTTTTTTCACAGGGCCGCCATTACCGGAGTAATCAGACACGGAGGAGAACAGAGCAACCTGCGAGTGGGAGGATAGATGGCCGAGGGCCCGATCAGAGCCTCCATTAGTCGAGAAATAAGCTACAAATGGAGCGGGTGTCCAAATGGAGTCCGGTGAATAGAGGAGCGGGGCCAGAGAGCCTCCGTCAAACCGCGCGGAAGGAACGGCGCCGATCTGACACAGCTTCAAGAGAGTCATTCCGCCAGCGCCATCAACACCTCTTTACTCCCCTTGACCGGGACAGGACTCTGAAATTGTACATCTTGACTGACTGATGGTAAAATTACCTACTAATATTGCACCAAGCTCCATTTTCCCAGACATGCTTTCGGAAATAACTCTTAGGCTGATTGAGGCACCGGAGGCGAGACGGCGCGGTTAAACAAAATCTACAGCTCTAGTCTTTATTTAGCTGATAAAGCTCTCGCCATTGTACGGAGCACCCATAAGGTATATTAATTCCAAATCCCTATAGTGCATTTCCCGCTGCACAATCCATAGAATTCTAGGTCAATCCTCCTCAAATGAAATTCATTTCATGGCTTTAGTCACGCGGTGATTAAGTCGTACAGGATTGTGTTGGAAACATCAGCGCAGTAAGAGCAACGCTCCTCCATCGCTCGCTTAGGTGAACGGTAACGTGCACGAGGGACTTGGAGGAGTCGTAAGATAAGGGCGGGGAGGGGGGGGGGGGAGTTAGAGAGAGCGATCCTGATGGATGCTCCTCTCTGGGAGGGGAGAAAGTACTCGGGAATGTTCCTCCCTCTGATTGATCTGGCGAGCTCGGAGAGGAAAGGGTGCACAGGCTGCGAGCGGCTATCTTCCATCTCCCTGGCTGCGGGGCTGCAGCTCCAGTGTGTTGGGAGCACCTGATAACAGAGTCAGGTGTTGACGCTGTCTACATCTCACCTCTGGTCAGACTCGCACTGCCCCTGTGCTTTGCTCTTTTGACGGTCGAAGAAAATGCTTTATATAAACTCTTATACTTTATTTATGGCACCAGTAGTTAAACTTCACTAGGTGTGCATCAACCAGGGTGATGAGCGATTGATTGATACAAGATATTCATGTAGTACAATTTATTACCTAACTATTTCCATAAAGAGGGTAATGGAAATAGTTACCCTTGGTACAGTAAATATGCATATTTTCTATGCATGAGAGCAAATGTTTGAAAGTGTGAAAACAGCTGACACCAAGGTCATTTAAACAGTTGGAAAACCTAAATGCATAAATGAATCCTCCATGACATATTTAACCTTCTCTAAAATGTATGGTTCTGTTCATAATCTGTTTTATTTGAACATATTTGACGATGTATATTGGACAATATTTATTAAACAGGGTCATTTTGATTGGTCCAATGGCCTAAATTAAAAATATATTTGTTAGCTGCATTTTTTAATATAATTGTTATGGGCAGGGGAATTTTTTTTAAACATGAACATACATGAAATGTCATTTCACGTATCGTATATTTGCTTTTTATGTGCTTTTAATCATTTAGACTAAGAATGTAAGTAGAATAGAGAAGACAAGAGAGTAGAACAGAATAGAATAGAATAGAGTAGAATAAAATAGAAAATAATAGAATAGAATAGAGAAGAGTAAAGTAGAATAGAATAGAATAGAATAGAGAAGAGTAAAGTAGAATAGAATAGAATAGAATAGAATAAAACCGAATAGAAAATAATATAATATAATAGAGTAGAATAGAGTAGAATAGAATAGAATGGAGTAGAATAGAGTACAAAATAGTACAGTAGAATAGAATAGAATAGAATAGAATAGAATAGAAAAGAACTAGTGGAATAGAATAGAACCGATGCTTACTGATGTGTAGAGATGGCCTTCCCCGTTCATGGCAATGTATAACCCTGTCTTCACGGACTGAATGGCGACAACTCTGAGGCCCACAGGAATAAGGTTGAACAAAGCTGGAACACACACACACACAAACATTTCAGTTACATATTTCCATACTGTTTAAAAACCATTAGACACATGACATGGAACTGAAAAATAGTATCACGGCAATATTGATCATCCAAATTAAAACTGCCTATCATTAATCCACCACCACGAGCAGGTAGCGCCCTCGATAGCTGTTGTTCTTCAGGTGATCTCTAGGGATGAATTATTGCGCGGCCGGTGAATGTGACTAGCCTAGCATGGCGCAGACCACGCTCGCTACCTGGGATGCAGCTGTAATTGGGGCCACCGCTGGTGCGTGGCAGATTTAATAGCCCCTTTTGTTGTTGTAGACTCCTTGGGTCTGTTAGGCAATGGCGAGTGTATGTACTGTTGAGAAATAACAGCGCCAGGTCTGCTTGCTATGATAAGCGTGTGCATTTGTGTGTGTGTGTGTGTGTGTGTGTGTGTGTGTGTGTGTGTCTGTGTGCGTGTGTGTGTGTGTGTGTGTCTGTGTGTGTGTGTGCGTGCGTGCGTGTGTGCGTGTGTGCGGCTGACTTAAAAGCAAAATGTAAAGACTACTCTGCTGACCCCTCAGGTAACTGATGTTGATGGATTTGTGACCCCCGTCAGGGCCGGCCGCTGGCATAAACACTCTTTGGGGTTATTTAGGGCCACAAATGCTGGGGGGAGGGGGCACACGATCAGTGTAACTTTCTGTGTTTCAGGGCCGGCCTGATGCATAAGCACACTAAGCGTCCGCTGCGCGTCCGCGTTCACCGTTTCTCCAAAGAAAACAAATAAAAACTGTGTAACACATGGTAACTTTAGTGGCCCCTCCTTTAGGGGCTCATAATTGCATAGGCCGGCCCTGCCCCCCTGTAAAGGATGGAGAAATTACTCTATGGTCAATTTGTTGCTTTTTTGTTTGTTTTTTTACAGTTAACTAGTTTTGGAATTCCAAGGTTATGAGGATGGTTGATGCCTGCCCTGAGCTTTAGGGTGATATTGCAAATATAGCTGATTAAATATGGTATCTGTGGCTAGCGCCCCATGTTAGGACACTTCAAACACTATATCAACAAGCCGATCAGACCTGACATGTGTCATGTCTCCTCGTGGTGACAAACGAACGTGTCATCCGAGCGTTAGCACTCGGCGCCAGAATCAAATTAACCAGCTCACCCCAAGGGCTACCAGGGCGGAGGCAGAGCAGCCTAATAATAGGCCTTCTGTGTTGTGATCCATTTTCCTCCTCAGCAAAAAAGGACAAAATCAACGAGATTGTGCAACTGTCATTCCAAAGTTCGCCACAGCGAAGTCGGGAAAGTGTCTCGATGTTTCGTCTTTTTTTTGTACGGTTTTAAAAATGAGCCGACAATATCGCAGCCGTTCCACCTTGACTCCCGAAGGCTGAGAGAGTCTGTCAGGTTACTCACAGGAATTACTGCTGTCATCCTTGGTCCCATCAAGACAGCCATCGGGGTTCATTTGCAAGTAGTATCCCTGCCTGCAATATAACCTGGTCACTATACCCTTGAGCTGGGGATCTGCGGGATGGAGAGAGAGAGAGAGAGAGAGAGAGAGAGAGAGAGAGAGGGAGAGAGAGAGAGAGAGAGAAAGATGGAAAGAGAAGAGGCAAATTAGGATATGATTTACTGTGCATCATCAGAACAGAACAAAAGTATGAAACAAACACAAAGACAAGTGAATAACAATATTTTTAATGGGGAAATCGGAGGATACTGCTCTATACCGTTGCTTTTCCTGAGGGCCCACACAGCGAAGACGCCGTCAAAAAACCCAGACACTTTATGACCCCCCATCGGGTGTATTTTCACAGGCAAATGCGAGGCGAGCCAAAAAACCTTGTGCAAAATAAGCTCTACCCTGCGCAGAGATAAGCCATCCAATTATAGGTGGGAGAATGAATCTGTGGCTGTCTGGCGACCATAATGAACCCAACAGCACCCTCTCTGGGCCCCGAGCGTGGGATGTGGCCGCCG